>NC_065507.1:355307-358345 GCF_006386435.1 Epinephelus moara | reverse complement strand
CACGGGGGAGAACATTCAGAGCACCTGGAGGAAACCCACGCTGACACAGGGAGAACATGTCGGAGCACCTGGAGGAAACCCACGCTGACACGGGGGGAACATGTCGGAGCACCTGGAGGAAACCCACGCTGACACGGGGAGAACATGTCGGAGCACCTGGAGGAAACAGGGAGAACATGGAGGAAACCCACACTGACACAGGGAGAACATGTCAGAGCACCTGGAGGAAACCCACACTGACAAACCCACACTGACACAGGGAGAACATGTCAGAGCACCTGGAGGAAACCCACACTGACAGTTGTCTCCACCCTCTGAGTTGGAGAGCATTTGGAGTCAATATCTGTTTTCGAATATATCCGTTTACTTAGACAGGGCCCAAGTCCTCAAAGTCTTCTGAGTCCTCTGTATCATTTGAGTACTTCAAGTCCTTGGAGTCCACTGAGACCTCTGAGCACTCAGAGTATTCCAAGTCCTTTGTGTCCTCCAAGTTCTCTGAGTCCTTTTAATACTCCAAGTTTTCAAAGTACTCCAAGTTGTCCGAGTCCTCTGACTCCTCTGCGTCCCCTGTGTCCTCCAAGTCCACTGAGTCCCAAGAGTCCTGACACGTCTTCCCAACTAGGCACGATATGAACGAGTGATGGTCAGATTATTTCAGTGGTTCCTGTTGCAACCGTCAGGGACAAACAGCTCATCCCGTGTCTGTTGGTCCAAAGTTTCACACACCATCAACTTGTCTTCAGAGGAACAGCAACTCGCTGAGGTTCAGTCAGAGCTCCAGAGATGTCCTGAATGTTGACGTCCTTCATCTGGACACTTGTTTTTAGTGCTCCGTCCACCAGAGTTCACATCTCACTGTGCGTTGGGACAAGACGTCAGTCCTCCGAGTCCTCTGAGTCGTCTGAGTCCTCCGAGAAACAAACATCCATTCACAGTATTCTCGGAGTCTAAATAAAGTTGAGTGTACTCGGTCCGTCTCTTTGTGTCCGTCCCCTCAGAGACATATTGACTGAAAGCTTTTAGTTGTCTCAGCAGGAAACAGGAAGCTGCTCCACATTTATTAATCTGACAATACTGATGATCTGCAGCCTCATCACTCAGCATCTCTGTCTCTGTTGTGTTGTTGTGTTGTTTGTGTTGTTGTTTATGTTGTTGTGTTGTTTGTGTTGTTGTTTATCAGCTCTCGGTCACCTTCACTCTGACAAACTGCCTGCAGCAGCATCTTTCACAGGAAGTCATCATATGCTGCATGTTAATCAGCTCATTAGGCTGAATGTTGGCAGCTGAGCCGCCTGGCACATCTCCCATCATGCACTGCAACAATGACCTCACAGTGACTACGACCCACACTGAGACCAGGACTAGACTGAGATCAGGACCCATCTAAGACCAGGACCCATCTGACACTTGGACCTGTCTGATCGCGTTTATTTGAGCTTCACATAAAGACTGGAAACAGGGAACAGGCTAACTTAGCTTAGCATAAAGACTAGGGACAGGGGAACAAGCTAACTTAGCTGAGCATAAAGACTGGGACAGGGGAACAAGCTAACTTAGCTGAGCATAAAGACTAGAAACAGGGAACAAGCTAACTTAGCTTAGCATAAAGACTAGGGACAGGGGAACAAGCTAACGTAGCTTAGCATAAAGACTGTAAACAGGGAACAAGCTATCTTAGCTTAGCATAAAGACTGTACATGGAGGAAACAGCTAGCCTGACTCTAGCATCTCAAGCCTGCTGATAAACAGGAAACAAACCATCTTTTACATATTTCTGTTCATTTAATAATATCATAATAATATAATCATAATATTCTGATACATTTGATTTAATCTGATTTAGGCGAAACATAAAAACAAATATTGTAAAAATCTGGAGACATAAAGTCCTGATGAAAACATGATAAAAATAAATGACAGACGTGTGCAGATTTCAGAGACGGCAGGAGAAAACTGAGCTGCGTGTGTCCTGGTGCTCCTGACATGTCACAGCGCTGCACAGATTCACTTCATCATGTCGTCACTTATTGAAATTAAATTCAAATGAACTGAATTAAACAATATGATTCATCATCACTGTCGCCATGACGACAGAGGAAATATCAGGTTGAACCTCATGCCACAGTGTCACTGGCTGGGGCCTCCTGGGGGCCTCCTGGGGGCCTCCTGGCAGGCGTCCAACGGACCTGGAGGCCGGAGCGTTGGGCTGTGAGCGCAGTGTTGCCCTGATAGGAGCAGGGAGACGGAGGAGGAGACAGACTTTCAGCCGCAGCTGAAGGACGAGGATTTAATTACACCTCTGTCCATTCACCTGTCCATCACACACTGAGACACACAGAGACACACAGAGACACTGAGACACACAACTGTGGACCTCTGTACTTGTGGGGACACTCATGGACATAACACACTCCCTGAATATAGGTCTAACCTGAACCTTAGAACCAAGTGTGACCTCTCAGACAGGTCTCTGAGGGACCATCCCAAGGTGAGGAAAGGACAACATGTCCTCGCTCATCAGAAACGTCCTCACTGTCGGAGACCAAACCCCGGTCCTCACAAAGACAGATGTACAGCAGTCACACACACACACACACACACACACACACACACACACACACACACACACACACACACACACACACTGAGCAGCATGTTCCCACATCTCACAGTCACCTCGTCTGAAAGGAAACAACTCCCTGTCTGTTTTTACAGGCAGCAGGTCGTCACGGCAACCAGCAGCAAACACAAACCCCAAAAATGTCAAAAACTGTTTTTATACGTCGCAACGTTTCATCGTTTTAAAAGACCAGCAATAAATCAACTGTCTGCATTTTACAATCTCCCACAACAACACAGACATTTCAAATGCCTCATGTCCACATAATACATGTATATATATATATATATATATATATACACTGAACAAAAACATAAACGCAACACTTTTGTTTTTGCTCCCATTTTTCATGAGCTGAACTCAAAGATCTAAAACATTTTCTATAAACACAAAAGACCATTTCTCACAAATATTGTTC
>NC_065507.1:350660-354334 GCF_006386435.1 Epinephelus moara | reverse complement strand
GGATGGATTATCTCGGCAAAGGAGAAGTGCTCACTAACACAGATTTAGACAGATTTGTGAACAATATTTGAGGGAAATGGTCTTTTGTGTGTATAGAAAATGTTTTAGATCTTTGAGCTCAGCTCATGAAAAATGGGAGCAAAAACAAAAGTGTTGCGTTTATATTTTTGTTCAGTGTGTATATATATACATACATATATATACACATACACACACACACACACACACATATATATATGTATATACTGTATATATATATGTATATGTATATATATATATATACATATATGTATATTTTTTATTATAACATTGTTTTATGACACGTTTACATTGTACATCTTATGTTACAAAATAAACATTTATATGTATGTGTATCATCAAAATTCAACATATATAAATATATATATACACATGTATATATGTTAAATTATAAATATATTTCATATATATATTCATATATCTTTTAATGTATATTTAACGTGCATATTTTGCACAACTTACATTGTTATAGTTTTATAGTATATATTTCATATATGACATTCTATGTTTGATAACTCACGTTTATATATAAAACTTGTATATATGATACAACATACGCTTTGTTATATATACATTACTTTATACTTCATATTTCATATATAACATACATTCTGTTTGATAAGTTACATAACTTGTAGATAACATACATTACATATGTTAAATTAGAGCATAATCTATAAATCTTTCACATAGTATATCCTGTATGTTAAAGAATAAACATCTTATTTATATTAAACGTTTTATTGTCTATATTTTATATATCACATCTTATATTTCATATAATACACAACTTTAATATGTAACTTTCATTATTTATATAACTTTTAATATACATGTATTTATATGTCTGTGTATGTTATAATTAAAAGTCAACACACGTGTGTATGTTTTATATTTAACCTGTATATATTCTACAACTTGCTTTATTGAATATAGTTTATATTATAAATATATATTTCGTATATCACTTATATTCCCATTGTTTAAAAACTTACGTAACTTGTAGATAATACATATTTATATACGTAAACACACAATACACATCTTATTGTATATCATTTATATATACATAACTTCTATATAACGCACAGTTGCAGCGTTTTATTGAAAATAATAATCATGTTTTCTGTTTTTCTTCCTTCAGTTGTTTTTCTTCCACTTTATTTTTCTCATGTTTCATTTTTAAATCTGTTTTTTTTATGACTCAGTGAAAAAGACTTTATTAAAACCTTTTTTGAATCAGCGAGCTGTGTCAATAAAGTTTGGTTGAAGGATCAGAATCAGTCTGTCAAAATCATTTTATTAAGAAAAAACATTTGGAAAAAAACGACTATTCAAACATCAGGATACAAATCTGTAAAAATATAACAACAATAACAACAAAGGACCAACAGGTTTAAGGTGTCTGAAGTGAGGCATGCTGGGTAAGCACAAAGACATCATGGGAAATGTAGGACCCGGGGTGTTTCTCAGAGTCAAGGAAGGATCCTGCAGAGACAGAGTCCTCCCTTCTCATTCACTGGATCAGACTAATGAGTGTCCTCATGTGATCATCATTAACCCTCAGCAGACTGAGGAGGTTTCACTTACTGTGACCAGTTTAACACTCTGTAATGTTGTTGGACAGTTTTAAACACGTGTGTCAGTATTGTCAGAGTCACGTGACTTTTAGGGAGAATATATTTCTGGATCATATTTAAGAGTAAGTGGAGTAATGGAGTAAAGCGCTCCATCTCTGCTGTGAATGATTCATTTAAACACTAACCCTCATCATGTGGCAGTGGACACATTATGAAGTGTCAATGAGGTTTCTGTCTGATACCGACCGTGCAGTGTTTGTGATGAACGATGACATCAGCTGGAGGACTGTCTGGAATGTGATTGGCTGATCTGTGTCCCCACACAAAGCTCCGCCCCCTGATCAAATACTGAACAAACACACACACACACACACTGGTCTATAATAACGATGATGATGTCACGAGGCGTGTGGTGGCGGTCAGCAGCGTGTCTCGTAGATGCCACTCCATCTGATGTAACAAACCCATCTGATGACATCATGGTCGCTGTAGTTGAGTTCTGGCTCGAACACCTTCAGACCTGCAGGAGCCTGAACGCCACACACATTGAGGGGGGGGGGATTTAATTTTGAATAGGAAACAATCGTTAATTTGTTAATGTGTTTAAATGATTTAATCTCGACAACTATATGCTTATGAATTATTTGTTGCAACGATTTTGACAAGCCTACTATTTGGATGTTGATTATTTGAAACACATTTTCTTGGGCCTATAAATGAACGCCACTGAATCATGAAAGTAATATCTCAAGGTTTTTTTTGCACATCATCCTCTAACCACCAGAGTGTGTAACACACAAGTGGTAAGAAGAGCACTGGCTTTCTGAAATAATCATCTTCTGAATAATATCACGTAACATTTAGCCATCATCTCACTTCCCTTCGCTGATCAGAGTCGCTATGCTCTCTACGCTGCGGCCACAGCAGGTTTCCATGGCAACGCCTGTGAACTACAGAGATTAAATAGTCCACTCAGCTGTGGCTTGTGAAAAACTCTTGATTTTAACTGTAAAACACATTAAAGCATAAATAACTGATTTAATATTAATGTCTTTGGTAAGTGACCATGGTATAATTTCATTCATTCCTGATAATGGACACCTCGTCGGGCATTAACTCTTACTTATTTTTATTACGTATTTGAACTTAGTTTATAAGTGTATTACTCTATTATACATTTAATTAAAAAATGTAATGCTTATTTTTTACATTCATTTGAAGTTTTTTTAATATATTTATTTCCCATTTAATGTTTCTTTATTTAACATACATTTTTAATGTATTTTTTACACTTATTTTAAATTCATTTTTGAATGTATTTCCTTTATTTCACAATTGATTTTTATTTATTTGAAAAGATTTTTTTTTTTAAAAATTGTATTTTACTTTTAATCCATCAATGTATTATTCATTTTTGTATTTATCATTTATTTCCATGAGTAAAATCAAACATATATATTTATGTTTATTAATTGCAGTGTGTGACACGTTCACCTCACCTTTTGCCTACGTCCTCTGAACTTCCTCCTTTGCCCTGCTTGTCGATGACGATTTTGTCGTTCATCCAGAACTTACACTCTGGCATCCCGCTCAGGTAACTCTTCATCATCACGTGCCCCGACAAGTGAGCGCTGAGCACCTGACCTGCACACATACACACACAGACGGTCGGGTGTGGGTGAGGATGGTGTGATGGCACCCTCTGGTGGATCACTGTAACACTCAGCTGCTCCTCACTAAACAACTAGGATGCCCTTTCCGGCCATAGACATATATACGTAGACGCCGCATCGAGTGGGTTTGCCCGCTGCTGCGATACGTCAACGTCGCCGCCATATTGGATGTGGCAAGGCTGCGCTGTAAACTACTACAAGTGAATGGACTTAATTTCATAAAGCGCCTTTCTACAAAGAAATTTACGTTAATGCCTCTCGTTTATTCATTCACACATGCACTAATATACTTGGGAAACAGTTAGGCACCAAAAACAATGTATTTGATCTTCTCAGATGGCTAAGATAAGAACTTTATTGATCCCACACAGGAGTAATTCAC
>NC_065507.1:328175-350427 GCF_006386435.1 Epinephelus moara | reverse complement strand
GTGTGTGAATGAATAAACGAGAGGCATTAACGTAAATTTCTTTGTAGAAAGGCGCTTTATGAAATTAAGTCCATTCACTTGTATTAGTTTACAGCGCAGCCTTGCCACATCCAATATGGCGGCGACGTTGACGTACGGCTCAGCGCTCGATGCGGCGTCTACGTATATATGTCTATGTTTCCGGCCCTGCGCTGGTTATGTACAGTAACCACTAGTGACAGTCATTACGAGGAAGACCGTCAGGGGGCCCCTGGGCCCTGGAGCAACCGTTCCCATGTCCCCACAGCAGCTCTGCTGATAGACACATTTCATGGAAGAACTGAATGGTTTCTGCTCTTAGTGCTGTTAAAGATGAATTTCCTGTTTAATTTTAAGGCTGCCTGGACATGTACACGTGCAATAGTTTCAGGACCCGCATCAGTGGTAGAGTGCTATGTCAGTTACCTCGTGGGGAGGTTGACGTGTGTGAGGACAGTTACCTTGCGGGGACAGGAGCAGGTTGACATGTGTGAGGACAGTTACCTTGCGGGGACAGGAGCAGGTTGACATGTGTGAGGACAGTTACCTTGCAGGGACAGGAGCGGTTGACATGTGTGAGGACAGTTACCTTGCGGGGACAGGAGCAGGTTAACATGTGTGAGGACAGTTACCTTGCGGGGACAGGAGCAGGTTGACGCTCTCCAACACATCCAGGAGGAGCTTGTTCCGTCTGTCCTTGATTCCTTCCCACCTCCAGCCGATCTGACCCGTCACCTGACAGGTGATCTGAGACTACTCCTCTTTGGTCTGTGGGCGGAGACAAATGTCTGATTGGCTGCTGGATCGGATGTCAACGTCACCGCCATATTGGAGAAATATGAACGCTAACAGGTCTGTTTTATTTAGGAGGACCGCAGGACAGTGTGAGTCTCTGATTCGGCGGTGAGGTTGACACATCGCTGTGACATCACAGACTGTAAATAAAGATGGCCGACATGTCTCCATTTTGTCCCCACAATGAAGCCAAACTTTGGACATGGCCACCGCCATCTTGCTCTGGTGGTGATTCTGGTCATTTGGAGCCAGAATCTGTGCAGGAGAGGCCCCGCCCACACACCTGTCCGACCACTAGTGAGCAGCCCTCCGATTGGCTCACACAGCTGTCAGTCATGATGTCACATCTCCTTTTAACAGTGTCAGGTAACTGAACTGATGATGATGATGATGATGATGATGATGATGATGATGATGATGATGAGCTCAGGTCTCTGAGTTCTGAGGGTAACTGCAGGACACACACACAAACAAACAAACAAACAAACAGCAGCTTGGCGTCGGCTCCCGTCGGCGCTGTATTTTCTTTAGGTTTTGATTTTCTCATCCAACGCTTACAAAAATCAAAACCTAAAAAAACCACAGAGCGGCAGAAAGACGGCGGTGTCACGTGGCGGAGGGACCACTTCCTGTTGGAGTTTAAACACCTGACCTTTGATCTGTCACAGCTTCCTGTCCCTCCCTTTCAGAGTAAAAGTTTACCGTCCGGCAGCTCGTAGATGAGCACGAAGTTGCTCTCGACGTTCTCCTCATGACGTCACACATCTTGTAGAGGAACTGGAACACCGTGGTGGCGTTGACGTTCCGCTGGGTGATGGCCGCCAGCCAGATGTTGGAGCGCTTCACGTGGAAGAAGCTGGTGCGGCGGTGGATGACGTTGTCTCGGAGGCGTCCACGGCGATCCTCCTGGACAGAGACAACACGGGACCACTGCAGTACAACTGCAGGCTCTCAGTGTGTGACAACATTATGGGATGGATCCCTGCAGAGACAGAGATCAGGATCAGGATCAGGGTCAACAAACTCTGAGCCTGAGCTGAGAAACAGAACAGCTGATCATAATCAGTTCAATCAGCCTGAGGGAAGCGTGCTCACGGTGAGCTTATAAAGACATCATCAGTAGAGTGCAGATAACATGATTCTCAGAGACAGGAAGCAGAACTTGTTTCATCCCAACTGAAGACATGAAACAAATCTCTTGCGTCAGCTGCAGCTGAACAGCGTGAGGTGTGATGGGAACAGACTGCAGAGTTAATAGGTAATGTGAGGTGATGTGATGTCATGTGATGAGGTCATGTGTCTAACATACAGAAACATGTTTCTATCTTAACAGTGTTCATATATTTGAACTGCAGAGTCTTTGAATATATGAAAAGTATTCATGAATCACTGCATCATGTATCCACGTAGATTCATTTCTCATTAACACTGACAAACCTGCAGTTCTTTTTTTAAACATTATGTTTTGGGTTCCCTGATTTATGTCCAGGGAAAACCACAACAAGGGTCCAAAGTGTTTTCAGAGCCAGAGACACTTTTCTTACGGGCCGACAAACCGCTGTCTCTCTGATGTGTTCAGTGTCTCTGATGTTATAAAGAAAAGAATCAAAGGACAATGCATAAAATGTGCTGTGATGATAATGTAAATCCAGGATGTGTAATATGTGATATATGTGGGTGGAACAGATTGTTAGATAAATGATAGAGTGTGAGGTCAAACAGTATCTTTCATATAGACACTCCTCCAGGGAGACATCCAAACAGGCTCTAATCACCTTCTCCTTACACAACAGCCTCTGAATACACTGGGCCTCAACCTCCACCACTTCATTCACTAAAGGACACGCCATGTTTCTACTTCCTGCTACACGCTCAGCCTCAGGCTGACATGAAGCAAACCTGTGACTCAGCAGGTTAGCTTCACAGAGTATGTTGCCATAGTAACTGACTCACGGTTACACTGAGCTGGCTTTGTGAAACGGAAAACTCAGAGTTTCATCTCAGGCTGAACAAACTCAGAGTTTTCACTGCTCCCTTTTGTCATGGTGACCTGCAGGACTCACCCGATGTCATCGCGGTACACCCTGGAGATCAACACCTCCTCCTTGTGGTTATAGATGAAGAGTCCTCCAATCATGGCCGACAGCCGTCACTCAGACGCAGCTGATCATGAAGAGTCACTGCGGCACAGAGAGGAAGAGGAGGATGAAGACGATCTAACAGAGTGTCAGGTAATGAAGCAGATCCTGATATAAAACAGATCCTGATATAAAACAGATCCTGATGATAAAACAGATCCTGATATAAAACAGATCCTGATGATAAAACAGATCCTGATGATAAAACAGATCCTGATGATAAAACAGATCCTGATGATAAAAACTAAGATGAAATCTGTGTTTAATTGTCGTTGATGAGACGTGATGTTAATGTTGGTGACTGTCGACACTGACAGCTTACTTGATCTTCAGATGCGTGATGAGCGTCAGGCTGTTAACTCCAGTAAATAGTCTGCACCAGTTTGACAGTTGTAAATAATCAACGTGCTTGAGAGCATCAAAAGAGATGTTGAGCTTCTCAAATGATGATCAGTGTGTGTGTTCATAAATCATTAAACCTGTCACACACTGCTGGAGACATGACACACACACACACATCATTTCATACACCCTGTCACCTTGAGTCTGAAAACACAGATAGAAAACATCAGGACTAAAGGTGAATAAACATTTTTAATTTTTGTCGACTAAAATCTTTTAAATTTTCAAATGAAACTTGTTGAAGTTTCAACTAAAATATTTGCGTTTTTGTCAACTAAAACTGTGAAGGATAAAAATGACTAAAATGTGACTGACACTAATAAACATGTTGGTCAGAATGAACACTGACGGCAGCTCAATTATGTTTCATATGAAAACAAGTTTCAGCTGGAAAATGAACCTGTAAAACAACGAACACTACAATGAACTGATGGCTGCTGTCTGTGCTGTAAAATCAAAATGAATATATTTGTCATGTGATGTGTTGGACCTTCAGTGTCAGTTTTGACTCTGATTCTGGATCACCGTGATTGTTTTTATCATTTATAACATTAAATCTATTTTTCTTTGACTTTATACAAACTGTCATGTTAATGTGTGTTCGATTAGCTGTTCACGTGGACTGTCCCTTTAACATCACAGCTGCTAGTTAGCATGTTAGCTTAGCTGCAGTTCAAACCAGCATACAACACTAGAAATGCTAACCATGTTAATAAAATATAAGTATTAGCTGATGTCACTCTGCAGCGGTGAGAGCTCACACATCATGTTCCACCATCAAATCTCATCGTTTGAACGCATTCCGAAAATCTGACATTTTTATGTATTTTCATATTTTCTGACTAAACTAATCAATATCCCGACCGCATATTTTAACAGATGGTAATTTTAGGTTATTCTGGTACTTTCGGCACACAAATAAAAAAACATTCATTTCTCATTCCTGCAGGATTTACACGTTTAATGTTGAAAGTCGTCGCTATCACTCTGATCCACTGAACGCTTTCCGAACTACATTTAAAAATCCGACATTTTAATGTATTTCCATATTTTTTGGCTCAGCTAATCAATAATCCGGCGGGACATCTGAACAGATTGTAACCTTTAGTTCATCTGTTACTTTCGGCACACAAGTAAAAGAACATATAGTTTTAATTCCGGTGAGATTTACCCGTTAAATGTTGAAAGTCGTTCCCGCCATCAAATCTGATCGACTGAATGCTTTCCGAACTACATTTAAAAATCCGACATTTTTATGTACTTTCATATATTTTCACTCAATACACACACAACACGAGCGAACATTGTAACAGGTGGTAATCGAGGTTCTGCTGGTGTTTTCGGCACACAAATAAACCAACAATCAATTGTCATTCCGGTGGATTTACCCGTTAAACGTTAGGCGAATCACAGCAACCTCAAGTTACCGCCCAGTCACGTAGCATAATTACGATGTGGATAAAAATGATCGGTGAGACAGTGAAGCATTCGGCTGAAAAGTCGCACCAACACGTAACTGAGCTGCAGTTTGTATGCGCCGAATTGAAAAGTGGTGCTTATTGATTTATAGCCGATAATCGTTAATGACCTACTCGTTCGCTCTGCTATCGATCAGCAATACATCACTGGAAATCGGGTTTTTTTAATGGCTGTTCGTCGCTAGCTGTTAGCAACAGTTGCTAACGTTACCGCAGCAGACAGACGGTCACTTCCCGGCTGCTGCAGTGCAGACAGACAGAAAGACAGACAGACAGACAGATGGACAGACAGACGGTGTTACCCGTCCTCCGGGCTCTTACCGGCTCCGGTACCGGCTCCGCTGTGGCTCTCGGCTGCCTCACGAAGAACCTCGCGGGCCCCGCCGTCTCTCCATCCGGACATTTGACCGTGAAAAGCGGACGCTCCGGTCTCCTCCGGTCTCCTCCGGTCTGAGGCAAGATGTCGGCGGATGGAGCGGACCATCAGCTGACGGCAGTCCCGGCCGGGCCGCGTCCCGTTCAGATCCACCGGCCTCCTTCACCGGGACTCCTCCGGTCTGCACGGAGCTGAGCTTTAACTCAACGCGTCTGCCGTTAACTCTGTCGGTCTCAGTCTCACACCGACGGTTTACCGGGTGCTGCTCCGCTGCTCTGACCGACCACCGTCACCGAGGAGGCGGGAGAGCGGATTGGGACGCATCCCTTCTTCCTTCCTTCCTACCTTCCTCCTCCTCCTCCTCCTGTGAGAGGAGACAGGAGGCTCTCCATATGAATCCTGATCAGTCACATCACACTGACCTGAGATCAGCACGAGACTCGCACACACTTCATCAGACACTATGTTTCCTCAGACCTCAGATCAGTTTACATACAGCAGGTCGGTACAGTGGTCCCGCTCCTACACCTGATCCCGCTCCAACACCTGATCCCGCTCCAACACCTGATCCCGCTCCTACACCTGATCCCGGTCCTACACTTACACCTTCACGGTGCACACGCCTACAGTCACGTGATTAACCACTTAGTACTCACATCCTGACCTGCAGTAAAAGTACTCACACTACAGTGTAGAAATACTTCCTGTCAGAGTCCTGCAGAGAGCTGATCCTGATGAACACACCTGTGACCCTGCTGAGAGCTGATCCTGATGAACACACCTGTGCACCTGTGACCCTGCTGAGAGCTGATCCTGATGAACACACCTGTGATCCTGCTGAGAGCTGATCCTGATGAACACACCTGTGATCCTGCAGAGAGTTGATCCTGATCCTGATGAACACACCTGTGATCCTGCAGAGAGCTGATCCTGATGAACATACCTGTGATCCTGCAGAGAGCTGATGCTGATGAACGTCATGTTGTTGTACGTCAGTTTTAGACCCCCACCATGTAACATTCACGTAAACCAAAGGATACGTGTTTGAAAAGACGTACTTCCGGTTGCCAGAAGGTGGTGCAATCACCATGACACCTACTGTGCATGTAGTTGGCTTCAGGCCTTCAGTCTTATTAAACATGTGAAGTTTGGTGCAGATTGAACAAGGTACACCGAAGTTACAACTTCCTGTTTAGTGGTGACACATGTAAATTTGACAGCTCGCCACGGTCACACGGTTCAATGAAAGCTCAAGCTTTCAGCAACTTTTGATGTCCATGGTCTTCAGATGGTATAGATATTTCACCAGACGTGACGTGTGTGAAGTTTCAGGAGTTTTTTTGTTTTTTTTTTCAGTTTGTTAAACCTCAAAAATGTAATTCATTTGGAGGAAGAATAAAACCCCTTGGATTTCAACAGGGTCCTCGAACTACACCCCCTTTGTCCTCGAACTGTACCCCCTTTGTGCTGAGGACCTAATTATATGACCACAGTATTAATACATATATACATAAATATGATGATTCCAATGAATAAAGAGGAGTAAAATAAATTAAACATCTAAACACTGGGGAAAACTGCCGTCTGAAGTTCCCCTTGTTTCTGTCAGTCCTGCTGCAGGACCAGACCAAGTCCAGGGCCAGGACCAGGACCAGGACCGGACCCAAACCAGGACATATGAGTGTGAAGGATTTCATATTCACTGAGGTTTGGTTTGAAAATACAACAGAAACAAAAAGTTTGTTGGACATTTTTTAATAGTGTTTGTTTAAAAAGCTGCAGAGTGAAGACAGATAAACAAAACAATCATAAATAAATAAATAAATAACAATAATAAAGTGTAAACGAACTGAGCTGTTCAGCCATCATAGATCTTTATATTCATCTACACTGTTACATGCCTGCTCTGAGGAAGGAGGTTGGTGTGCACAGTATGGTTTAGGGGTCAGTCGCACCCACAGGGCTCACCTCTGGTCTGAAGTCGGTCTTAACTTGGCATTCTGAGTCTTGGTTACACCGATGGCACCAACAGGTTTCACCTCTGGTCTGAAGTCGTAACTTGGCAGACTCGGTAGTCCAGTTAAAGGCCTACAAAGACCTTGAGATACTCAAACTGTCTCACTCGGGGCAGTGACTCACTCCACAGTATCATGGCGTCAGATTTGGAAGTGCTGACCCTCATTCTTCCTGCTTCATACTACAAACCATCCCAGTCTACACTGAAGGTCACACAGATGAAGCCAGCAGCAAAATCACAACACCCACTGAGAAAATGCACAAGTTCCTGCTAAAAACACGGACACAACTCTTGCTCAGTTATTCAAGGACTGGATGAACTGTAGCAGCAGCACACAAGACACCTTGAAGGACACCGTCATCAGCTGTCATAAGTCCACAAAACCCATCCAGACAGGATGGCGAACCCTCCAGTATCATTGCTAAGTTGGAATCCCCATTAGTTCATCTGAATCTGAGGTTCAAGATTCCAAAGTCAGTTTTCCAGCACCCTTACAGAAGCTGAGCAGAGTGATACCCTGGTAGTTAGCACACATCCTCCAGTCTCCTTTTTAAAGGAGGGACCACCACCCTAGTCTACATACACTGTCTCCATGTTCCTCTACAGAGGGTGTGTCGGCTGAGTTTAGGAGTTCCTAAAAGTGCTCCTTCCATCGCCCAACAATATCCTCACTAAAGGGAAGCAGTTTTCTTTCTCTACTGAAAACAGCGGGGCCTTGCCTGAGCTGCACAACAGTTTGACATAAACTCTCTGAGGCCAAACCAAAGTCTTTGTCCGTGGCCTCCACAAAATTCTCCTGTACTTGACCTGGTTTCATAAAGCCCTACCTTCACTAAACCTTCTCTACTGCTTCATGAGATTCCCATGTTAACATCCTCCATCCCTAGTCATGCCCACATGTGGGTTCTTTGGTTACCACCACGACAAGTACCAATGACAGCAGCCACTACCAGAATGGGAGCAGTAAATGTGTCCCACTCAGGCTTCATGTCCCCAGCCTCCAACAGGATGCAGGAAAAATTCCTCAATGAGGTAGAGTTTAACCGAGTGGACAGGGCCTCGATCAGATGTTTCCAACTTACCCCTCACTACTTTGGATTTACCAGATCTGTCTGAGAGCTCCCGCCTGATCCACCCAACCAGTTCCATCACCATCAGTTCACCTGATCGTCCGATAAAACTCCCAGGTTCACCTTTGACCCAAGGTGCCCCTGTACCAAGTTCCATGTCGTGCTCCTCCTGGGGGATCCTGAGGCTTTCACTTTAAATCCAGGCTGAAAACTCACCTGTTCAGGCTTTCCTACTCTCTTTGAGTGGGTAAGCCTGAGCAGATGTTTTGTTTATGTTAGTTTTGTTTGCTTTTTAAACTAATATTTGTTTGTTGTTAAATGTTGAATTATCTTGTACTTTCTATTTTATTGTATTTTACTCTGTAAGGCGACCTAGAGTGTCATGAAAGGCGGCCAGAAATAAAATGTATTATTATTATTATTATGATGTGGGCAGAACAGGTGTCAGGTATACTACCAATTGTGTGGCAGGCAAACATAAGGACCCTGGGAAATGAGTTCTAGGGATGTCACCTCACTGGTAGTGAACAGCCTGAGTTGGTGCAGGAGTACCGGCCATACCAAGTAGATATAATCAATGCAGTGTGCCTGCTCTGGTAACAAACTCTTGTCTCAAACACCTCAAATCAGACTTCCTCCTCACAGTCGCCTCGGTCCGTTCACTCTCTAGATGTTTCTCAAAAACTTTAAGATTCTGGATTCTTCTTTTTCAAACCACAAATTAAAACCAGGGAGTTGTTTCCACCATCACAGGGTCACATGACATCCACAAAGAAATCACTGGGGTTTCCCATGGCCATGCAGAAGGACTGTCGGGGATCTGCGAGGTCGCGGCGCTGACCTCGAGGTGGCGAGGGGGCCGGAGGGAGGTCCTCTGAATCTTTGTTACCATGGAGACCAGAGAAGGAGGTCGGGGGTCTCCGTGTGCCATCGTCATCACCAGGGGACTCTGCCGCCAGTTGTTTGTCAGTTGAAGCACTCACTTCCTGCTTGTTGGGCTCTGATTGGCTGCCTCGTCCTTTCTCGTTCAGACCGTCACTACAGTTTGATCCGCTGCTGTGACTTCCTGTACAAAATAAAACATGACATTGTTACCTCTTTACAGCAACATGCTGCCATATTAAAGTCATCCTAAACCTCCATATTGTTTCTGTTGTTATTTTGATCGGTTGTGTACAGACGACATCCACTTCCTGTCTGTCCGCCCTGAAGAAGGATCCCTCGTCTGTTGATCGGGGGTGGAGGGTCGGGGGACTTTTATTAACGGGTGTGGACGGGTGCGTGTTTGGATCCATGCAGGACTCTGCTTTAAGGGTCAGTTTGTGCACGCTGCGACTCGGACTGCTCACACTGGCAGTCTCAGCTGATGCTAAAGTTCAGACTGGAGCTGCCTGTGAAGGCTGATTATTTTAGGAGTATTATATAACTGACCACATGGTGGCGCTGTCAGTAACCTGTCTGAATGTGACAGACAGACGTCCAGGGGGAACGGACTGATAAACACTGATTTTATCTTTGCTGCTGCGCCCCCTGTGGGCAGAAAGGCAAACCTGCACGTCACTCAGGCCTCTGAGAGCCCGTTAACCAATCACAGAACAGCCCGTATGTTTGACTGTGATGTCACTGACATACGGTCCGAACCACAGCTGATGAAGGTCGGGGAAGAAACATCACATCAGAAGGAACAAATGGTAAAAATAAGTTTATATTTTGGTGAAAATGAAATAGGAGAAATGTTCCTGCAGCTCTCAGCTGATGATGATGGTGATGATGGTGATGATGATGATGATGATGATGATGGACAGAAACAGATGAAGGTCTGCGAGTCTGGTTTAAAGGCTGATGAATGTATGAATGAATGAATGATGACAAGATGAAGAATGCAGGGTTACAGTTGTCAGCAAAGAAAAACACCTGTATCACCTTCACTGTGTGGACCTCCTCCTCCTCCTCCTCCTCCTCCTCCCCAAGCCGGCAGCTGGTGAAGGGGGTGAGGCGAGCTGTAGGGGTGAGGGACGGGGTACTGGTAGGGGAAGGCCGGGGGCCACTGGGGGCCCGGGGGTGGAGCCAGAGGGTCACAATCTGAGCCTCCTCCTCGACTGGAGTCTTCCTCATTATCCAGCAGAGTCATCACACCCAGATCTGACGGACAGAACCAGTCACATGATCAGTACTCACCAGGACCACGTACCAATACTGACAGTACTCACAGGACTACCACTGACAGTACTAACAATAATTAGTACTGCTAATACTTTAAAATCAATGAAGTCACATGACAACGCTGTTTTTTAAAATGCAGCATCATTAGGGACAATAGCAGGGTGTGTCCCCTGAACGCACTGATGGTGAGTTCCCTGCGTCCTCTCAAATTTTAATGTTTCAGGAATACAGGATGCGTGCTGAGCAACATCAGCACACCAGCTGAACTGTTGATTTTCTGTTGACACAAACTGTCCAAATCATTAAAGAGGAGCTGAAGTCAGACAGAATCCAACACATCATAGTTTCATAGCTTATTTATGAATCAGTCCTGATTTAAACTGGCTGACTGATATCAGATATCATGTTTCATGTTTATATTTCTGGATGATCAGCTGGTGAGTTTTGGGACATGTTTGTCGCCATCTTTTGGTCATTAGTGCAGCTGCAGCTGATCATCAAACAGATGAACGTGTGACTGTTGTGGTGTAGAGACACCATACTCACCTCCACAGAGGTCTCCGAACACGTAGTAGCACTGTTCAGAGAAGGTCACCTTGTTGACGGTGTGGCGGATGTAACCAGCCTTTAGCAGGTTCCCTGCGTACTTGCGAGATTCGCGGCGATCGGTGAAACCCTCCACATTGCGGTGGAGCCAGTCCACCACGTCTGAACCTGGACGGATTGTAAACTGGAGTTAGATGACAATATTTGTAGAACTCCTCAGATAAATTAAGACAGAAGGAAGACCTCAGGTGGGTTCACAGGATCAGTTGGTTGACAGAGGTTCCTGATAGTTCAGGGTCTGGAGGGTTAAGGTAAGGGTCTCTAGGGTAAGGCTTTGAGGGGTTGAAGGGGTCGACTTAGGGTTAACATATATGGAATCATAAATAGGTAAATATAAATTCCTCTTGGGGCTTGATGGAGGGAGCTGGGTTAGTATCAGGGTAGGGGCTTCTTACCTACGAAGGGTTTATATATAGATACATACATATATATATAGTAAGTATAGTATAGGGAAAATACCCCAAGAGTCAGCGAGAGCTGGGGTCGAAAATGACTCACAGGTGGATGACACGGTAACACACATTGTAACAGACACGACTATGCATTGGATCTGTGACTCAGTGAAGGATAGGGGCACGGACCTATCCACCAGAGCTAGAATTAGCAGCACTCAGGGCAAGGCGAGCGCATCTGTAGAGGATAAAAGTAGCACAGTCGAGAACAAGATGCTTCAGGTTTGTCCTTGTGGCTGGCAGAAAGCAACATCACTAAAAGGCCTCAGAACTCATCAGGGAAAGAAGTGTGTGGCAAAGAAAGGGCAGAGTAGCCGCATTGATCAGTACTTCCTAAGAAGTCAGTCGAGTCAGTCGGATGAAGTCCAGCGGCAGGTAGAAAACCACAGTTCGCAGGATATCAGTAACGCTGCCACTGAGAAGGAGGAGGGGGTAGCAGGAGAGGATGCAGGTGACACTGAGGTCAGTATGCCAGTCAGAGAGAGAACCATGGAGCAAAAGGTTAGAGTTAGATAGCCTAGGGCAAATGACAGTAAAGAATGGGAGATAATTAATAGAGATTTGTCAGTAATCTTAAGCAGGCTTAGAGGAAATGCAATAGAAAGGTTAGAAAAGATGGGAGATATAATTTACTCATATGGTGTAGAGAGGTTTGGGGTGCATGAGAGAAAGAGGAGTGAGAGGGTACAGTCAGGTAAGTCTAGGCGGCAAAGAGAAATAGAGAAGTTAGTCAAGGAAAGGAGACAGTTAAGAAAGCAGTGGAAAAAGGCTACAGAAGAAGAAAGGGAGGGAATTAAGGTGTTGCAAGAGGAGTTGAGAAGCAGGCTAGCAGTTCTTAGAAGGGCAGAGCATCTCAGGAAAAAGAGGAGGAAGAAGGAATATGCTAGGACAGGTTTTTTCAGGGACCCTTTTAAGTTTGTTAAAGGATTGTTCAGCCAGGAAAAGGGAGGGCAGCTCAAAGCAGAAAGGCTAGAGGTTGAAGAATATTTGAGAAATACATATTCAGATTTAGAGAAGAATAGGATAGTAGGTTTCCCACCCGATATCCCTCCATTAGGAGGGATAGAGCATGAGATGGATGTCAGGCCACCTAGGTGGAAGGAAGTTCAGGAGGTGGTCAGGCGTGCAAAGGCTTCTTCGGCCCCAGGGCCTAATGGAGTCCCCTACCGGGTTTATAAAAGTGCGCCTGATACCCTTAAATTTTTATGGAAACAGCTAAGAATAGTTTGGGAGAAGCAAATTATACCAAGAGCATGGCGTAGGGCAGGGGGTGTCCTCATTCCTAAGGAGAAGGAGTCTGTGGACCTTAGCCAGTTCCGGATGATTTCTCTCTTGAATGTAGAGGGGAAGATTTTCTTTAGTGTAGTTGCGCAGAGATTAGCTAGCTACTTAGAAAGGAATAGCTTAATAGATACCATGGTGCAGAAGGCAGGAATACCAGGTTTTTCAGGGTGTTTAGAGCATACTAGCATGATCTGGCACCAGATTCAGGCAGCGAAGATTAAGAAAAGGGACCTGCATGTAGTATTTTTAGATCTTGCAAATGCGTTTGGTTCAGTACCGCATAGCCTCATTTGGAGTGCGTTTGACTACTTCAGAGTGCCACAGGTAGTTGTTAACTTAGTGAAAGCATATTTTCAGGATATTAGGTTGTGTCTAAGTACAGCAGGTTTCACAACAGGTTGGCAGAGGCTAGAAATAGGCATCATGGCAGGGTGTACAATTTCTCCATTAGCATTTACTATGGCAATGGAAGTAATCATCAGGGCTTCTAAGTGGGTGGTAGGTGGAGAGAGACGGCAGAACGGGTTGCATCTTCCACCAGTTAGGGCTTACATGGATGACATGACACTGGTGACCACAACAATGCCATGTACAAAGAGGCTACTAGAGAAGGTAAATAAGAACCTCAAGTGGGCCAGCATGAAGATCAAGCCTAGTAAATCTAGAAGCATCTCGATACGTAGAGGGAAGTTAAGTGATAGGAAGTTTGTCATAGATGATGAGGAAATCCCAACAATTAGGGAAAAGTCAGTAAAGAGCTTAGGTAGGTGGTACAATGTGGAGTTGAATGATGAGGAACAGGTGGTGAAATTTAGGAAAGATGTGGCAGAAGGATTGGATAGAATAGATAAATCCGAACTTCCAGGAAAGTTGAAGTTGTGGTGTTTGCAATTTGGGCTATATCCTAGGTTAATGTGGCCATTGTCAATTTATGAAATTCCAATATCCGTAGTGGAGAGAATTGAAAGGTCGGTTAGCTCCTATATTAGGAAGTGGTTGGGTGCTCCTAGGTGCCTAAGTAGTGTTGCATTGTATGGAAAAGGGATACTTCAGCTGCCAGTATCTAGTTTAACAGAGGAATTTAAATGTACCAAGGTCAGGACAGAGCTCTTGTTATCTGGGAGTAAGGACGTGGTAGTTAGGAGTGTGGTTCCAAATCCAACCAAGGGGAGGAAGTGGAACCCAAGATCGGCAGTTCAGGAGGCAGAGGCAGCTCTTAGGCATGCAGAGATTGTAGGTAATGTTCAGTTTGGCCGGGGAGGCCTGGGGCTTGGCTCAGGCAAACCGGTATGGAATAAAGCAGGTCTCAAAGATAAAAGAAAGCTGGTTGTAGAACAGATACGTAGACAGGAAGAGATGCTAAGGGGTGCAAAGGTAGTGGCCCAGGCTAAACAGGGACAGTGGTTGAATTGGGAAAGTGTAGAGAAGAGGAAGCTTAGTTGGAGGGACCTGTGGAGTATGGAGGAGAATCGTATTAGATTCCTGGTAGGGGCTACATACGATGTGTTACCAACCCCCCAGAACCTAAAACTGTGGGTAAATGAGGACCCATCATGCCCATTGTGTTCACGTACCGCAACCTTAAAGCATATTTTGTCAGGCTGTAAAGTTAGCTTGTCACAAGGCCGATATACATGGCGACATAACCAGGTGTTGAAATGTTTAGCTGCAGGCATCGAAGGGAAACGAAGACAGGTGAATTCAGAAGGTGTTAAGGATAGGAGCTTAGTAATTCAGTTTGTTCATGAGGGAGAGAAATACAGAAGGGATAAGTTAGTAAGGAGGCAAGGGTGTGGCCTGGGTTTGGTGAAGGTGGCAGTGCTGTTTGTGTAAGTAAGGTAAAGGAGGTTGTTGGGTTGGTGCGGGGAGCAGTGAGACCTGGCATTAGGGGAGTGTCTCTGGGACGCCAGAGATCACTGTCTAGCCTCCTGGAGGTGTCGTGGGAACAACTAGACGAAACACTGGTGAAAGGAGGTTCCCACCTGATGACCCCAAAGACATGTTAGTTATCACTGCTCACTGGTCTGTATAGTTAAGCCTTGCCATAATAGCTTATCATAGGGCTTAGGAGGTATATTTACTGAGTGCTGATCCTTTCTCTAGAGCACACACTTCTTGTGTTTATTTGAATATATATACGTATGTATGTATGTATGTATGTATACATTTATACGCAGTGTATATATGTATAGAGGCATGGCCCTCCGCAACATAATGCAGAAACAGATTTTATACAGCTATTATTCTTTTATAGAGAGCTTGAAGGAGCTTAATCTTATGAATGGCTCTACTGGCCTGGGCACGCCTCAACTGTCGTGACAGCAAGGTTCCAGGTTTATCACCCAATTCGAACTGCTTATGTCTAACTTTCAGGAGCAGAGTGCAAACTTGCTTAGAAAGTATGCTATTCTATTCATGTTTCAGTTTTACAATATCCTTAAGTACGTGTGAAGATGGGGCTGTTCTGTACTGCTTTTCAAGCAAGGGGATTTGCTTGTCTATTTCTAACAGCCTATTTCCCCTTTGCTTGTGTAGCTTCATATGATATCACAAATCCTCTTATTACTACTTTAAAAGCTTCCCACAAAGTTGAGTCTGAAACATCCCCTGTATTACTGAAAGCCACATATTCCTTAATAAAAACTGAACATTTTTCAAAAATATTTCATCATTCAGTAAGTTCGGGTTAAACTGCCAATTGTAATGGGTCTGCTTCCATCCAACATCAATGCCAATAGTAACAGGACTATGATCTGAGATTAAGATATTGTGATATTTTGATGAGGAGATGGCTGCTGCCATTCTAGAGTCAATTAAAAAGTAGTCAATTCTTGTATAGGTGCTGTGAACTTGGGGGAAAAAGGAATATTCTTTTTTAGCGGGATGCTGAATTCTCCAGATATCAACAAGATTAAGAGATTTCATCAAACTGTTGAGTACGACAGTGGAGTCTGAAGGACTGATCGGGTGTGAGGAAGATCGATCCATAAATGTATCTAAATACAGTTAAAGTCTCCAACTATTAAGTTGGTTGTGGATAAATCAGGAATAAGACTGAAAACACCACGGAAGAAGCCTAGGTTCTTCTGCCTAGATATTTTTAGGGCATTTTAGCCTTTAATCGACAGGACAGACAAGTGTGAAGGGGGAGAGAGAGAGGGGGAGTGACATGCAGGAAATGGCCACAGGCTGGAGTCGAGCCTGGGCCCCTGCGGCAGCAGCCTTGTACATGGGGCGCCTGCTCTACCACTAAGCCACCGACGCCCCGAGGTGTGTGTATATTTAACAGGGTGACATGAAGCATCAGAATAGTGCCAGTCACCATTATGAAGCGACTATTTGGATCAGTTTTGGTGGATATGTGTTGAAAAGGAATGTTCTTTTTAATTAATATGGCGACACCACGTGCTTTAGCTGAAAAAGTTGACTGAAACGTATGTCCTATCCAGCTGCATCTCAGTTTCAGGGCCTCTGTATGTTTAATATGTGTCTCCTGTGGGAACTTAATATTAGAATGAAGGCCTTGCAGGTGAGAAAATACTTCAGCTCTTTTAGCTGGGTTGTTTAAACCTCTAACATTCCAAGAATTTAGATTGATAATATTACTTACATTAGAACTATTGTTAGGACCACTCATGACACCTCCACACAACAAAAATGCAGGATACTATGGTAGACAAATAAGGTATTGTGAGTACAGTACATAAGACTAAACAAAAAAAACTATACCCTACCCTCCCTATTCCCCCTTTCCCAAATAAAGGGGAATAAGTAAAACCCCCATTGAAGTGGAACTGCTGGGCAATGGGCTTTCACATAAATCTAGTAAAATGCTAACAGAGAAAACTAGACACTAATCTCTAACGTCTGCTCATACCACGCTTACATAATAAGGTAAACATTAAAACACTCTAGTTTCAACTATTTAAAGCTGTATTGTCAAAAACCCTGAGACTGACAGCTTATAGTAGATGTAGATTAAAATAAAGATGGAAGTGAAAGACTATGAACACTAAAACTTCACATCACAAATTGTAGGCCACTCTGAACCTATGGAAATTATTTTGAAATTGAAAATGTAAATGAGAACAGACAGTAAAGGAGTCGTAGTGACAGCGTCCCCGGTGTTGCACAATTACTTAACTTAAATGTAACATGAATCCTACTCAAAACAGTGAGGGAATAACGGTATAATGTGCAAACGTGTGCTCTGCCAGTTATTTTGTCCAAAGATTACCCATAAAAGTTAAAATGAAAAGAAAATACCGTTACAATTAACTTAATGACAGACAGAGGCATTCAGGACGCTAAAAAGGCTCATAAACAACGCATCGAGGACAATTTCAAAGACAACAGCACACGTGACATGTGGCATGGCATCAGAACCCTTACAAACTACAGACGGAGTCAGAACCCCCCGCCATCCATAGGCAGCTCCACCCTCCCTGACCAGCTTAACACCTTCTTTGCTCGCTTTGAAAAAACAGCAGAAACAGCAGCAGAAGCCATCACTGCACCAGAGGACGTCCCACTCGTTCACCCTCCAGCCATTCCAGGTTCTGCAGACCCTGAGAAAAATCAACAGCAGCAAGGCGGCTGGACCGGATGGCATCTCTGGTGAGCACTGAAGGTGTGTGCACTGCAGCTAGCTGAGGTCTTCACAAACATTTTCAACCTTTCACTCCAGCTGGCCACAGTCCCTACATGTCTGAAATCCACTACCATTGTCCCCGTACCCAAGAAACCAACCATCTCCAGCCTGAATGATTACCGGACGATCGCACTCACGCCAGTAATCATGAAATGTTTAGAGAGACTGGTGCTGGGGCACATTAAGTCCTTCATTCCCCCTACCCACGAGCAACTTCAGCTTGCCTACAGGGCAAACCAGTCCACTGATGACGCCATAGCTCTAGCTCTGCACACAGCCCTGACACACCTGGAAAGGTGTGAGGTTGCTGTTTATCAACTTCAGCTCGGCGTTTAATTCCATCAGCCCACACAAACTAATCAGCAAACTGAAGACACTCGGCATCCAACCAGCCCTCCGCCTGTGGATCCTTAGCTTCCTGACCCTCAGACCTCAGCATGTCCGACTTGGCGACCAGACCTTTTTCATTTAGTAAGATCGTTATTCACGTCGGTGGCAATGACACCCGGTTACGTCAGTCCGAGGTCACTAAAATTAATATTGCCTCGGTGTGTGAATATGCTAAAACGATGTCGGACTCCGCAGTTTTCTCTGGACCCCTCCCAAATCTGACCACTGATGACATGTTTAGCCGCATGTCATCATTTAATCGCTGGCTGTCCAGGTGGTGTCCAGCAAACGATGTGGGTTTCGTTAATAATTGGCAAACTTTCTGGGGAAAACCTGGTCTTATTAGGAGAGACGGCATTCATCCCACTTTGGATGGAGCTGCTCTCATTTCTAGCAACCTGGCAAACTTTATTAGCAATTTAAATCCCTGACAACCCAGAGTTGAGACCGGGACTCGGAGACGCAGTCCTATACGCCTCTCTGAGCTTCTAGTTCAGTTACCCAGCCATAGTTTTCATAGTTTTATACAAACGGTGTCTGTCCCCCGACCACCTAAATTATCTAAATCTAAAATTAAACAAAGAGGAGTTGTGCATAACAACCTCATAAAAATTAAAACCTCTTCTGTGACAGAAAGACAAAACAGGAGAATTAAATGCGGACTGTTAAATATCAGGTCTCTATCGTCTAAAGCAGTGACGGACGGACACTAAACTGTTATTATACACATATGATTATTGTCACATATGTACACTATCAGATATTAATATATACTTTGAACATATTGTACCACAGTAGCCAGAATTATTAATTATAATATTATTACTTTCATTAATGTTGTTGTAAACTACTGTCATTACCGTCTGTCCTGCATCTCTCTCTGTCTCTCTCTCTCTCTCTCTCATTGTGTCATACGGATTACTGTTATTATTATGCTGATCTGTTCTGTACGACATCTATTACACGTCTGTCCGTCCTGGAAGAGGGATCCCTCCTCAGTTGCTCTTCCTGAGGTTTCTACCGTTTTTTTCCCCGTTAAAGGGTTTTTTGGGGAGTTTTTCCTGATCAGCTGTGAGGGTCATAAGGACAGAGGAATGTCGTATGCTGTAAAGCCCTGTGAGGCAAATTGTGATTTGTGATATTGGGCTTTATAAATAAAATTGATTGATTGATTGATCATCATCCTCAACACTGGTCTCCCCCAGGGCTGCGTCCTCAGCCCCCTTCTCTTCTCCCTATACACCAGTGACTGCACCTCTACCCACAGCTCCACCTCAGTAGTCAAATTCGCTGATGACATGACCATAGTGGGACAAATAACGAACGGCAATGAGGCTGCATACAGGGAGGAGGTCCGGATACTACCACCTGGTGCAAGCTTAATGACCTCAGCCTCAACATAACAAAAACAACAGAAAATAAAGAAAAGAAATAACAGACTTTCAAAGAAGGTGCTCGTTAACTTCTATCGCAGCACCATCGAGAGTGTTCTCACATACGACAGCCCTGTCTGGTTCTCTAGCTGCACCACAGCTGAGAGGAAGGACCTATAAATATTGGACAAAACTGCCCAATGAATCATCAGCTCCCCCCTCCCCCTCCTGAGTGACATTTACTCCTGTCGCCTCCTCAAGCGGGCGTTCCGCAACCAGAAGGACCCCTCACATCCTGGACACCCCCTCTTCAGTACTCTCCCATCAGGCAGGTTGAGAGCCACACGTGCGAGAACCAACAGACTGAGAAACAACTTCTTTCCGCGAGCTGTGAACTGACTGACTGTATCAAACTGCTGCACTGCACTCCACTGTACCGTACCATCTATCATCATATCACTTACTGTACCATACTGCTGATCCGACAGTTGATCTCATCTATTCTTCTTCTTTATCTTCATCTCGTTTTTTTTAATCTTGATCTCATTTGACTTTAATTCTTATTTAGTTTTTAACAACCAAATGTATATTTATATTTATAATAACAATACACAATATTTATTCATACACTGTACTTTACAGCACTGTTTACATTTTAACACTGTTTGTTGATCTGACCTGTGTGATGCCAAAATGAAATTTCGTTGTATCCTGTGTACAATGACAATAAAGCTTCTTATCTTATCTTATTTTCTCTTATTTTCTCTTATTTTCTCTTCTCTTCTCTTCTCTTCTCTTCTCTTCTCTTCTCTTCTCTTCTCACTTCACTGGGTTGTGGTGTATCGTAGCAATCATAATACGTGGCTTGTTGCCCGGCGGGCTGATGCGGTAAGCTCGGTCCACCTTGATCCTGTGTGGGAAGCGATCTGCTCCCAGAAACAGGTCCAATACAAATGCCGTAGGTGAGCCCTTCTCCACTTTCTCAGGCAGACCAATAATTTTAATATTTTGTCCTCTAGATCTTCCCTCGAGGTCGCTCAGTTTAGCTTTCAAGAGCTTGTTCTGGGTGTGCAGCTCACCACAACTCTTCTCCAACTCGGTGATGCATGTGTCATGCTCCTCTTGTGTCTCTTCCAGGCTGGTTATGCGGGATGAGTTTGCAGCTAGAGCAGTTTTTACCCCAGTGAGAGATGTCTCCAGGTTATCAAACCTTGTGTTCATAGAGTTTTCCATTCGTCTAATGGCCTCTAGGATGGACGCTGCATGGCTGACACCTGAAACCAAAACTTTAAGTAACGAAAGTAACGATAAGAGCCAATAACTTCGGAGCCGATAACGTCGGAGCTTACTATTATTACAGTCTTGATTAAATTTGCCTCGGGCCGTTAAATACTGGGTCTTGTTACCAATCCCTGCCCGGGCCACTCAGAGGTTGCCTCTGGGCCGCATGTGGCCCGTGGGCGGCTAATTGAATAGGCCTGGTTTAGGGTAGTGGCTTGTTACCTACGAAGGGTTTAGGGTAGGGGCTTCTAAGCATGAAAGGTTAAGGGTAGTGGCTTGTTACCGATGAAGGGTTTAGAGTAGGGGCTTCTAAGCATGAAAGGTTAAGGGTAGTGGCTTGTTACCTATGAAGGCATTGGGAATCGTTATCTTCAGCCACATCCGGTCCCGAACCTCCAGACCCGACTCAGGATTGGCCATTGCCTTGACAACAGCTGTCATGTCGCTGTGGATGGTGAGATGGGTTTCTTCATGCACACCTGAAAAACACGGGCAGATTATCATTGGAATCGTGGATGGACAGGTGATGGATGGACAAATACTGCATGCTGTGTGATGGGAGTCTCACCATAGTGTGGGGGGAGCCTCCCTGTCATGGCAGCAGTGTGCGACACCCAGGCAGCCGGGTCGATTGGACGGACCGGTTCACCTTCAGGGGATGTGGGGAAAGATGGCGGACAACCATGTAAATTAAGTGTGGGGAGGTAATAAATGACACTGACGAGCGTTCTGAAGATACTCACTCCTCGGCAGTGTGAAGCAGCCCCGTGGGTTTGGATCCCAACACTTTGCCACCGTTAACGTCACAGGACTACAGACAGACAGACAGACAGACAGACAGACGTGTATGTGTGATGTTAGCTTCACTCCAGTTGTACTACTAGTAGTAACAGTGGTAATAGTTCTAAAAGTATAAGACGTGTCACCCTGGTTTGTGGACGATCTCTCTGAGGACTCGGACAGCGTCATCGTTACTCATGTTCTCAAAGTTGATGTCGTTCACCTGACGGACACATGGACCATTATTTAATCAGTTCATTCAAGTTATACCACAAACAGTAGAACTGACACCAGTACTGACAGTAGTTCTGACAGTTGTACCTGCAGTAACATGTCTCCAGGTTCAATGCGTCCGTCTGCTGCCACCGCTCCGCCCTTCATGATGGAGCCGATATAAATCCCTCCGTCTCCTCTGTCATTACTCTGACCGACGATACTAATGCCCAGGAAGTTATACCTCTCTGACAGACAGACGGACAGACAGATTCATTCTCATTGTCACATCGTTTTTTCTTGCAGATCAATAAATAAAATCACAGGGATTAAAACATCAGAGTCTCAGCTTCATGTCTGCATCACCCAAAGCACCATTACCAGCTGGTACCCTGCTGCCACTGCCAAGGACAAGGACAGACTACAACCTGCTATGCCTCCAGGACCCTAAGGAATCTCCAGGACCTGTACACCTCCAGGACCCTAAGGACTCTCCAGGACCTGTACACCTCCTGTGTACTTTTACTTCCTGCTGTATACTTTTACTTCCTGCTATGTACTTTTACTTCCTGCTGCTGTGCACTTTTACTTTCTGTCGTGTACTTTTACTTCCTGCAGCTGTGTACTTTTACTTTCTGTCGTGTACTTTTACTTCCTGCAGCTGTGTACTTTTACTTTCTGCTGTGTACTTTTACTTCCTGTCGTGTACTTTTACTTCCTGCAGCTGTGTACTTTTACTTCCTGTCGTGTACTTTTACTTCCTGC
>NC_065507.1:321533-327377 GCF_006386435.1 Epinephelus moara | reverse complement strand
ACAGACAGGAGGACAGACAGGAGGACAGAGACAGAAGGACAGACAGGAGGACAGACAGGAGGACAGAGAGGAGGACAGACAGGAGGACAGAGACAGAAGGACAGACAGAAGGACAGACAGGAGGACAGACATGAGGACAGACAGGAGGACAGAGACAGAAGGACAGAGACAGGAGGACAGACAGGAGGACAGAGAGGAGGACAGAGTTAAAAGATTAGAGAGGAAATCTAAAGACAACATGAGGACAGACAGAAGCTGTCTCATCAGAGGACATGATGACAGAGTCCACAGGTCTGTCTCACATCATGTCCCTGAGTAATGTCCATCAGTCCTGCAGTGTGTTTTAACTGTGTGTATTTATACAAATATATTTACACATACATAAATATACACACATATGTTTATAAGTACATAAATATATTTGTGTATATTTACATAAAATATAAACAAATATACAAACACATTTACAAATCCATAAATATACACAAATATATGAACAAATATTTATTAATATATAAATGTGCACAAATATGTTTATAAGTGTGTCAACATATTTGTTTATATTAATATAATTATGCACAATATATACTTATAAAGTAATGTGAATCCACACAAGTATATACAAATGTACACACCATGAATATATTTATATTTATTATGATTTGTTGTGAAACATTAAAACCTGAACGTGAGATAAAGTTTCAGACACGAACATGAAGAGATGCCAGACGCTGTCATTAATGTCATGTGATCTGTGTGTGTGTGTGTGCGTGCGTGTGTGTGTGCGTGCGTGTGTGTGTGTGTGTGTGTGTGTGTGTGCGTACCCTCTCCATCCGCTGATGTGTTTTGGGTTTCCGGTGGCGGCGGCGTTGTCGCCTGACGAGTCGCGGCGAGGTGCTGCTCTGCCCTGTTGATTGGCTGAACCTGGTGTGACATCACAGAGGAAAACACATCAGTGTGACACGTCTCAGGTGTGACGGGCCGAAATTCAGATTAATTGATCATGTGACAAACAGGAAAGCAAAAATGATAACATTCAAAATATTGTAAAATTAAATCAACATAAAAATCACAGTTTTATGAATTGAAGCAAAATATGAAAAGATTAATCAATAAATCAATAAACTGTATAAACAAACAAAATGATTAAAATAATATAACATATATTTAACAATATCTCAGCTACATCTGTAAAAACTGAAGCAGTAAAAAATTAAATATACATTGATAATATAAACGTAATATTGGTTCAAATGCAGCAACTGAAAAACAAAAATCTGAAACCAGAATAAATTTTAAATTTACAAAATGAAAACGTGACAATATTGAAAAAAAATAATGACAAAAATAAATTAAATATAATTAATCTATCTTTAAAAGATACATAAAATATAAACATTTTAAAAATTCTAACAACATCGTGTTAACACAAACCTCTGAACATAAAAATATTAAAAACAAACCTTGAAAAACAAAATCCTACAAAAACTCTCCGGAGGTTAAACAGATAAATAAATAAAAACAGATCTGTAAAAATAAATAAATATGTAAATAATCCAAAATCCAGATGATCCAAAAAAAGCTACGTTAAAATAATAAATTCGGAGCTGATAAATAAAATCATAAACACACAAATATAAATCATAAATAATAAACACAGGAACACATCGTCTGTGCTCTCAGCTCAGTGGGGACTCTTTTATCTGCGGGACAATGAACACACCACACCGCCCATCACATGACCTGCAGCACCAATCAGAGCAGGAGGAGACGATCTGAGTCTGAACAGGTTTACTGGAGCAGAAGAAGAAGACCGCAGGGCAGGTATCATGGAGTTGACCAATCACAGGGAGAGCTGCTGATGATGTCACTGAGCCACATGATCAGGACGTTTAAAGGAACCGTTCAACATTTTTACTCATCAGTTTCACCTGAGTTTCCCTGCAGAGCCTAACCTAGCTTAGCATTAAGATACTGTTAGCCTAGCTTAGCATGAAGACACTGTTAGCCTAGCTTAGCTTAAAGACACTGTTAGCCTAGCTTAGTTTAGCATAAAGACACTATTAGCCTAGCTAAGAACAAAAACGCTATTAACCTAGTTTAGCACAGAGTGACTGTTAGCCTAGCTTAGTATAAAGACTGGAGGTGGGGGGGGGGGCAGGACTGTTAGCCTAGCTTAGCACATATAAACTGATAGCCAAGTCTAGCATACCACAAAGACTGAAAGTAGGGGGGAACTGTTTATCACAAGGAAACTGTTAGCCTTGCTTAGCACAAAGACTCAGAGTAGGATTTAACTGTTAGCCTAACTTAGCACAAAGAAACTGCTAGCTTTGCTTAGCACAACGAAATTGCTAGTTTTGCTTAGCACAAAGAGACTGTTAGCCTAACTTAGCACAAAGAAACTGTTAGCCTAACTTAGCACAAAGAAACTGTTAGCCTAACTTAGCACAAAGAAACTGTTAGCCTGGCTTAGCACAAAGAAACTGTTAGCCTAACTTAGCACAAACAAACTGCTGGCTTTGCTTAGCACAAACAAACTGTTAGCCTAACTTAGCACAAAGAAACTGTTAGCCTGGCTTAGCACAAAGAAACTGCTAGCTTTGCTTAGCACAAACAAACTGTTAGCATACCTTAGCACAAAGAAACTGCTAGCTTTGCTTAGCAGAAACAAACTGTTAGCCTTGCTTAGCACAAACAAACTGTTAGCCTAACTTAGCACAAAGAAACTGTTAGCCTTGCTTAGCACGAAGAAACTGTTAGCCTTGCTTAGCACAAATAAACTGTTAGCCTTGCCTAGCACAAAGAAACTGTTAGCCTACCTTAGCACAAAGAAAAACTGTTAGCCTAGCTCAGCACAAAGAAACTGTTAGCCTTGCCTAGCACAAAGAAACTGTTAGACTAACTTAGCACAAAGAAACTGTTAGCCTAACTTAGCACAAAGAAACTTTTAGCCTTGCTCAGCACAAAAAAAACTGTTAGCCTAACTTAGCACAAAGAAACTGTTAGCCTGGCTTAGCACAAAGAAACTGTTAGCCTAACTTAGCACAAAGAAACTGTTAGTCTGGCTTAGCACAAAGAAACTGTTAGCCTAACTTAGCACAAAGAAACTGTTAGCCTGGCTTAGCACAAATAAACTGTTAGCCTAACTTAGCACAAAGAAACTGTTAGCCTTGCCTTAGCACAAAGAAACTGTTAGCCTAACTTAGCACAAAAAAACTGCTAGCTTTGCTTAGCACAAACAAACTGTTAGCCTACCTTAGCACAAAGAAACTGTTAGCCTAACTTAGCACAAACAAACTGCTAGCTTTGCTTAGCACGAAGAAACTGTTAGCCTTGCTTAGCACAAATAAACTGTTAGCCTTGCTCAGCACAAAGAAACTGTTAGCCTAGCTTAGCACAAAGAAACTGTTAGCCTTGCTCAGCACAAAGAAACTGTTAGCCTAGCTTAACACAAAGAAACTGTTAGCTTTACTTAGCACAAAGAAACTGTTAGCCTAACTTAGCACAAAGAAACCGTTAGCCTTGCTTAGCACAAAGAAACTGTTAGTCTCGCTTAGCACAAAGAAACTGTTAGCCTTGCTCAGTACAAAGAAACTGTTAGCCTAACTTAGCACAAAAAAACTGTTAGCCTAACTTAGCACAAACTGTTAGCCTAGCTTAGCACAAAGAAACTGTTAGCCTAGCTTAGCACAAAGAAACTGTTACCCTTGCTCAGCACAAAAAAACTGTTAGCCTAACTTAGCACAAAGAAACTGTTAGCCGAGAGAGAGAGAGAGAGAAAAGAGTTCTTCAGATGTCAGAGTGTACATGAAGGCACCATCAGTGTCCTGGTAATGTACTATGTAAACCAGGGTCCTCACATGAACAGACAGACGTGCAGAGTTGGGTATAACGTAGGGCATTAACGACTTTGATGTTTTTCAGGTCGACTCATCTGTCAATAAAGTCGAAGTCGAGTCGACAAGTCATTTGATGATGTCATCACAGTGACACGGCGGAGGAAAGTGAAGTATCTCCACATATGTGATGTGTGTCTGTCAAGGCCCGAACATACTCGGGCGGAACAGACTCTGCGGAGGTTCGCGCGGACTCAAAGCGGACGTCCGCAAGCCCTGTGTGCGCAAAGCTCAGATTTTACGACCGCGCGGACTCCGCTCCGCGCACCAGTGACTGCTCAGCATGCATTTTTCACATTGTGGGGATTTTTCACGGACATTTTTACATTTCATTTATGAAAGCCCAAATGACTGGAGTCTGCTCCGCTTATGGTATGCCCGAGTATGTTCAAGGATAAAGTATCAGTGTAAGCCAATCAGAGGCAGCGATTGCATTCCGTACACAAGCACACAGAGAGAGAGAGAGAGGGAAAAAACACACGACTTGTCAACTCCTCCCGGGGGGTGTCGACTTGTGCCACTGACGTCGACACATCGACAAATCGACATTTCTGTTAATGCCCTAATATAACGTGTTACAAAGTAACGTGTTAGAGTACTTTGATTACTTTTTGCAGTAACGAGTAACCTAACACGTTAGTTTGCTGTTTGAGTAATCAAATACTTTAGTACATTTTCAAACAAGACATCAGTTACATCCGTTACTTTTACAACGCTGGTCCTTCAGCTCCGAAACTGCAACAGCTGTTGTTTGGTTCTAATAACGGAGATAACGTTAAACCTATCAGTCCGAAAGAAGCCACGGAGCTTGTGGCTCGCTACGTGGTCGGAGAAATGCTGCCGCTGTCTACAGTGGAGTCTGAATAGGTGGAGTAGGACTCGCTGACAGACATATTTCAGACTCAGGACTTGCATTATGCCTGGTACACGCTCGAGGCTGACATTTTTTCGGGAATTCCCACGTGATGGGAATCAGTTTCACTATTCTTCACGTGATTGGGGACGGGATGGGAAAAAAAGTCAACGGGAGCGTTCGGGACTGGGAATCATAATTTGGCCTGTCGCGAAATGCGATAAGTCGGTTAATTGCACGGTAAATTAAAAGGGATTAATTGCCATATTCATGCGTGTTTGTTTTCCTCGTCTCTCTCCACCAAAGAGACTGGACGACAAGAGCATTCACTTCCGTGCATCATCTGGCAGCCAGGTGAGTTGGTTCATTAGCGTAATGAACGGAGGGAAAGCTCTCGTCATCACCTGAGAGTGAGAGACTGACAGTCTATTTCGTTGTATTTATTTATTTAGATATTTTTACGTGTAATTTGGGATATTTAAACTGTCTTCTTTGCAGTCCTAAATATTCTTGTTAAATAAATGTTTATTTCTCTTTAAAAGGGTGTACGTGCATCATTATGCCTTTATTATTATTATATAAGTTCAAAAAATGGTCTAAAAACAGCAAAATTAAAACAATAATAAAAATGGTCTTAAAAGCACAATATTACGCAATGTTATCGCTTATCACAATAATTTCTGACGCAATTAATCGCCCAGCAACATTTGTTCTGGTGACAGGCCTAATCATAATAACAATAGTCGATTTTTTGAAACTAGCTCCACCTCCACCTGCTACAACAGTAACATGCTGCTCTGACACTGATGCTTCAGTTTTAATAATCTAATGATGTCATATATAATAATATCAGTCAGAGGAACCAAACACTACTTTAACGACATTTTTCTCTCTCAGAACTGGTTCTTATGACGTGTTTTCTGACCACATCAGAAATCAAATGTGTTTCATTCTGAACAGCTTCAAGGTGGAGTGAATGTTAAATTAATTAGGCAATAAACATCAAAACACAACATTAGATGTCATATTTGGGTTTATATTCAACTAAGGTAGGCATTGTATGATCCATGTACTATAGATATATACATATAT
>NC_065507.1:318561-320791 GCF_006386435.1 Epinephelus moara | reverse complement strand
TCAGTGAAGGGCAAGTGGTCCATAACTTTAATTTTGGAGACAAAAAAATGTAGGCTTAGCGCCCTGTGGTCCATTGCCCAATAGGAAATGTAGAATACTCAAAAGTACTTTGAAAGTGCTTGAGTTACTTTTCTCAGGGAGTAATGCAGTAAAGTAACTGGTTACTTTTAAAGTAACCCTTACCCAACTCTGCAGATGTGTGTGTGTGTGTGTGTGTGTGTGTGTGTGTCTGACCTTCCTCCTGAGTCTTCCTCAGAAGAGCAGAAGCTGGTCGTCTCCAATTGGCTGCTCTGTTGAGTCGATGAGCTGTCGCCTCCACCTGTTGGCCCCGCCCCATTCTGGTGAGCTGGTGGTCGGTGGGTGTGGCCATTCATACACCCACCTGCAGAGAGAGCAGCCAATCAGAGGCTCAGAGACCTGAAAATTACAACTGTGTTGATATCAAAGAGTCAGGTTCCTCACCTCCCTCCTCGTCTCTGACGTCAGCATCCGCCGCCGCCGCCGCCGCCGCCGCCGCCGCCGCGTCCTCCTGACTGAACACACACACATTTACATCAGGTGTTTGTGGCGTGTAACATCAGGTGAGACAGGTGAGACAGGTGAGGCAGGTACTCACTGAAAGGACGGCGGTCTGGAGTCTCCGATCACACCTGTCCTCTCTATGGGGGGCGGGGCCAGGCCGGTGGGCGTGGCTATAGACTGCAGGTCTGAGCCTCTAAAGTCTGACTGACAGGTTTCTGCAGACACCAGCTGGAGACAGATGAACACCTGAGCGTCAACACCTTTACTGAAACACAAACTGTGGAGTGTTCACTTCCTGTTGTGTTACGCAGACACACCGACACTTAATATGTCGGCGTTCATTGAGGCTGATTCAAAGGAGCTTTATCGACATCACAATGACATCACCAAAACAAAAACACGTGGCTGTTGATTGGATGACGCCTCAAGACACGCCCACTTAGCTCTCAGAGCAAACTTACTTTGTCACACAATATAGTTCTTTTGCAAACTCTGTATAAAAGATTGTGCATTCTAACTGGAATTTAATCAAATGACCCTCTGCTCAGAGGTTTTTCCTGTTCCTCCTCAAATCAGTTTTAGAAGGGTCCCCACTTTACGTGACAGGCTGGTGCCTACGCCATCTCTCTGCTTCAGATTAACAAACTTGGCTTCATCGACCTGTGAAGGGTACTTATAAATGTGGCTCGTGCAAACATTGTGCCAATATCAAAGAATGTAAACAATCCAGTGACTTTAACACTAACACTGGACAAGAGGAAGTTGTCATCATGTGTGTGTGTGTGTGTGTGTGTGTGTGTGTGTGTGTGTGTGTGTGTGTCTCTGACCCAGCAGACAACTCGTCCGTTCACAAACGGCAGCCTGGCATCGTCATCACTGATCTCCTCTTTGACCACCCTGTAACACACAGACACATCAGCATCATCATCATCATCATCATCATCATCATGCAGCATTGTCTCTGTACTGTTGATCATGATCAGTTAATAAATATATTGATCTTTGAGATCTGATCAGGTCATCTCAGCCACGGTCCTTACAACATGATCAATACAAACACACCTTCACACACACACAGACGGAGTTTCTATCTTTATTCTTTTATTTATTTATAAATTCTTCAGGATATTTTTAATCAGAGACGACGCTTAATAATCTGTTATGTAATCCTACACACACACACACACACACACACACACACACACAGTTATATAACACACTGTACAAGCTCAAATTAAATTCTGCCACAGTGTGTCAGTGTGATGTCATGGATCAATTGATGTCACTGATCCAGGTATAGTATGACTTCCTGTCTGTTAAAGGAAGTGTCCCACATGTTGACGCATGTCCCCGTCCCTGCAGGACGTCTTTATGTCGCCGCACATTTAACAAGCAGAGACATTTAAACTGGACTTCATCATCATCATCATCATCACTCAGTGGGTTGTTATTATTTATTATTTACAGTTTGTAAACACACAGACTGAAACCAACTATGATCCAGTCTGTTTACATGTGATTTATGTCTCTGTAGTAGTGTCTGTAAATATTCACACACACACTCTGACCTGTTTTGTCATCTCGTTTAAATAAAGAATATTAATCTGAATACATAAGCATAAACATAAGCTCCTCTCCTAAACCATAATAAAACATAAGCTCCTCCCCTAAACCAAAATAAAACATAAGCTCCTCCCCTAAACCAAAA
>NC_065507.1:306572-318482 GCF_006386435.1 Epinephelus moara | reverse complement strand
AACAAAAGCAAAACATAAGCTCCTCTCCTAAACCATAATAAAACATAAGCTCCTCCCCTAAACCAAAATAAAACATAAGCTCCTCCCCTAAACCAAAATAAAACATAAGCTCCTCCCCTAAACCAAAATAAAACATAAGCTCCTCCCCTAAACCACAATAAAACATAAGCTCCTCCCCTAAACCATAATAAAACATAAGCTCCTCCCCTAAACCAAAATATATCCAGTGCTTACAAATATCTGACATGCCCCGCCCCCTTTTGCACCGCCCCTCCTCTCACAAGTAATGATCAGTCCCTTAACGTCACCGTTTGTTTTTGTTTCTTCAGTGTTTGTTTTGTTTTATTTTAAGATAAATAAATAAATCTGTCTGCATTGTTTTTGTCTGCATATTTAATGAGCTGTGTGACGTAGTGTTTTGAATCACTGACATCATTAATAAAAACAACACACTGACGTCACGATTCATCATCATCATCACCATCATCATCCTCCTGATCGATACTCGGGGCACGTGACTCACCCGAAGTCGTCATCCACGGACTTGAAGAAGAATTTGACGTTGGGTTTGTTGAGGACGTGTTTGAAGTCCGCCAGTGTGACGCGCTGCGCGGGCACGCTGATCCGGATCAGGTAGGGGGTCTCCTGGTCCTCCAGGTGATAGATGACCCGGGTCTCCTCCGCCATGCTGTCCCCCATGGAGCCCGGCACGGCCCGGAGACAGGGAGGAGAGAAGACACGGGAGGGGGGGGATGCTGAGAGACACACCTGACCGTTTGTCCCCGTCTCTGTGTCCAACTGTCTGTCTCTGTGTCCACCTGTCTGTCTCTGTGTCTGTCCCCCTGTCCTCCTGTCTGTCCCCGCAGGTCTGTCCCGGTCCAGATGTGTCTGTCGGTCCAGCTGCTGCAGCTCTCTGATGCTCAGTCTCCTCCGGAAGCCACGAGAAGAAACACACAGTAAAATTGTCCGCTTCCGGTCGAGTCCTTCACAATAAAAGCCGTCAGGTTCCTGCAGAGGGCATGAAGAAGTCCACAGGGCGCGTGCTCCTCCGCCGCCACGCCTGTAACAACAACAACAACAATAATAATAATAATATTTATAATTAATAATTAGATTTCACATGTTGTATTTATTGTATAAAATATCGTATTTAAATATAAAAATAACAATATAATAATAAAACAATAATATATAGTTTTTACCTCATGTTGCTGTTTATTTTTAGTCCATATTATTTATTTATTTTATTTTGTTTGTTTGAACTTTAATGATCATTTGTCTTTGTTTTCACACAGTGGATTGTGTGTGTTTGTTTATTTGTTTGTTTGTATGAGAGGTGACATATAAATAAGGTTGAGTTGTTTATATTGTGTTTTACACTGCAGCATTACCAGAGGTGTGTAGTAATTAGTTACATTTACTCAGTTACATTTACTTGAGTAACTTTTTGGATAACTTGTACTTTTCAGAGTAGTTTTAATGCAAAATACTTTTTACTTTTACTTGAGTTACTTTGTTTTAAAGCAACAATACTCTTGAGTACAATATGTGGCTACTCTACCCACCTCTGAGCATTACACACTATAGTGACTCTACACAAAGACGAAGTCACTGAGAGGCTGAGTGAGCGAGCATCGCACTGCTGACTCGCCACAAATGACAAAGCCATTTCCAGGTTTTCCGACTGTATCCAGATTAATTTCCAACAGCGAACAAACAGACAAGCCAAGACGGTCAAATATCCAGTTTTTAGTTTGTTCAGTCAACAAAAATGACACTCCCTGCTCCCCCCCTCTCCATGTACAGGTGAATATAAGCCATTCACTCAATCACTGCTCCCTGACCACACCCACGTGACATGCGTGAAAGGTGTCAAGCTGGAAGCTGATGTCAGCAAAAAACACAAACACCAATATCTCAGCATATAGCACCTACATAAACGTTTTGATGTGTATATTTATATATTTATAAACACTCAGCTCATCATACATATTTTACAAACCAGCGTTACACTGCAGCGTGATGCACATTTAATTTATATTTTCACAATCTTCACAATTTATATTTTTAATTTCTACTTCTCGAATTCTCTCTGCTTTAGTTCAGAGCGACAGAACCCAACCACATGCTTTGGAAGGTTGTGTTTTCTTTACCATTTAAAATAAACATTTTCTAAATTTTTTAACAGGATTTTTTAAAATTCTTTTTCAAAAAGTGACTTTTCTTAAAATCTTTAAAAAAAAAACGTGCCATTCAAACCTGGCTGCACATTTTCTGAAAAACTTTTTCTTTAAAAATTTTCAGGGGAAAAAACAAAACAAAACAAAAAAAAAATCACATTTTATTTAATTTTTTTGTAAAGGAAATGTCTTCCAAACATGTTTTCTTTAAATATTTTCATCAATTTTGTGAAACTTTTCTCCTTTACAATTTTTTTTTTACAGTTTTTTTCAAACTTTGAAATGTAATTGTTTTTTTTGTTTTATTTTTCAATAAAATTTCGTCCGTTTGTTTAGAACGTGCTTTCAAAAAATGTAATTAAAAAATACTTTTTTTTACAGAACTTAACAGAATTCTTCAAATTTTACAGACGGACGTTGAGTTTTAGTTTTGTCAGTGCTTCCTGTCTCTTTAAAGTTGTAGAACGTGGTTCTGGTTTTATTTTGGAAGTTATGGACCATTTCCTGTGTGATCAATAAAGTTATTATTCTAATTACAACAATAATTATTATTATTGAGAGTAAATGAAGAGTAATAAAAGCCAGAGTCATATTTTACATGTGTTCACACAGTTTTCTATTAGCAGCAACCGCTTTTATTTTGAAAGCGTCACACTTCCTCCAGGACATTCCAGAACCTGCTGATGACTTTATCATAAAAATATCAATTATGTTTATTTCTTGACGTCTTCATCAAATAAAATTAGAGAAAGTTTTTAAACTTAAATTTAAAATAATTTGTTGTTTTTTTTACTGTGAAATACAAAAACTGATCTTTCAAAATAAAAATCTTAAATAAACAAAAGAACAATCTGTAGTTTCAAGTGTTTTTTAATTTGCAGTCAAACACACATTACAAAGAGCGTTCACTGACAGCTGGGAGTCAACATGTTTCAAATCTATAAATAAAATATTGGTATTTATTAAATATTGATCAGGGTCAATCCAGTGATCACTTCCTGCTACTCCTCGATGTTTTCACAATAAAAGTCTTTTTATTGCTCCTGAAGGAAAAAAAAACATTTTAAAGGGACAAAGATGAACCGGAGCTGAACGTTTCCAGCGGCAGTGAACGCAGCATTAAGGCCACTCAGGTGAAGTCTGCTGGTTTTAGATTTACTGCTGAGTCATGTGACGTGATGCGTCAGCGTCGAGCCCCGAGTGCTGGTCTGCAGGCGTCAGTCAGGGTCAGGAGGTAGAGTTACTAAAGGGTTAGACGGAGCAGCTACACCTGGTTCTGCTGGTTCTACACAACGACAGTGAACGCATCGTCCCTCTACCTGAGACACAGGTGGACACAAACAGTTTCTCACAACAATGATGATGATGATGATGATGATGATGAAGGTGTTCTGGGGCCTTGTTTCTGTCAGACTGTGAGACGACAGGAAAACACACAAAACCATGACACAGACGACCCGTCTCCGGGCAGACGTCCGATGGGAGGACCCGTCTCCGGGCAGACGTCCGATGGGAGGACCGGTCTCTGGGCTGGTGGTCTAAGTTTGACGATGAACTTTTAAGTCTAATCTGAGCCTCCTCCGTATTTTTTTAAAAAACACAGTCACATCATCATCAGGGAGTCATGACCTTTGACCTATATGCTCTGTGGAGTGAACTTCCTGTCATTTGTTCTTCATCACAGTGTTCAAACTTTCAGCGTCTGTAGTTTAAATTCAGCCGGCGCAGTCGCCCTTAACAACAGCTGACATCATAACCCTGTAGCGACCAACCAATCACAGGACAGGTGAACTTCACGCGGAGACGTTGACGTCCCGCAGAGCGATGGTGGCGGTTGTTCCGGCAGCAGCAGCAGTAGCAGCAGAGGAGGAGGCGTTTGCCGTGGTGGTGGGGGAGGCGGGTACGATGGACAGAGAGGGGCCGTTCTGGTTGATCGGGGCAGCGCTGCTCTGGAACAGGATCTGCTGTAACGTCCGTCTGAGGTTGGGATGAAGGCGGCGCTGGGTCTGGTTAAAAATCTCCACGGCAACACACTTCATCACCCCAGCAACCAGGTCATCGTACAGTGGCACCGTGTACATCCTGGACGTCTGCAGGGAGGACACAGACTGCTGGTGAGGTACAAGACTGCAGGAGAGCAGTAAAGGACTAAAAGGCTACCTTGACTCACATGTTTGTGGAGGAAGGCTCGGACTCGAGGCAGCTCTGGGTAAAACGAGTTCCTCACGACCATCTGCAGCCAGCGCACCTGAACCTCTGCGTTCAGTCCGTCAAACAGGGACGAGTAACAGGAAGACAGGCTGGACATCACATCTGGGACAGACACAGAGACACACAGAGACAAACAACAAGCTGAGACGCTGTTTATGAGGAAGAATTATCATCTTCTTATTTGAGGACGCTGAGACTTTATTATCGTCTGGTTTGAGGACGTTGGGACTTTATCGTCGTCTGGTTTGAGGACGTTGGGACTTTATTATCGTCTCATTTGAGGACGTTGCGACTTTATCATCGTCTGGTTTGAGGACGTTGCGACTTTATCGTCGTCTGGTTTGAGGACGCTGAGACTTTATCATCGTCTGGTTTGAGGACGTTGCGACTTTATTATCGTCTGGTTTGAGGACGTTGAGACTTTATCATCGTCTGGTTTGAGGACGTTGGGACTTTATTGTCGTCTGGTTTGAGGACGTTGGGACTTTATCGTCGTCTGGTTTGAGGACGTTGGGACTTTATCGTCGTCTGGTTTGAGGACGTTGGGACTTTATCGTCGTCTGGTTTGAGGACGTTGGGACTTTATCGTCGTCTGGTTTGAGGACGTTGGGACTTTATCGTCGTCTGGTTTGAGGACGTTGGGACTTTATCGTCGTCTGGTTTGAGGACGTTGGGACTTTATCGTCGTCTGGTTTGAGGACGTTGGGACTTTATCGTCGTCTGGTTTGAGGACGTTGGGACTTTATCGTCGTCTGGTTTGAGGACGTTGGGACTTTATCGTCGTCTGGTTTGAGGACGTTGGGACTTTATCGTCGTCTGGTTTGAGGACGTTGGGACTTTATCGTCGTCTGGTTTGAGGACGTTGGGACTTTATCGTCGTCTGGTTTGAGGACGTTGGGACTTTATCGTCGTCTGGTTTGAGGACGTTGGGACTTTATCGTCGTCTGGTTTGAGGACGTTGGGACTTTATCGTCGTCTGGTTTGAGGACGTTGGGACTTTATCGTCGTCTGGTTTGAGGACGTTGGGACTTTATCGTCGTCTGGTTTGAGGACGTTGGGACTTTATCGTCGTCTGGTTTGAGGACGTTGGGACTTTATCGTCGTCTGGTTTGAGGACGTTGGGACTTTATCGTCGTCTGGTTTGAGGACGTTGGGACTTTATCGTCGTCTGGTTTGAGGACGTTGGGACTTTATCGTCGTCTGGTTTGAGGACGTTGGGACTTTATCGTCGTCTGGTTTGAGGACGTTGGGACTTTATCGTCGTCTGGTTTGAGGACGTTGGGACTTTATCGTCGTCTGGTTTGAGGACGTTGGGACTTTATCGTCGTCTGGTTTGAGGACGTTGGGACTTTATCGTCGTCTGGTTTGAGGACGTTGGGACTTTATCGTCGTCTGGTTTGAGGACGTTGGGACTTTATCGTCGTCTGGTTTGAGGACGTTGGGACTTTATCGTCGTCTGGTTTGAGGACGTTGGGACTTTATCGTCGTCTGGTTTGAGGACGTTGGGACTTTATCGTCGTCTGGTTTGAGGACGTTGGGACTTTATCGTCGTCTGGTTTGAGGACGTTGGGACTTTATCGTCGTCTGGTTTGAGGACGTTGGGACTTTATCGTCGTCTGGTTTGAGGACGTTGGGACTTTATCGTCGTCTGGTTTGAGGACGTTGGGACTTTATCGTCGTCTGGTTTGAGGACGTTGGGACTTTATCGTCGTCTGGTTTGAGGACGTTGGGACTTTATCGTCGTCTGGTTTGAGGACGTTGGGACTTTATCGTCGTCTGGTTTGAGGACGTTGGGACTTTATCGTCGTCTGGTTTGAGGACGTTGGGACTTTATCGTCGTCTGGTTTGAGGACGTTGGGACTTTATCGTCGTCTGGTTTGAGGACGTTGGGACTTTATCGTCGTCTGGTTTGAGGACGTTGGGACTTTATCGTCGTCTGGTTTGAGGACGTTGGGACTTTATTATCGTCTGGTTTGAGGACGTTGGGACTTTATTATCGTCTTGTTTGAGGACACTGGGACTTAATTATCGTCTGGTTTGAGGACGTTGGGACTTCATTGTCGTTTGAGGACGTTGGGACTTAATTATCGTCTGGTTTGAGGACGTTGGGACTTAATTATCGTCTGGTTTGAGGACGTTGGGACTTCATTGTCGTCTGGTTTGAGGACGTTGGGACTTTATTATCGTCTGGTTTGAGGACGTTGGGACTTTATTATCGTCTGGTTTGAGGACGTTGGGACTTTATTTTCGTCTTGTTTGAGGACACTGGGACTTTATTATCGTCTGGTTTGAGGACGTTGGGACTTTATTATCGTCTCGTTTGAGGACACTGGGACTTTATTATCGTCTCGTTTGAGGACACTGGGACTTGAGTATTGTCTTGTTTGAGGACACTGGGACTTGAGTGTTGTCTCGTTTGAGGACACTGGGACTTTATTATCGTCTCGTTTGAGGACACTGGGACTTGAGTGTTGTCTCGTTTGAGGACACTGGGACTTTATTATTGTCTTGTTTGAGGACACTGGGACTTGAGTATTGTCTTGTTTGAGGACACTGGGACTTTATTATTGTCTTGTTTGAGGACACTGGGGTCCAGCATGCTGTTAGTATCAGTGGTACCTTGGGGCAGAGGGGACAGGTCCAGCATGTGGTCCAGGAACAGGACGATCTGGAAGGTGCTCCAGGAGGACAGGTCGAAGGGGGACAGGGTCTGCAGGTCCGGGGACTCGCCGCCCCTCCACAGGTCACACAGGTCGTGGACGGGCCGGGTCAGAGTGCCTCCTGCTGACAGGTCAGGCTCGTACAGAGGAGGACCACAGCCGCTCAGCCAGCGCTCAAACTCCAGACCTGACCACACACACAGGAAGTGATGTCATTGCCTTACATCTGTCTACAGGTAAACTTCCTGTATTTATAGACGATGGTATTTCTTCCACCCCTACACGTCTCAGTCATGTCCGACCGTCCTCACCCTCTCTCTGGGAGACGGCGGCGTCCTGCAGCTCGGGGAAATAACCCAGGAAGTAGTCAATGAGGTCCTGAGCCACCACGCTTTTAAATTTAAACTCTGAGATGTAATCCTGAAAACACACAACAACAATATGGATTCATCATGACGTGGATCAGTGGTATTCTCTGCTCACACAGTGTGGTGTCATTACGTCTGTTCACTTCCTGTTCCTTCTGCAGCAATCTGGAAATCCATCGGTTAAAAAAAAAAACTTTTTTATCGTCTCGTCTGAGGACATTTTTTTCCATCCTTTACCTCTGGAGGCACAGCCCGGAGTTTTTTGACTAACGGAAGTGCAGGGGCCTCGGCGATCGCTCACGCCCTTCACTTCCGGCGGTGCCCCCAGGGAATCGCTGTGTTGTTTACAAATACTTCGGGTAGAAAACCAGCAGAGTTTAGCTATATATCACATTTTTCACGTCACTATATCACCGTTTAGACTAATGTAATGTTTATTAAGTCTATAAACACAATGACTGAACAAACGTTACTATTTCTGTGTGCACGTTTTGTAATAATAACATGGTTATCGTAGATTAGCTGGGCTAACCGTTAGCTGTTAACGTTAGCCGTTAGCAGTGTCTGTAATAACCATAGACTGTATAAAAATAAGGTAGTAACTCAATAAACGGTCCGTGAAAAAAAATATTTTTTCCAGCGGATATCTTAGTTACAACATGACTGAGCTAGCAAAGCAGTTTTGTGTTGCTATGTGTGGTATTTATTCAGTTATGGGAAATCACGATGTCTAGAAAGCATCAGTGGCTGCAGCTGACAGGGACAGTTAGCAAAGCTAACATCAGGACGTCATCTGTTAAAAGCCTCCCGTTGTCGGATACGACATGAAACTACTCCAGTTAGCTCAATCATGTTGTAACTAAGACATCCACTGGAAAAAATATTTTTTTCACATTGACAAGATGGCGTTTTGGGTGGAGCGGTCGCTATGGACGCGGAGCTTGCTGTTTCTGTAGGTACACATTTCCTGGGGACACCGGCACGTCTCGGCCACGCCCCCTCCATTGTGATTGGCTAAAGCGCAGCATCAACTTTACAAGGAGGGCGTTCAGCTCTACTGAGCGTCACCACTCGCTGTCACAAGACCGAGTTCGTCAAAAATTTTAAGATTTTTGGGAAAATCTTTAAAATGTAAAAAAGAGCCACAGTGACTAACGTTAGCTCTGGCAATCAGGCTAATCTTAGTGCTACACTGGGTGATCTTACGTTAGCTAAGCTCTGACAATCAGGCTAATCTTAGTGCTAAACTGGGTGATCTTACGTTAGCTAAGCTCTGGCAATCAGGCTAATCTTAGTGCTACACTGGGTGATCTTACGTTAGCTAAACTCTGGCAATCAGGCTAACGTCAGTGCTACACTCGGTGACTATCGTTAGTTAAGCTCTGGCAATCAGGCTAACGTCAGTGCTACACTCGGTGACTATCGTTAGCTAAGCTCTGGCAATCAGGCTAATCTTAGTGCTACACTTGGTGATCTTACGTTAGCTAAGCTCTGGCAATCAGGCTAATCTTAGTGCTACACTGGGTGATCTTACGTTAGCTAAACTCTGGCAATCAGGCTAACGTCGGTGCTACACTGGGTGACTATCGTTAGCTAAGCTCTGGCAATCAGGCTAACGTCAGTGCCACACTGGGTGACGATCGTTAGTTAAGCTCTGGCAATCAGGCAAACTTCAGTGCTACACTGGGTGACTATCATTAGCTAAGCTCTGGCAATCAGGCTAATGTCAGTGCTACACTGGGTGACTATCGTTAGCTAAGCTCTGGCAATCAGGCTAATGTCGGTGCTAGGGATGGGCGTATTGATCCTGTGGTATCGATATATCGATACTCACACTCTACTCAATTGGCATCAGTTTCCTTAAACACATATCAATATTCACTAACAAATAAGAATTGGGGGTGCATGCATCACTTTCAACTGTTTGAGATAGCTTACTTCAATGAATGTGCCGAGACACCTCTGTGCCTGGCGGAGTACTGAGCTGGCCCGTGTAACGTGACAAGGACACTTGAGACATGAGCGTCAAACGTGCGACTCAGCCGACACAGCCAGCATGAATGTGTGACAAACAGAAAAAAAATGAAGCGTGGCGTGGTGTTATTTTTCACCAGTTGCTAAAGTTACGGCAAGGTACCAAGTGTGTGACAATAAAGTTGCACACAGCAGCAACACAAGTAATTTATTCCAACATCTGAAGAGCACACATCCAGAGAGCCACAGTGGGCTTGAGCTCCAGTCTCCTGCACCACCCGCTGTGCGGCCACAGACCCTGCTGGAGAGTTTGCACAAAGCAAAGTGTATCCAGGTCCAGACAGCACTGTGACGTCTGTGTCGTGATACAGACGATGCTTGTGTTGTGTCTGTTCCTGAATCCTTTAATATTATGATCACAATCTGATTTTAACACGACACACTTCATAAAGATGAATTTACTGAAGTTAAACATTTCTGGCTCAGAGTAATAAAAAAGATAAGAAAATATGAGATACACAATTTTGGGGATTTTTCATCTTTGCCTGACAGTTTTTTTTTTGTTGAAAAGAAAATATTAAAATTGTGATGTTTGGTTTTTATCTGTAAAATGTTTTCTTACATCTGGAAAACATGATTTTCATATTTCATTAATTATAATACTGTTTTTCACAAACTATAAAAAATCACTGCAGCTTCTTGTGATTCAGACACTTAGCCATAATGTGATTTGGATTATTTCACAATTAATTGTAAAGCCCTAATATCTAATGGAATCCTTAATATCTTATATAGCAAATAAAATTCATCTTCCCTGTTGTGATGTGAAACCTTGATCCTTTTCAGGAGGATCAAGGTTTCCGTCATTTCATGAAGGTGGTGGACCCTCGATACCACATCCCTGGTTGGAAATCCATGATGAGGGCTGAAATTCCAAAACGACTCGGTACAATCAGTAAGCAGTCTGGATTTAACAAGCGATATGTGGACTGCAAGAACCACTGAAGCTTATTTGACTCTGTCAGGACATTTTATTGACAAGGGCTGGCAGAGGCTGTCTACAATCTTGCAACAATCCATGTAGCTGTGCAGCACACACAATATATGTGAACTGTGATGACTGGGGCATCAGCAGTAAGGTTCATGCAGTCATTACGGACAATGGAGCCAATATGGTCTCTGCTGTGTGTGAAACTTGCTAGAAACATATTCCTTTGTTTTTCTCACACACTCCACCTCATTGTGAGGACTCCATTAAGGCAGACACAAGTCTTGAGTCCATCGTGGAGAAATGCAGTGCTGTTGTTTGGTTCTTCCACCACAGCACCAGAGCAACTGACCAACTAAGAGAAGTACAAAGTCAGATGCACCTGCCACAGCACTGACTAACCCAAGCAGTGGATACTTGATGGAACTCAGTGTTGTACATGCTTAACAGACGTATGAGCAACAACAAGCCGTCACAACAGCACTTTGTCTCTTGGGAGAAACAACATGTGCCTAAATGATGCAGAATGGTCCCACATTAGCCAGGCCACTGAAGGCCTCGGGCCTTTTGAAGAGGCCACTAAGGAGGTTTCAGCAGAGCAGTATGTAGGCCTGTCGCCATATGCCATAAGTCGGTTAATTGCACGGTAAATTAAAAGGGATTAATTGCCATATTCATGCGTGTTTGTTTTCCTCGTCTCTCTCCACCAAAGAGACTGGACGACAAGAGCGTTCACTTCCGTGCATCGTCTGCAGCCAGGTGAGTTGGTTCATTAGCGTAATGAACGGAGGGAAAGCTCTTGTCATCGAGTGTCTTTGTCTCTGTGGGGGAGGCGGGGCTATGGGCTACACACACACACACAGTGCAATCTTCGTGAGGGGGAGATGAGGCGGAGAAGAAAACAGAGTTGAGTGTCAGAGAAAGACATGGAACTTGTTCCTAAACCAAACACCACGGCCCCTGTGTGGGAGTGTTTTGGATTTAAACCAAATGACAGAGGGCAGCCCAGTAATTTGGACGAGCCGGTGTGCCAGGTTTGTTCTAAAACCATCTCAACAAAAAGAGCGAATACGACCAACTTAACTGCACACCTGAGAGAGAGAGACTGACAGTCTGTTTCTTGGTTTTATTTATATATTTAGATATTTTTACGTTATTCCAGATATTTAAATTTTCTTCTTTGCATTCCTAAATCGCTTATCGCAATAATTTCTGACGCAATTAATCGCCCAGCAAAATTTATTATCGTGACAGGTGCTACAAAATGATCACCCTCTGCAGCACCAGTGCTACGGAGGCTACTGCATCGACTGACTCTATGAGAAGAGCCTTGTCAGTGACACAAGGGTCACCTGCTAGACTCACAAGTCAGTCTTTAGACGCTTTGCTTAACTAAAGACTGATGACTTTCTCCCTGATTTTGTGTTTAGATGGGCGGATACAATTTCAGAGTTTAAAAAACTCCCTACGTTGCAGAACCAATAGTAAATCTGCAGGGCGGTCCTTCGGTGGACTCTTGTGCTTGTGTG
>NC_065507.1:288942-304646 GCF_006386435.1 Epinephelus moara | reverse complement strand
AGGCATTTTACCAAAATCCCATTCAAAAAACGTATTGACTTTTAGACGAGAGAACCGGAAGTGCTAAAAGCGCTAACGGAGTTCCGGGTTTACTGGCACACTCTATAAGATGCCAAGATAGGAGAAGATGCACTGAACTAGGCCTGTCACCAGAACAAATTTTGCTGGGTGATTAATTGCGTCAGAAATTATTGTGATGAGCGATAATATTGCGTAATATTGTGCTTTTAAGACCATTTTTATTATTGTTGTAATTTTGCTGTTTTTAGTTCATTTTTTAAACGTATATAATGATAATAAAGACATAATGATGCAGGTACACCCTTTTAAAGAGAAATAAACATTTATTTAACAAGAATATTTAAGAATGCAAAAAAGACAATTTAAATATCTGAAATAACACGTAAAATTATCTAAATAAATAAATAAATACAAAGAAACAGACTGTCAGTCTCTCACTCTCAGGTGTGCAGTTAAATTGGTCGTATTCGCTCTTTTTGTTGAGATGGTTTTAGAACAAACCCGGCACACCGGCTCGTCCGAATTACTGGGCTGCCCTCTGTCATTTGGTTTAAATCCAAAACACTCCCACACAGGGGCCGTGGTGTTTGGTTTAGGAACAAGTTCCATGTCTTTCTCTCTTTCTGCTCTTTAGATATTTCTCTAGAAGGTTTCTCGTAATGAGTAATTGTGCATGTGTGTGTCTTTCAGACCTGTGTGTAATTGACAAGCAAGAGTGAAAACACTGAATTTCTCCTCAGGGGGACTCAACTCTCTGTTTTCTTCTCCGCCTCGTCTCCCCCTCACGAAGATTGCACTGTGTGTGTGTGTGTGTGTGTGTGTGTGTGTGTGTGTGTGTGTGTGTAGCCCATAACCCCGCCTCCCCCACAGAGACAAAGACACTCGATGACAAGAGCTTTCCCTCCGTTCATTACGCTAAAGACACTCGATGACAAGAGCTTTCCCTCCGTTCATTACGCTAATGAACTAACTCACCTGGCTGCCAGATGATGCACGACAGTGAATGCTCTTGTCGTCCAGTCTCTTTGGTGGAGAGAGACGAGGAAAACAAACACGCATGAATATGGCAATTAATCCCTTTTAATTTACCGTGCAATTAACCGACTCATCGCGTATTGCCACAGGCCTACACTGAACGAGAAACTTCTGGATCTATATCTGTGAAATTAGGGGTATCCTCTGCAAATCCATGGATGAGATTGAACTTCTGAAGTCAGACCTAAGATGGACTTGAACATATTGTTATAATAACAGCATAAATGTATTGTACAGGGCTGCTGTGTACAGGGCTGCTGTGTACAGGGCTGCTGTGTCATTGTGTTATTCCTGTATTTAATTTTGCAAAGACACAGATTGTCTCTTGTTTCTGCTCTTTGTTGCTTCAGTGAAAGGCTACAGTGTGACACACGTGTTAACTCCAACATACAGGTTTTCAAACCATAACATTGTTATGATGCATGAGTTTTTTTAGTTAGCACCCACATTACATCTGACTAATTGTTATAGACCTGAAATTGGAATTTTTGGACAAAATGCCAACTTCTGAATAATGTTGCATTAATAGTCAAAGTGAGCAGATAATGTACCAAGATCACTGATTTTGCTTTTTTTGAGAAATAAGAAAAGTGCATGTTTTTGTTCATATTTATTTATTTTACTTTTTGTTTTATTATGTATTGCACATAAAATGCACATAATACATCTGTTATAAAAGGCCAGTATTTGTCATGTGATTTAAGTGTAATAATATTTTGACTGAAAAACATTTGCTAATAAGAAATGATCAGCATCGATGGAATTGCAAGAAAAAGTATCATATCGAATCCTAAAAGTGTGGCATCACCGTCCATCATCGGTGATACACTGGGTGTCGACGTCAGCCACACTGAGACGACAGCGTGTGTGCGTGTGTGTGCGTGTGTGTGTGTGTGCTGACCCTGAGGAAGCAGTCGAAGCGTCTGACATCTCCACAGAGCTGCGACAGGTACGCCACGAAACAGAAACCTTTCTCATAGGTGAAGAGATTCATCAGAGAGCTGGGGTTCACACCTGAGACGACACGGAGGACAACAGGGACGCTGAGTGTCTTTATTTACATGTCTGAGATACGGTGTGGGGACCCAAGCAGTCTGACACACTACTGAGACGTTCTCAACAAACACTCTTTGAATGTTCATTGTGCTTGTTACCTGGCTCAAACTTGACCTGCAGTTTGCTCACGGGGTTGTTGTCTCCGAGGAGACGCAGCTGTCTGTGGAGGGCGTCCAACCGCACGGCAGTTTCCAAACAGGTGAACGCCTCACCTGAGGACGAGGGGGAGGAGTTAGTTAGTTAGTTAGTTAGTTGTAGCAGCAGTGAAAGCAGAAGCAGTAGTGGTCGTAGGACTCCTACCGTAGGCCTCAGTAGTGATCCGGCGCTGGGCGTAGGTGGCCAACCCCTCGCTCAGCCACATCTCCTCCCAGGTGGCGTTGGTGACAGCGTTGCCGAACCAGCCGTGCGCAATCTCATGGACGACGTCAATCAACAGGAACTCGCTGCTCTCCAGGATGGAGGCGATGATGAAGGTGAGGCAGGGGTTCTCCATGGCAACGATGGGGAAGGAGGGGGGGAGGAACACGATGTCACACCTGAGGAGCAGCGCACAGCGGTTATAACTCACATGGCTTCAATCATGTCGCTGTGACACCTGTCAGGACTCTTGGCTCACCTGCCCCACAGGTATGGTCCAAACAGCTCCTCAGCCACACCCAGCCAGCGCTCCACACTGCCACCGAGCTTCTTCACCGCACACGACAACAGACATGGCTCCGCCCACACACGACTCCTTGAAGACAGAAGTGCTTTCAGTCAACAAAACTACGACAGGAAACAAACAAATAAAAACAACACGTCAGTGATCAGGACTCACCGCGGGCCGACGTCGACGTGCTGCAGCTCGCCAGCCACCAACGCCACCAGGTAGGACGGGACAGGAAACTCCATGGAGAACTGAAAGACTCGGTCCTGTTTGGAGTACGAACTACGAGACGCACTCATCAGGACCGTCACTCCGTCTGGAACCTGAAGAAGGAGAAGAAGAAGAAGGAGAACAAGGAGGAGGAGGAGGAGAAGAAGAAGAAAAAGAAGACGAAGGAGGAGGACAAGAAGAACAAGAACAAGAAGAAGAAGAAAGGGGAGGAGGAGGAGAACAAGAAGAAGCCATAATGTGTCCAGGTGTGTCCAGGTGTGTCTAGGTGTGTCCAGGTGTGTCGTGGTGTGTCGTGGTGTGTCGTGGTGTGTCCAGGTGTGTCGTGGTGTGTCCTGGTGTGTCCAGGTGTGTCCTGGTGTGTCCAGGTGTCGTGGTGTGTCCAGATGTGTCCAGGTGTGTCGTGGTGTGTCGTGGTGTGTCGTGGTGTGTCCAGGTGTGTCGTGGTGTGTCCAGGTGTGTCGTGGTGTGTCGTGGTGTGTCAGAGGTCATGAGAGGTGGGGACTCACCCTGACGGTTGCGGTGTACGTGCTCTTGACAGCAGGTGTGTCGAAGCAGGGGAAGAAGGAGCGGTTACAAACTGAGTGTCCCTGAGTGAAGACCAGAGGACGAGACTGTCCACAGGTCAGCTCCGAGTCCAGCCACCAGATCTGCACACACACACACACACACACACACACACACACACACAGCAGTATCAGTGTGTTGACAGATCACTGATCAGTATTGATCCAGAACCTTCCTATTGGTTTTATTAAAGGAATCATGATCCAGAAACACACAGAGCCTTTCACAGTGAATGAATGGTGACATCATGAATGATGACATCATGACAACGTCTGAATGTGATAAAACAGTTTTACAGTGTGATGAGCTCTGAGTTTAAAGGTGTTTCATCGACACCCTCAGGAGGTTTAATTCATCCATTCATCAATTAACACATTAATCATTATTATTATGGTCTTTATTTTAAACACTGAATTCTTTCACTGCATCATCACATGATCAGCACCTCATTCATTATCATTATTATTACTATTAATATATGTGTTTATATATTTTCCCTCATAAATTATATTTGTCTTTTTTATCTATTTATCATTATTGTTATTATTATTATTATTATTACAGTTGTTGTTGTTGTTGTAGTGTTTAAAATTATGTTATTTAGTTGTCAGTCCAGCTTTTTAATTTAACTAATTTAGTTGTATTTCTTTATAATCTAATGTCATCATTTTATTCTTGTTTTATCTTTTTAACCTGAAGTTTTAAGTTTCAGTTGTTTTTCACTCAGTTTTAATATTTTTATTATTTTAATATTTGCTCCTGATTCTCTGTGACGCTGCTCTGACCTGAACATGCTGACTGATCAGGTAACTCAATGGTACCAGTGAGACGTGCTGTGGTTGCGTCCTTACCGCCGGTCCGTCCGTGGTGCTGTAGCGGACTGTGATCTGGATCAGCCGGCCCGGCTTCACGGCGGCTGACGGCAGGCTGATGTTCAACGAGGAGCCGTAGTCTGTGAACGGGTCCACGCGGTAGGTGAGGGACAGCGGCTCCTCCTGTCCGGCCCCGGGGACCTTACAGTCTATGGAGTGGATGAGGAGGGAGGGGTGGGAGTCCAGGACCAGGGTGTGGACCCCCGGCTGGACCGGGACCAGGTCCAGAACCAGCCAGCCGCTCATCTCCTTCACGGCAAAGTTGAGCCGCAGGTCCAGGTGGAGGTGTCGCAGCTGGAAGCAGCGGAAGTTAGACGCTGAGGCCACGTCCACCAGGGGGCACCGGGGGGTCCCGGGCCCCGGACCCGCCGAGGGCCGGCCGGAGTCCCCGACGCAGCGGGCCCCGGAGACCGGAGGGGATTTACGGCAGCAGCACAGAGAGGTGGGAGTCTGGTGGAGCTCCGCCATCACGAGCTGAACCTGCGACTGAACCCCGCTCAGACATCCAAGACCAGCAAGACCACCGACTGTCTGCACCAGTATGACCAGTACGACTACATCTACTCCCAGTTCAGACCTGAGACAGCCCTCTGTGTCAGCCAAAAACCCATTCAGCCAAAAACTCACAAAACCAGGAGGAAGGACACTTGGGTCAGGACCACCTGTCTCTGGACTCCCAGTAAACCCAGTTAAATACTGGTTTCAGCTCAGGACTGAACTCACCCTGACCCGTGACTGTGTGGACCAGAACACATGCAGAACCTCATTAAAGAAAAGCCTGATTTAACTCAGACACTTGATCCAGAACTGGGTTTAAACCCGAGACTACCTGCCTCTGCCTCCCAGTAGACCCAGTATACCACACCTCTATACTCCAGTTCTGCACCTGGTCAGTTCACCAGCCTGGTTTTATCTCAGGAGCTGATTTAAACTCAGTTTAACTGAAGTGAATCATCTGTGTGAACCAGGCCAGAACACATTCAGAACCTCATTAAAGAAAAGCCTGATTTAAGTCAGACACTAAACAGACACCAGTGAGGACACTTGGACCAACAGCACTTTAAACCCGGGACCAGCTGTCTCTGCACTCCCAGTAAACCCAGTATACCACACCTGTATAAACCAGTCTGTCTATTTTTACTAAGCTGACGACATTAAACCGAAATTAAACCAAACTCGGTCCAAATTTAACCCGGGTGTGACCCGCACCCAGTGTGGTGTAGACCAGGCCAGACTCCATTCAAAAACGGACCGATTTAAGAGTCGGGGCGAAGTGAAGCAGCTGAGAGCAGCTGAAGGACACTTGAAGCACCGACACGAGTCAACGCGCTGAGAGGCTGATGTTGAGTCAAAGAGCACCTGAGGCCACTTTAGCCGCGGCTAGCTGCTGACGAGATTAGCACCTTTAGCTCACACACACTTCACCACACCAGCTTTACACAACAGGCACTTTGAGATCAGCGGCAGCATTAACTAGTTTAACTAGTTTAACTAACCTGGTTAGCTCAGCAGGCTAATTAGCAAAGAGTCTAATTAGCATTAGCACCAGAGACGCGTCATGTGTGGTCAGACAAACACACACACTTCATGTAACATCCATCAGACACACACCGGCTCCTCCGCTGAACTCAGCCCCGGCTCCCTGCTCTCTGTCCCGGGCACTGGATCCAGCTGGTCCCGGAGGGCTGGACGTTAGCTGCCGGGTCTGCTGCTGGTGTGTGTCGGTGTAATGGAGGAGGAGGAGGAGGAGGAGGAGGTGAAGGAGGAGACTGCAATGAGACAAAGACACAGGAGACAGCAGAGGAGCAAAGGACAGACAGACAGACAGACGGAGGAGACTCTGCTCCGGACAAAACAGGAAGTCACTACAGCAGGAAAAAGTTTGTAGAGGCCGGAGGGGGGCGCTGTGGAGCCAATTACACCTCCAGGTCAAAGGTCACTATCATCACTCATTCATCTCATTCATTCACACAGAAAACTATTGAAAGAACATAAACATAACAGGAGAGAGGTGACAGATGACACCTCCAGGTCAAAGGTCACATCTGATTTCATCTCACTACTAAATCATTTTATCACTAAATAATAAAAAACTAAATATTCAAAATTTATTATTTTATTATCCTGTTTATTTTTATTTGTTTTTTATTCTATGTAATATTTTATTCAATTTTATTTAAAGAATATATATTTTATTTCCTTATTTATTTGTTGTTTCATTATTTTCTATGTGTGTGTTTTCATATTTATTTACTTTTATTTTCTAAAGTTTTTATTTTATTTTTTATCTATAATCTAATACAGGTCAACTTTATGAAGATCACAGTGACGTCATATTTGTGTTGGTTATTTTATTCATGGAGGTTTTTTGTTTCTGAGTTTTATGTTATTCATCCATTCATTCGAATAAGAAAATGTTTTATTGTTGTTGTTGTTGTTGTTGTTGTTGTGTACAGGAAACACAATCAAACATGTTTGAGATAAAGAAACAATATTTGTTATACATGAAGACATAAATAACAAACACAAACGTTTCATCTTAAAATAACTTTATTGACAATATTTCAGACCCCCCCCCCAACAAGGCAGTTATGACGTCATCATGCTGTAAGGCTGTTAAAAAACACACAGACACGTTATTGTTTTCTACATGTTTGTTTGTTTGTTTGTTAAAAATCATGCTGTCATGTGACACATCACATGACTGGACTCTCCACTTCCTGTAGTGTGGCTTTTATTTTGGCGGTTCTGTCCAAACAGGAAACATTGATATAAATCTGCGACGACGGCACGAAACAAACACACGAGTTTTAAAAAGAGAAGAAGAAGATTTACACACCTGCAGGCCTCACCATCAATATTCATATTTTATTTATTGCTTTTATTTACATATTTATCTGAAGGTCACTGTGATGTTTTATCGTCTCAGCGTTTTGTGCTGTTTGTGTTGATGATGTCACTTCAGACTCTGGTTCAGTTTAACATGCGCATCATCATCATCAACAGTTCAGGTCATGAAACAAGGACAGTAAGTGAAGCTGCACTGCATTAACATCCTCTGTTTGTCACATAACTTAAGTACATGACGGAAATTAATTTTAATACACAAGTTAAAAAAAGTCAATGTTGAGTTTTAGTTTCAAACAGGAAATAAACATCAGCCTCTTGGATGGAAGTCCTTTGTCATGTGACTTAAGCGCAAAACTGTTTCTTTAAGTTACGAACATATTTAAGTACGTTACATAAAATATCTTCTGTATTATGGAGTTAGTAGAAAATGTCAAATAGCAAAATGAAACCCAATAACAAAAATGTCTGAAATGCTCAGAGACATGTGCGTCCTAAATTTAGTGTATATGAGAAGAACTCTGTCCCAGATGAGGCCTCCCTCACATCAGGGGGAAACACACTGAAATCAGTCACTGTATGTTCACGTAAAGTTAACAGGTGTCAACACGTGAGCTCAGTTTCACGAGTATTTTAGCGACCAAGGACGTCAGAAATGTTTTCAAAACTAAAAGTAGGTTGGGGGCCCTGAGGAGCCGACGTGTCGCACCCAAACACAACAACACCACAGAGTCAGAGTCGTTACTCGCATGAACATGTACGTAAAGTTTAACAATTCTTCTGATCTGACATGACGTCAGAGGGCGGGGTCAGCTCATGTTAAACTCAGCTAGAGATCTGTGGTCAATGGAGCTGATCATTCTGATCAATCTGATCAATCTGAAACTCACCAGGACAGTTTGAAGCTGCTTTTTAGATCCATAAAACATCTGTAATGTGACGCAGACTTCCTCTGCATCTTAAAAAAAGCTAATGACGGAGCGGACGACGAGCGGACGATGAGCGGATGCAACGTTATGAGTTCTCCAGAGAGTGTGAGCAACTTCAGCAAACAGACAACTGGACGTACAACTGTTAAAATTTTAGCACAAACTGTCTCTGAGGCGAGAGCGCGCACTCTTTGGACTGACAAGACAATCAATCCCAGTTTTTCTGTCGCTCCTCATCACAGAACGTTTCTGTGAACCACAGATATGTTATGTTTGTACGTTATTATGTAGCTACAGCAACGCTGTTGTTGAAACGTAAAGTTTCAAAACATGTTTAGGTTTAGGCACAAACACGACTTGGTTATCATCAGGAAAAGATCATGTTTGGGCTGAAAAATGACTGGAAATACCTGGAAAATGGAGAGTGGGTGGAGGTGTCACTGATGTCTCAGTAAAAATCAGCCGGTTTAAAGGTTGTGCGGCCCTCTCACCTCAGCGTGTGCACACACACAGTCACATGGTCACGTGTTCCCATGTTCACGTGTTCACAGCGCTGCAGGCTCATAAATAACGCCAGGTCGTCGATGACAGGGAGCATTTGTTATCATCACAGCGGCTGTTTTTGGGTCAGTTTCAGACGTTTCCTCTGATGATCAGAGTTTCAGAATGAGTCGTTGGGTCGACGGTACGGCGCCGTGATTTTAATCCGTTCATTTGACCCGTGCTGACGACCTCCCCATCACAGCTCAGCTTGTAACTCATCAGGACGAATTCACAACGTTCATGAAGGCGACGTGGTCACAGGCTGAAACAGAAACACGTCAGGACGACGTTTATCAGAGTGAAGCTGTTCAGAACATGAATTTAATTTATGTTGTATTTCCTCTGTGCGCCACCAGAGGGAGCTCATAAACCATCTGACGTTCATTTAACAAACGTCCTCTTTTATTCTATTTCAACTTTTTGTTCATGATTTTAATTATCATTATTTGTGTGTGTGTTTCGTGTGCAGTCAACACACACATCATTTTTCTTCATCTGCATTCGTTCACAGGAAACATGAACTAAACTAACTCACACTGAAAGTTATCGTACATGAAACTGTTTGGTCACGTTCACGCCAGACGCGTCATGTTACTCTCACAAGATGGAACAGTAGAATATTTTGTGTTGACTCATGTCATGTGTGTGTGACATCATGTGTACGCAAGTGCCAAAGACACGTGAATTTTCGTGATTTTCTGTGCTGCTTAATTTGCGTCATGCATGTCACGTCCATCTTGTCCATCATGCCGCCCGGCAGGATTTCACGTGTAATCATATCTTTACATGTGATTCACTCGTCGCCTGGTGTGAACACAACATCAGGAGACAGCATCAAAAATATAAACATGACAGGAAGTGATGCAGATAAATAACTAGCTTATATTTCAGCTCCTGACGCTCTGCAGACGTCCAATCAGATGGCGCCAAACAGCTGACAGGAAAACACCAACACACACAAAAAAAAACGTCTTCCTGTTGCAGAAACAGGAAGTAACAGAGAGTTTACACAGTACAGGAACAGCACCTTCATCCTCATCCTCATCCTCGTCCTCATCCTCGGACAGAGATCTTGGTCTCCATGGCGACCATCATGGAGCGCAGCCGAGAGTTCTCATTGGCCAGCAGCTTGGACGGCTCGTCAAACTCCACCACCTGAACCAATCAGAACAGAGCTGTCATCAAACACACACCAAAATGTTTAACATCAAACTGAACTCTGAGTTAGGGATCCTGGTCTGGTACAGTACCTGTCTCTGGTTTGGTACAGTACCTGTCTCTGGTTTGGTGCAGTACCTGTCTGTGGTTTGGTACAGTCCCTGTCTCTGGTCTGGTACAGTACCTGCATGTGGTCTGGTACAGTACCTGTCCCTGGTCTGGTACAGTCCCTGTCCCTGGTCTGGTACAGTACCTGTCCCTGGTCTGGTACAGTACCTGTCTGTGGTTTGGTGCAGTACCTGTCTGTGGTTTGGTACAGTCCCTGTCTCTGGTCTGGTACAGTACCTGTCTCTGGTTTGGTACAGTCCCTGTCTGTGGTTTGGTGCAGTACCTGTCTGTGGTCTGGTACAGTCCCTGTCTGTGGTTTGGTGCAGTACCTGTCTGTGGTTTGGTACAGTCCCTGTCTCTGGTCTGGTACAGTACCTGTCTCTGGTTTGGTGCAGTACCTGTCTCTGGTTTGGTACAGTCCCTGTCTGTGGTTTGGTGCAGTACCTGTCTGTGGTCTGGTACAGTACCTGTCTGTGGTTTGGTGCAGTACCTGTCTGTGGTCTGGTACAGTACCTGTCTCTGGTTTGGTACAGTACCTGTCTCTGGTTTGGTACAGTCCCTGTCTGTGGTTTGGTGCAGTACCTGTCCCTGGTTTGGTACAGTAAGTGTCTCTGGTCTGGTACAGTCCCTGTCTGTGGTTTGGTACAGTCCCTGTCTGTGGTTTGGTACACTACCTGTCTGTGGTTTGGTACAGTCCCTGTCTGTGGTTTGGTACAGTACCTGTCTCTGGTTTGGTACAGTACCTATCTCTGGTTTGGTGCAGTACCTGTCTGTGGTTTGGTACAGTACCTGTCTCTGGTTTGGTACAGTACCTGTCTCTGGTTTGGTACAGTCCCTGTCCGTGGTTTGGTGCAGTACCTGTCTGTGGTTTGGTGCAGTACCTGTCTGTGGTCTGGTACAGTACCTGTCTCTGGTTTGGTACAGTCCCTGTCTGTGGTTTGGTGCAGTACCTGTCTCTGGTTTGGTACAGTCCCTGTCTGTGGTTTGGTGCAGTACTTGTCCCTGGTCTGGTACACTACCTGTCCCTGGTTTGGTACAGTCCCTGTCTGTGGTTTGGTGCAGTACCTGTCTGTGGTTTGGTGCAGTACCTGTCTGTGGTCTGGTACAGTACCTGTCTCTGGTCTGGTACAGTTCCTGTCCCTGGTCTGGAACAGTCCCTGTCTCTGGTTTCGTACAGTCCCTGTCTGTGGTTTGGTACAGTCCCTGTCCCTGGTCTGGTACAGTCCCTGTCTGTGGTTTTGTACAGTCCCTGTCCCTGGTTTTCGTAGAGTCTCTGTCCTGTTCTGTTTTTTTTATTTTATTTTATTTTTTTATTTCTTTATTAGGCCCATTTCCACCACAGGAACTTCGGGGTAATTTTACGGGGCCGGGGCCGTTGGTGCGTGTTTCCACCGCAGGAACCACCCCCGAAGGACAGAGTTCTGGAACTTTTACAGGGGCTAAACAAGTCCCTGCCTCGAAGTAGGTACTCAGAACGGCCCCGAAAGACTCCTGGCTGGGGCTTGGGGGTTACTTGGTGCTGATTGGATATACTCAAGGTTAGCTCGTTCACATAGCTTCCGCCGTAAAAAAAACTCAGTAAATGGTCCGTGAAAAATTTTTTTTTTCCAGCGGATATCTTAGTTACAACATGATTGAGCTAGCAAAGCAGTTTGTTGCTATGTGTGGTATTTATTCAGTTTTGGGAAATCACGATGTCTAGAAAGCATCAGCTGACAGGGACAGCTAACAGCAGCAGCAAAGCTAACATCAGGACGTCATCTGTTAAAAGCCTCCCGTTGTCGGATACGACATGAAACTACTCCAGTTAGCTCAATCATGTTGTAACTAAGACATCCGCTGGAAAAAATATTTTTTTCACATACCTTTTAGTGAGTTATTACACACACCGCTATCGGCCAACGGCGTCCCTACATCGCCCCGGTCAAAATGGTCGCACAACGATTACGTCACATCCAGAGCCCGTAACTTTACAGGAACCTTCCTCGTACTCCGCTCTCTCAGTGGAGACACGGCGGTTGAGAGGGCTGAGCGAGAGGACGTTCCTGTAGTAGTTCCTGCCCCTTAAATAGTACCAGGAACTTCTTCAGTGGAAACGGGCCTATTGTTGTTGGAAAAACCTGAAATCACCAATAAAAAGAAAGTTCCAAAAAGTAGAGTCCCTGTCCCTGGTTTGGTACAGTACCTGTCCGTGGTCTGGTACAGTACCTGACCCTGGTTGAGCACCATGATGCGGTCTGAGGCGAGGACAGTGTGGAGGCGATGAGCGATGGTCAGGGTCGTACAGTCCTGGAACGAACTCCTGATGGTCTCCTGGATCAGAGCGTCTGTCTCTGCGTCCATGGCCGCCGTTGCCTCGTCGAGGATTAGCACCTGAAAGACCAGAGCCAACCAATCAGATGACAGGGCGGGGGGGGGGGGGGTCTACCTGTCTGTGTCTCACCTTGCATTGTCTCAGCAGAGCTCTGGCGACACACAGCAGCTGTCTCTCTCCTACAGAGAAGTTCTCTCCGTTCTCCACCACCTCTGAGTCCAACATGAGGGGCAGCTGGGACACCTGACGGACATACAGGAAGTCAGCAGGTGGAGTCTGTAGCTGATCCCGACACAAAAGTGGACGAGGTGCAAAACCTGATCAGATTTTATGGTTGTGATCAGGTTTGAGGATGTTGGAAGTTTATTATCGTCTCGTTTGGGGACAACTTAAACTTTGTTAAAACGCTGCATAAAAGCCTTAGTTAAGTTAAGATTTTCCCTAAATAAAGAATGTCTAATGTTTTCCATGTGACTCTGTATTCATGATGTAACACAGGGGGCGGAGCTACAGAAGGCAAAGCCCTCAGGTGTGTCTGTACTCACACACTCCTTCATGTGACTCCTCTCCAGAGTGTCCCAGATCTGCTCCTCCCTGTACTGGTTCAGAGGATCCAGATTGGACCTGGAGACAAACACAGACTGGTCTCAGTAACGGTCTCAGACCATGTCGTTAGGGGGGTCCAGGTCTCAGGTCTGTCCTACCTGACGGTCCCTCCGAACAGAACCGGGTCCTGAGGGATGATGGACAGCTTGGTGCGCAGGTCAGCCAGTCCGATGTCACTGATGTCCACGCCATCTATCAGGATGGAGCCGCCGCAGCGCTCCACCAGCCTGAACAGGACCACGCCCAGAGACGACTTCCCTACGGACAGACAGACAGACGTGTCTCTATTAGAGTCTTCTTAAGATGTGACCCTCAGAGACCTGCAGAGACCCACAGAAACATGAGAGACCTGCAGAGACCTCAGAGACCCTCAGAGACCTCAAGGACCCACAGAGACCCACAGACACCTGCAGAGACCCACAGACACCTGAGACACCAACAGGGACCCTCAGAGACCGTGTCCTACCTGATCCGGTCCGGCCGACAATGCCCACCTTCTCTTTGGGCCGGATGCTGCAGGAGATCCTGTTGAGGACCAGAGGGAGGTTCTCCTGGTACCTCATCTCCACCTCCTTGAGCACCAGCTCCCCCTGCTGTGGCCAGTCAGCTGGAGGGGCCCGACCTTTGACCCGGGCTGGGGCCTCCTGGGACAGAGACTGAGAGACAGACAGGAGGATGACTCATCCAGGCTGGGACACAAACTCAATGACACACAGGTGATCATGTTAATCCCACGTGGACTGTTCTCCTTCCTGTTTCAAGACCCTGAACCACCTTTAAATGGTCTCTGGACACATTTTGAGACCAAACAGTTCTGAGGGCGTCCCCAGAGGAACCAGAACTTCCTGTTTGTATTCACTACATCAACAGATGCCAAATCTGAAGAAATTCCCTCAGGTCCTTCATTCCTGTGGATGTTTGTGCCAAATTTGAGAAATTTTTCGTCAAGACCTTCTTCAGATATCCCATTAACAAGAATGAGATAAACCAGGTCACATTGACAGTGACCTTTGACCACTAAATTCTAATCCGTTCATTCTTGAGTCCAAGTGGACGTTTGTGCCAAATTTGGAGAAATTCCCTCACAGTGTTCTTGAGAATCGTGTCTACAGGAATGCAACAGACAAAGTCCATTTATCCTTTGACCTTTGACCACAACAACCTAAATATAACTGAAAACATGAGGCCTCTGGCCACAGTTATCAGGACATATACAAAGTCTCAGGACAGGTTTGAAGAACTTTGATTGTTTTTTGTTCCTGCAGCGTGGACATGATAAAAACATTGTGGTGGTCCGGAATCAGACTCTGAGATCTAGATCTCCACTGGATTAAGAACCCAGTTCAGGACTCTGATCAGTAATACTGATAACTGTGCTGGACCATCTAACCACCGACCTAACTGACAAACCCTGAACCAGTGTGACCAGTAAGACCAGAGCGTGCTCCCAGTACCTGGATGTAGTGATGGATCCTCTCAACTGAGGTGAAGCGAGCTTCGGTCTCAGAGGCCAGTCGGACCGTAAACTGGAACAACCCTGTTAACTGGAGAGGGACAGTTTCATGTCTCATGTCCAGCTGTTTGGGACGTTTGTGTCTCAGTACAGAAAGATGCCTTCAGGGTACCTGGACGGCGTAGGAGATGGCGAGGCCGGCGTAGGCAGGAGGGATCTGGCCGTGCATCAGGACCATCATCAGGGCGGTGATGCTGATCAGAGCCACGCTGATGACGTCCAGACGGACTGCCAGCCAGCGCATTGCACAGCTGAAGAGGTAAAAGGGAGCCTGGTTCTGGTCCAGCAGAACCTGGTACCTGAAAACAACAACACATTCAGAGCCTCAGGTTCTGGATCATACCCAGGTATCTCCGCCCTCTCCATGGCTGCAGCCCTGACCTGCGGAGGAAGTCGCCGCCCCGGCCGTAGGCCTGCAGCGTGGCCAGACCCTGGATACTGGAGGTGATGTGGGACATAAAGGGTGACATCGTCACGTTGTCCAGACGCTTCAGTTCCCGGATGAAAACCCTGGAGACGCTGTGGAGTGCCGCAAACAGCAACACCAGAGGACCCACTGCCGCCAGGAACCATGGGAAAACACAGCTGATGACGCCCAGGCAGAAGAAGACCAGGATCACGTTCTGGATGAACATCTCAGCCTGGAAGGGCAGACGCGTGTCGACTGGAGGGAAAAACGTAATAAGGTCTCACTACAGGGTCAGCTACTGAACAGCAGCGGCAGCGGAGTCCTTACCTTCGTCCAAGTCCTTGGAGAAGCGGTTGAGGATTCGTGCGGTGGGCGTCGTGTCAAAGAACTTCATGGGGCAGCGGAGGATCTTGTGGAAGAGCTGGTCATGTAGCTTTGAGGAGGCGCGCAGAGTTCCCTGTGGGACAGATTGGACACTGAGACACACCTGACAGGTGAGGAGCTGATGAGGTGGACTTGCCAATCACAGGCCAACGCAGACACACAACCATCTACACAAAGAGTCATCACTGACTGTTCTGGGCCAAGTCACCACATCAGTATCTGACCAATGTCTCCCCTCCATTCCTCAGATATGATGTTAAAACTTGATGATGTCACAGTGAAGCTAACCTTTGACCTTTTGACCTTCACCTGACGTGCTGACGTATTGCGGTAAGCGAGTTGTGTCATTTCCGGTGTTTCTGTGACAGCGTCTCTGTACTGCTCTGGTGAATTCTGCTAGCCTGTTTTCTCACTTCAGTTGCTTTAACGTTGCCTTAATGTCTACTTCAAGTCTTAACCCACACTGGT
>NC_065507.1:286291-288442 GCF_006386435.1 Epinephelus moara | reverse complement strand
CATCCATCCATCCATCCAAATATTGAATCATGTGGTCATTTATCCAAAAATTGATTTATTAATTCATCCAAATATTGATTCATTCATCCACCCAAATATTGATTCATCTGTTCATCCATCCATCATCCATCAAAATACTGATTAATTCATTCATTCATTCACCCATCCAAACATTGATTCTTTCATTCATCCATCCATCCAAATATTGAGTCATGTGGTCATTTATCCAAAAATTGATTAATTAATTCATCCAAATATTGATTCATTCATCCACCCAAATATTGATTCATCTGTTCATCCATCACAATATTGATCCATCCATCCATCCATCCATCAATCCAAATAATGATTCATTCATTCACTGATGCAACCAAATATTGATCCATCCATCCATTCATCAAAATATTGATTAATTAATTCATTCAACCATCCATCCAAATATTGATTCATTCATTCATCCATCCATCCGAATGTTGATTGAGTCATTCATCCATCCATCCAAATACGGATTCATTCACCCATCCACATATTAATTCATTCACCTCCCCAAATACTGATTCATCCATCCATCCAAATATTGATTCAGTCATTCATCTTTTCGAACATTGATTTATCTGTCCACCCATCCAAATATTGATTGATTGATTGATTGATTGATTGATTGATTGGTTGGTTGATTGATTGATTGATTGATTGATGCATCCATCCAAATATTTATTTGTTCATCAATGCAAATATAAATTCATTTATCTATCCATCCATCAAAATACTGATTAATTCATTCAACCATCCATCTGAATGTTGATTGATTAATCCATCCATCCGAATACTGATTAATGTATTCACTCAAAGGTTGTAAGGGAGTGAAGGAAGGTAGGAATGTAGGAAGTTTGGAAGGTAAGGAAGACAGGAAGTGTTCTGACCTTGAATCGTTCTGCAGCCACTGAGGCCTCAGACAGAGACTTGACAGAGAAGGGAGTGACCTTCAGGGCAAAGGTCATCGCATTAAACACCGTCACCACAGTGAAGGCCTACAGAGATGGACAGGAAACAAGGTTACATCACTTCCTCCAAGAAAATCAAAACTGTGAAGTTATGTCAACAAAGAAAGTTAGCTGTAGCCTGCTATAATGCTAACAGGTATTAGGGAATAATTGTAGCAATGTTAGCCAGTTAGCTGTAGCCTGCTATAATGCTAACAGGTATTAGGGAAATAATTGTAGCAATGTTAGCCAGTTAGCTGTAGCCTGCTATAATGCTAACAGGTATTAGAGAATAATTGTAGCAATGTTAGCCAGTTAGCTGTAGCCTGCTATAATGCTAACAGGTATAAGGACATAACTGTAGCAATGTTAGCCAGTTAGCTGTAGTCTGCTATAATGCTAACAGGTGTGAGGAAGGCTGATCAGTTAGTTGACGTGACCGCAGGTAGTTTGTATCTTTCAGTGTGGCACCTGAGCTGCGGTCAGGTCGTATCCTAGCAACATATGGGCGGAGAATGTTGCCACGCTGGCGATGACGACGACGAGGGGAGCCACGCCCACAGTGATGCTCTGGAAGTAGCCGGTCAGCTCCAGGATCCTTCGCTCCTCCTCACGGATTTCTGAGAGACAGATATAATGTCTTAGCTCTGCTATCACAGCGACAGGTCGGCCAGGTGAGCATGTGTGCAGGTGAGTACGTACTGTGGACGTCCTGGGCGAAGGCTTTGACCCAGGCGTACATCTTGATGACCTTGATGTGGCTGAGGATCTCGTTCATCTTCTGCACCCGTCTGTCTGTGACGGCCACGCCCCTCCTCCTGAAGTACGCCGTCAACCTGGAGCTGAACATCTGATCAGAGGATAACCACAGGTCAACTGTGATGATGATGTCACTGGCGACTGAGTGATGAAGAGGAGGAGGACTGACCATGGCAGGGTAGAAGAGGATGAAGACAGCTGAGCCCAGCAGAGACGTCGGTCCCAGTATGAACAGGTTGTAGGCGACACCGAGGACGGCCACCAGGGGGCCCCCTGCTAACAGACTGCCCACTGCTGCTGCCTCAAACATCCTCTGACCGTCACTGGAACACATGTTCACCAGCTGAGGGACACGGGGACACAGGGGGGGACACAGGGGGGACACAGGAGGGGACACAGGGGGAAGTCG
>NC_065507.1:283248-285329 GCF_006386435.1 Epinephelus moara | reverse complement strand
CAGACAGATAAACAAACAGATAAACAAACAGACAGACAGATAAACAAACAGATAAACAAACAGACAGAGAGATAAACAAACAGATAAACAAACAGACAGAGAGATAAACAAACAGATAAACAAACAAACAAAGAGAGGGGGAGGACCTGTCCCACGGTCTGGTCCCGGACGCTGCGCAGCTTCAGGATCTTACTGAAGGCCAGACTGAGGACGGCTCCTCTCAGACGACACCCGGTCCTGTAGTTCAGGGCCCAGGTCAGAGCCAGAGACCAGGACCGGACCAGCTCTGTGCTCAGGACCCCCAGGACCAGCAGGAGACCACATCCCAGGGAGGGCGCCTCCTGCTGGGTGTACTCCAGGAGACGCTTCACCACAAACGCCTGGAAGAGGAGGAGGAGGTGGAAGAGGAGGAGGACCAGGAAGAGAAGGAGGAGGAGGAGGAGGAGGAAGAGGAGCAGGAGGAGGAGGAGGAAGAGGAGAGGTCCAGGAAGAGAAGGAGGAGGAGGAAGAGGAGCAGGAGTAGGAGTAGGAGGAGAAGGAGGAGGAGGAAGAGGAGCAGGACCAGGAAGAGAAGGAGGAGGAAGAGGAGAAAGAGGACCGTTATACTGGTCTTATAATGGTCTTATACTGGTCTTATAATGGTCTTGCTACTGGTCTTATTACTGGTCTTGCTACTGGTCTTTATACTGGTCTTATACTGGTCTTATTACTGGTCTTGCTACTGGTCTTTATACTGGTCTTATAATGGTCTTGCTACTGGTCTTTATACTGGTCTTATACTGGTCTTGTTACTGGTCTTATACTGGTCTTGCTACTGGTCTTGTTACTGTTCTTATTACTGGTCTTATACTGGTCTCATGCTTGTGTTAAACTGGTCTTATACTGGTCTTATTACTGGTCTTAAATTGGCCTGATTACTGGTCTTATACTGGTCTTATTACTGGTTTCATACTGGTCTTATACTGGTCTTAAATTGGCCTGGTAACTGGTCTTATACTGGTCTCATACTTGTGTTAAATTGGTCTTATTACTGGTCTTATTACTGGTCTTATACTGGTCTTATAATGGTCTTATACTGGTCTTGCTACTGGTCTTATTACTGGTCTTATTACTGGTCTTATACTAGTCTCATACTTGTGTTAAACTGGTCTTATACTGGTCTTAAACTGGTGTGTTTACTGGTCTTATTACTGGTCTTATACTGGTCTTATTACTGGTCTTATACTGGTCTTATATTGGTCTTATTACTGGTCTTATACTGGTCTTATATTGGTCTTATTACTGGTCTTAAACTGGTCTAATACTGGACTCACCGGCCCACTGAATCCAGCCAGCTGAGTGACGGTGAGACAGAGGATGGAAAGGCAGAGACGAGTCCTGCAGAAGGACCAAACAACCCGACACAGAGACGCGTCGCTGCCCTTTGACCTCTGCTCGTCCTCCCACAGAGACGCCAACCTGAGGACACACACAGAGGACTGAGCAGGAGGGATTGTGGGAAATGTATGCAGCTCAGGTGTTTTTAAAGAACCCATTAGCTCCTCCCACCTCAGGCTGTTGGTATGGCAACTCTCCTTCTGTGATATAGGCCAGACATCGTCCAATAGGAGCTGTCCTCTCCTGCTGGCGTGTACAGCCAGAGGGGTTAGCCAATGAAACGTCATGAAGGAGAAGAGACCTGCGATGTCCACGGGATGGTCACACCTGAGGACACAATCACACCTGAGGACACAATCACACCTGAGAACACATTCACACCTGAGGACACAATCACACCTGAGGACACAATCACACCTGAGGACACATTCACACCTGAGGACACATTAACACCTGAGGACACAATCACACCTGAGGACACAATCACACCTGAGAACACATTCACACCTGAGGACACAATCACACCTGAGGACACAATCACACCTGAGGACACATTCACACCTGAGGACACATTCACACCTGAGGACACAATCACATCTGAGGACACATTCACACCTGAGGACACAATCACATCTGAGGACACATTCACACCTGAGGACACAGTCACACCTGAGGACACAATCACACCTGAGGACACATTCACA
>NC_065507.1:277805-280164 GCF_006386435.1 Epinephelus moara | reverse complement strand
TCACACCTGAGGACACATTCACACCTGAGGACACATTCACACCTGAGGACACAATCACACCTGAGAACACAATCACACCTGAGGACACAGTCACACCTGAGGACACATTCACACCTGAGGACACATTCACATCTGAGGACACATTCACACCTGAGGACACATTCACATCTGAGGACACATTAACACCTGAGGACACATTCACATCTGAGGACACATTCACATCTGAGGACACATTCACACCTCAGTTGTGTGTGTGTTTGTGTGTTACCTGTCCTTCTCTCCACCTGTGTCCTTCTGAGCTGTGTTTTTAGCTCCGCCCTCCTCCAGCTCTTCACCATGGCAACCAGCTGATCTGTCCTTACACACACCCAGCACACCCTGACCACACACACACACACACACACACACACACACACACACATATTATCTTAGTGAGGACCCTGTCCTGCAGTAACAGCACAGTGTACTGATACTGCAGGACAATCAGAGTGCAGGATGTGTGTGACCTCATTATCACTCTGTGTGCGTGTGTGTTTGTCACTCCTCTCTGAGCACGCTCAGTTCCCCCTGAGCAGCAGCCTACTGAGCATGTGCAGAGCTCACGTTCGCTGCCTCATGATGCTCACACACATCACGTCCATTCACACGGCCTCGGCTAATCAGAGGCCCCACAGCACCCCCTTGTGGCCTCAGCCAATCAGACAGCTGGGCAGCAGCAGGAGGCGGGGCTTCATTATGTAAACAAAGAGGAGAGACTGCAGCATCTCTCAGTGATCTTTACTCTGCTCCTCATCTGCTCCTCTTATCATATTCATCTGTTGTTGATTATCTTTATTATTATTATTTATTGATTGATTGATTTGTCTGCACTTTTATTTGTGCTTTTATTTTTTTTCTTTTAGCTCTTTTATTGTGAAGTTTGATCCTTGGACTTCCTGTCATGTCATTGATCTTTTATGACTGATTGGATATTAAATGTCAGATATACAGCTGATTCAAGCTGCATTCAGCGACACATGGAAACTTCAAATGCTACATCACACACGCCACAATTGAACCATTTCCTGTAGCAGTGTACATTTCATTTTGGCGATGTTCGTCCGGTGGTTCTCAACCCCGGGATTGGGTCCCTCTGAGGGGTCACAGGGTCCCTCTGAGGGGTCACAGGGTCCCTCTGAGGAGTAATCACATGACTCACGCTCTGATGAAAACACATGAGGAGTGGATGGACGCTGACTCACCTGGACGTCCTCTGACACTCGCTGCGGCAGCGGTGGCTGTAAAGACTCCGGATCTGTGCGACCAAAGTCATGGTGTCTCATCTTCTATCAGACCACATGGAGCCGTGACCTCTGACCCCCGACACACAGGAAGTTCCTAACACTGCAGGCGTCCTCTGTGTGTAACAAAAATCAGGACGTGTTCATTAGCTTCAGGACAAACTACAGTGGAAACACTGAGGAGTTCTGTTAGTGACAAAGGATGCCGCCACTGCGGACTGCTGTTAGCCGACAGAGGAGGACGTGTGAGAGCGTCTTGCTGTGTGGACGCTACAGCAGCTGCTGAACACTGCTCACAGCTGGCTGAGACCTCAGCTGTTCCACCTGCAGAGAGAATTCACTTGTCGAAGCTGATTACAGAGCTCCCAGGGCTAATGCTGCAGCTAACCCTAATGCTACAGCTAATCCTAATGCTACAGCTAATCCTAATGCTACAGCTAACCCTAATGCTACAGCTAATCCTAATGCTACAGCTAACCCTAATGCTACAGCTAAAGAAGTCGTGTGGGGCCAGCAGGACGGCGTCAGTGAGACCAAACACCCTGACAGATCTGTAGAGACGGACACCAGCTGACATCAGAACACATCGGACTGTCGACTGCAGTGCCGCAAACTTTAATATCTGTCGACATATTTTAAACATATGGTGTCTTTGTTGGTTGTAAAGACCACTCAAGACAAAGTAAGGTACAGTAAGGTGAGACGAAAAGAGAAGAGACGAGACAAGGTAAGGAAAGGAAAGAACAGAGGATAAGGTAAGGTAAGAGAACATGAGGTAAGGTATGGATAGGTACATACACAAACATTCTCAATCAATCAATCAATCAATCAATCAATTTTATTTATAAAGCCCAATATCACAAATCACAATTTGCCTCACAGGGCTTTACAGCATACGACATCCCTCTGTCCTTATGACCCTCACAGCTGATCAGGAAAAACTCCCCAAAAAATGGTAGAAAGCTCAGGAAGAGCAACTGAGGAGGATTTTAAATTCAATTCTGGATTTTACAGGGAGCCAGTGCAGCGAAGCTAAAACAGGAGAAATATGATCTCGTTTCTTAGTTCCTGTTAGTACA
>NC_065507.1:260802-277439 GCF_006386435.1 Epinephelus moara | reverse complement strand
TTGGCTAACACCTCTGGATCCAGGGTGGGCTTTTTTAGTAGAGGTTTAATTACAGCTACCTTAAAAGACTGTGGTACATAGCCTGCTAATAAGGATATATTGATCATATCTAATATATGAGTGTTAACTAAAGGAAAGACCTCCTTAAAAGACTGTGGTACATAGCCTGCTAATAAGGATATATTGATCATATCTAATATATGAGTGTTAACTAAAGGAAAGACCTCCTTAAAAGACTGTGGTACACAGTACACTACAGGAATATCTCAGTACTCTGAATGTAATCACTATTTATATTCTGTAGTGTAACCGTTTACAGTACTGTGATCATGTCAGAGTATTGTGAAGTACTGTAAATATAACTGTACTGTCAGAGGAACAGGAAGCAGTTCGTACTCTGACGGTACTAAGTGTGTACCATTAAGTACCATCAGATATAAAACCCCTCCACAATAAAAGCCTGGCGGGAATCCTTCAGAATAAAAGCCCGTGATGTTACAAAACAAACTGCTCGCGCACTGAACGTCACACAGGAAACGAGTTCATATCAAAAACACCAACCAGCTGACGGCCGGGGACCCGCTCACCTGTCTGTGTCTCTGTCCGTCTGTCCACCTGTCTGTCTCAGCGCGTCTCTCGGTCCTTCCTGTCCTCCTTCTGGTCCGCAGTAAACAGCTCGTCTTCACTGCAGCTGCAGACTCACAGCATCAGCATCAGCGCGGGGCATCACGGGAACTGGAGTCTAATGGTACGTCGGAACCCCTCTGATGACGTTATTACGTACCACTCAGTCAGCCCTGATTTCAGTCTGTCAGGCAGCAGCAGCTCAGACCAGGTTAATAATTTACATAAAGTTTAAAGTCAAACTTAATTTTCTCATTGTTTTTTTTCTCATTACGTCACTTCCCACAAACACTTTGTTTTTTTAACATTTCAACTGAGGTGAATTTTAATTTTTATTTAACCAGACAGTCCCACTGACATTAAGGCAGCAGCCAATCAGCGCTCATGTAAGACTCAAACATGGCCGCCTCTCATGTCTGTCACCAGTTTTTATTTTATCCTTAAACTCAGAGGGCGGACATGTTTCTGATTTTACATCTTAATAGAGACAGTTCGATGTCCTCGGGTCAGAGTAGGAAAATACAGTTTTCCTCGGCTCTGTTTAAACCCAGGTTCTTCACATTTAAAAAGGGACCGTTGACACGTTTACAGGAGGACTGATGAGCTGGGGGTGGACACGTTAGAAACATCTGATCAACGATCAATAAACTAACAGAAATGAGGAGACAGAGACACAGCTGTGTTGGACCTGATCAGTTTTATTGTTTCTGTACAAACAAGAACATTGACGGCTGCAGACGTCCACTCGTCTTCACACTCGGGAAGGATACAGCATCTGGAGACAAACAGGAAGTTGGTTAGTCACAACATAAACCTGCAGGTTACGTCAGCTCAGCGTGTCCACAGAGTCACGTCTGGTGTAGCGTGTCTGTCTCAGACACGTCCTCACAGTAACTGCAGACACCTTCACCTCCAGGGTTACAGAGTAGGAAGGAAACAAGCTGTGATCTCTCAGATGTCCCGAGAGTCCCTGAACTCACCACTCTGACTCTGTGTCCGATGGCTTTGGCTGGCAGGTTGCTGCTGAACTTGGCTCGCACCATCCCGCTGTTGCCGTGCGCCCGCGTCACCTTCCCCCAGATCACACGTGTCTTGTTGGGTTTACCGCCAGGTGTCACCGTGTTCCTGCAGACACAACACAGGGCTCATTAACCCACAGTCATGTCACTGCTGAGGTTTTGTTTACACAGCAGGACGGGCCAGCCGGGTGGAGACGGGCCAGCCGGGTGGAGACGGTTAGAGCGAGTTTAAACTACAAACTGTTCACTGTTACACCAAACATGACGTTTAGGGACAGACGGAGACACAGGGAGACGGACAAGTAAAAAGGGGGACAGACAGAGACAGACAGGGGTAGAGGGGGACAGACAAGGGACAGACAAAGAGATGTCTTGGTGATCTTGTACCTAATCATGTCAGATTATCTGCTCTGATTACCTTCACGTCAAGTTTGAAAACCGTTCTGGGTAAAAAAAAAAAAAAAACTTGCTTCGTAGGTCATCTCATACACCTCGCCACCTATGTCGACCCGAGACATAGGTGGCGAGGTGCACACGGTGACATAGGAGGCGAGGTGCACACCTCCTATGTCACCCCGAGACATAGGAGGTGTGCACCTCGCCTACAGTTTATTTAAACCTGTCTAAATATGAATATCAAAAATAGTCTTCAGATAAAATATCAGTTATGAGTTCTATAAAAAGTAACAGATTGGTAACCAGACGGGCGTCACAGCTGTTAGTGCATACGCACAGAACGAGTCCTGACCACACGTAAAAACTGCGACCTCTAAAACCAGACCCGATGGAGAAACTGACCCGTGGTGACAAACATGTTGGAGACAGGAAACTGGCGACACAGACTCAGAGCAGCGGAGAGAAGATGGGCCGCAGGTAACGACAGGAAGTGACCGAAGTTTGAGTTTCAATCAAAAACTGCTGTAAATCCAAACTACGTAACCACGTCAATACACCTCAGTAGAAAGAGTCCGACCATCTGAGCGTACACGACACGCGGTTAGCCTCGTCTGGGCTGCAGCACCTGTGGTGTTTTACAAATGAGACCCCAGGCCTCTGTTAGAGAGACAGGCCGGTCTCTGTAACAGAGGCCTGGGGTCTCATTTGTAAAACACCACAGGTGCTGCAGCCCAGACGAGGCTAACCGCGTGTCGTGTACGCTCAGAGAGTCGGACTCTTTCTACTGAGAGTTTTGTTTCAGTCTGAACCTCAAACTTTGGTCACTTCCTGTCGTTATCTGCGGCCCGTCTTTTCTTCCCCACTCTGTATTTTCTCTTTTCTGTTTTACAGTCAACGTGGTCGCATCACGACTTCTGCTCTGATCATGGACGTCTGATTTTGGGACGTCTCATTCACAGCTCTCACATCGTCAGTGTGAGCGCTTTGTGCCACAGTAATAACTGTCCCTGTGAAACACACAGACCTGAACACAGACGTGTGGATCAAACAAAGGTTTGATGCAGGAGAACAGGTGTGGCGCAGAGGAACAGGAAAACAGGAGAACAGGTGTGGCGCAGAGGAACAGGAAAACAGGAGAACAGGTGTGGTGCAGGAGAACAGGAGAACAGGTGTGGTGCAGGAGAACAGGTGTGGTGCAGGAGAACAGGTGTGGTGCAGAGGAACAGGAAAACAGGAGAACAGGTGTGGTGCAGGAGAACAGGAAAACAGGAGAACAGGTGTGGCTGCAGGACCCTCCCCTCATCTCTTACTTCTTGGCCTTGTAGACGTAGGCGCAGCGTTTGCCGAGGTAGAAGTCGACCTCGTCTCTGGAGTAACATCCCTCCAGCTTCAGGAGAGCCGTGTGTTCGCGCTGGTTCCTCAGACCTCGCTTGTAGCCAGTGAAGATGGCCTTACTCCACAGTCTGACCAATCAATGACAGAGACACAGAGTCACAGTCTGACCAATCAATGACAGACACAGAGTCACAGTCTGACCAATCAATGACAGAGACACAGAGTCACAGTCTGACCAATCGATCACAGAGTCACTGGGTGTTTCTCAGAGTCAAGGAAGGATCCTCAAACAGCTGAATCTGAAGGACACTACGTCATCGACGTCCTTCTTTCAGAGAAATCTGAAGGATCCATGTGTGGGTCCTAAGCAGGTATAAAATCCCCACAATGCTTTGCACACGAGCTGCTGGAAGTGAGGGCGGGGCCTCTTCAATGAAACCTCGGCAGGATTTAGATTAACGTCACGTTTACACATAGCCGGGTATTTAGAGAAACGAATATCTCCCCTCCTCCGTTTTCAATAATGACATCGTGCACACAACATTGTTTTCAAAAATGTTGTCATTTACATGAACCCGGATAAATACGCTGTCATAACTATGCCAAACCTATGGGCGGCAGTGTAGGGAGAAGGATGAAATCATGCAAGCCAATCAGAATCGACAACAACGAATAAGACACGCGACTTCCTGTTCCTTTCAAAACAGTAAACATGGCGAGAGGTTCGTTTGTGTGGACGGACAGTGAAGTGGAGCTACTCTTAAATGTCGCTTTGGATTACAACCTTAACAGCATCCATGATCAGTAGCCAAACAAAGTGTAAACATAGGTCACTCATATGACGTCAAGCATTTGCTGGCCAAGCTGACGTTTCAGAACCTAAAATCCCGTTTCACCCAGTTTACACGGCAACACACAAACGGCGTTTTCAAAAATCTCCACTTTGGCCGGAGTTTTTACAAATGATCATTTTCCGTGAAAAAAACTGCTTGCGTGTAAACAAGAGGCCAAACCGCATGAAAATATGTGCGTTTTTCCTACGTGTAAACGGGGTATGATAGGTCATTTATTTGGATTAATGTCTCCACCTGAGTTTATCAGACACCTCATCATTTACACTTTCCAATGTGTCACTGCCACATGATGAGATTTATTAAATAACGTGATTAAAGTTTTAAATGAATCATTCACAGCAGAGATGGAGCGCTTTACTCCATTACTCCACTTAAATATGATCCAGAAATATATTCTCCCTAAAAGTCACATGACTCTGACAATACTGACACACGTGTTTAAAACTGTCCAACAACATTACAGAGTGTTAAACTGGTCACAGTAAGTGAAACCTCCTCAGTCTGCTGAGGGTTAATGATGATCACATGAGGACACTCATTAGTCTGATCCAGTGAATGAGAGGGAGGACTCTGTCTCTGCAGGATCCTTCCTTGACTCTGAGAAACTCAGTCCGATCATTACAGAATCAAAGTCTAATATTTTAACAGTCTGACTCGTCAGTAACACTCGACGCTCCGTGTGAAGACAGACGCTGGACTCAGGTGACACAGACAGACAGACAGGCAGGCAGACAGGCAGCTGTAGCATCTTACCTTCCAGGCATCGTCAGTCTTCTCCAGGTGGGTCCACCTGCACACAGACAGTCATGTTAATACAGCAGCAACAATCCTACATGACTGTACGAGCCTGATCCACTCAGTGACCAGTTTATTAGGAACAGCTGGTTCAAACATCACGATTCCTCTCAGAGCGACTACGGTGTGATGTCACAGGTTGAGCTCACCTGCTCGATCACAGTAAACTACAGTCACTGGGTTCATTCATGTTCATAAAGTGACCACACACAGAGCAGCTGCTGCCTCATTGATGATGTTTCACTTCAGAGTTACAGTTAAACCAGCACGTGCTTCTGTTGTTGTGTCCGCCATCTTCCTCTCAGGGGTGACGGAGTAAATACCCGGATGTTCACAGGTGTTCCTAATAAACAGGTTAACTAAGTGAAAACAGTCACTAATTAACTATTAGCTATTAGCAGGCTAACAGGAAGCTAACAGCAGGCTAACAGGAAGCTAACTGGAGGCTAACATGTTGGAGCCGCAGATCCCGTAGTGACACATTTAAACAGCACCACAAACACTCTGATGCTAACATGCTAACGTTTTAAACACGGTAACACAAACATAATGTTTGACGGCGCCATGTTGTCACGGCTCCACCGCCACACCGCGAGTTCTCTCTGAGTCTACCCGCGTCTGCAGCCGCTCAGCCCGGTCTGCTCTTAGCTCCGTTAGCCGCTGTTAGCTCCATCCGAACCGAATCTCCGGCATCACGGCCTCCAGCACCGGCACACAGCGGCCGGTAACCGGAGAACAACCGAGCCGTGAACTGACGGTGATTATCGGACTGAAACAACCCGGATTAAAGATGTTATTGAGACTTTGAGTCGGACATGTCGGTTTCTTACCGTCTCTGTGAACAGGAAGATGGAGGAAAAGGAAGTGACGAAGGACCGACGGGAAATTATTGTAAACAGAGGTGTCCGCGGAGCTGCCTGCACAAAATGGCGGATTTCACTCACAACGTGTTTTTAAAAGTTTTTTGTTGTTGTTTTATTTTTTACTTTTTATTTCATGTTGTCTTGATGGGACCTGAGTTTATTAAGATTAAAATTTAACGCTGTTATGACCCGACTTATATTTTTTAATCTTTATTTTATTTGTATTTGTTGTTTAATTGGGATCTCGTTTTATTTAGAAAACTATATTGTACCGTTATTAAACCCTGAGGTTTATTTTTCATCTTTATTTAATTTTTCTTTTTTTTTTTTACTTCACGTTGTCTCAATGAAACATCATTTTGTACAGAAAACTAAATTGTAACTCGGGTACAACTCATTTTAACAGGAAAACAAAACATTTAATTATATAATGTTTTGTTTATCTTTTTATTGTATCGTTACAATAAAATCGTTATTGTATCGTTATTTACTTAATTATATTTTATCTTATTTGTATATTTATTTTTATTTTAATCTACACTAAAAGTAAACAGTATTATTATTCAGTTTAATTAATTTATTAATTTATTTTATGTTAACTGGAACCTCATTTTATTGAGAAAACGAAATATTCAGTGTTCATTTTTTTCCATCTTAATGTAATCTAATCTATTTCAATTAAGTTTAATTATTCTACCTAACATTGTTTACTGGATGGAAACAGGGGTCACCGGTGGATCTGAGGAGGACCAAGACACCGGTGACCCCTGTTTCCATCCAGGGGGTCAGTGTGGACATTGTAGAGGACTATAAGTACCTGGGGGTACACATTGACAATAAACTGGACTGGGCTAAGAACACTAACGCTCTCTACAGGAAGGGCCAGAGCCGTCTCTATTTTCTGAGGCGACTGAGGTCCTTCAACATCTGCCGGACTATGCTCAGGATTTTCTATGAGTCTGTGGTGGCCAGTGCTATCCTCTATGCTGTTGTGTGCTGGGGCAGCAGGCTGAGGGTGGCGGACGCCAACAGACTCAACAAACTGATCCGCAAGGCCAGTGACGTTGTGGGAATGGAGTGTGACTCTCTGATGGTGGTGTCAGAGAGGAGGATGCTGTCTAAGCTACGAACTATCTTGGACAATGTCTCACACCCACTCCACCATGTGCTGGTCAGGCACAAGAGTACTTTCAGTGGGAGACTCATACCACCAAGATGTACCACTGAGCGCCACAGGAAATCATTCCTGCCTGTGGCCATCAAACTGTACAACTCCTCCCTCTGAGTGGCCCTGAGACTTTTTCACACACTGCAATAATTTAATTTAACTTGTGCAATAACCCCATTCACCCTGACTGTATATATTCTGTTTGTGTAAATAATCTTGTTCAGTTTACAATATATATATGTATATATATTTATTTACGTTTATGTTTGTTAATAATTCCTGTTTATTTAACTATATATTTGTAAATACTATTGTTTAAATTTCTTATATTTTCACGTATCTTTCCTCTCTTGCAAGGAGCACCTGTAACATAAATAATTTCCCCTCGGGGATCAATAAAGTATTTCTGATTCTGATTCTGATTCTGATTAATTGGATCTCATTTTACAAAGAAAACCATATTCTAACTGTGTGTTATTTATTTTTATCGTCATTTTATTATTACCTGTAAAATCTTGAATCAGGCAACAAATACACATAATTTTAAATCAGAAAAGTGTTTTAAATTTCTGGGTGTGATAAAAGATAATTAATTAATTAATTAATTAATTATGAAAGTCAACTACAGTAGTTTATAAAATGAGGGATTTTCTAAATTAACATTGTGTGTATTTTTAATTTTATTTTCTAAATAAAAACAAATGTGAACTGTGTTCTACATGATGCGTTTTCATCTTTACAAATTTGATTTTAGAATTAATTTTTATGTTTATTTTTCTCATTTATGACTTAATTATTTAGCAAATTTCACATTTTCTTTATTTTGCTTTGCTGTTTTATTTATTTATTTATTTTTTAATTTTTTTAATTAACATCACATAAAAAAGCTGTATCAATAAACCTTTAATAAATACTTTTGATTTAGACCTGTGATTTATTGTACTGATACTTATTTTTTATGCTAACACTTATTATTATTATTATTAGACTGGTATATTTATTTCATCATCATATTTATTGTACTGATATTTGTTATTTTCATTGCACTTATTTTTGCTTCAATCACATTTATTTTGAATGTAATAGCAGTATAAAATATGCTTTTTATTTTATTATACTGGTATTTATTTCTTAGGTTGTTATTTATTCTATTATATTTACTTCTATTATACTGATATTTATTTCAATATATTTTTCTTCATTATATGATATTTATTTTTTTTATACATTTTGATGTGTTGAACCAACAGAGTCACTGAGAGGACTGACCTGCGGTCTGTTTGTCTGTAAGATAAATGACATCAGAGGAGCGTCAGTGGTGTCGGAGGGTTCACGTCAGTGAAAAGAGTCAAATTAAAATATTTATTTTAAGCACTTAAACTCAACTCTTCATACACGTGTTCAAATCTTTTATACAGTTTACAGCAAAAAGAAAACAAAGTGAAAAACTGTAAAAACTGTGACAGTCTGTTTGTCCTCCAGAAAACACGGTGGAATGTCCTTTAAAACCACACCACCCTGCGATCACATGACCCCGTCACTGCCCTCACATGACCCCGTCACCACCGTCACCTGACCCCGTCACCGCCGCAGGAGAAGCACATGAGAAAAACATTAAACATCTGTACAAACATGGAACCACCTGATAGGTCAGTCCACACCTGTCCGCTCAGGACACGGAGACACGTGATTGGACAGAACAACTGCCAATCACAGCACCTGCTCAGGGGGACTGTTGGGCCCCGAGTTCTGCCTCACAGGTAACTCACCAACACCAGCAAGAGATTAAAGACGCAGTTCACACAGGTGAGGTCAGGTGTGACGCTGCATTCAGGTCAAACAGGAACAAACATGACCAACATCCTCATGTCCCACGTCACCTGAATGCAACATCTGAACATGGAAATAAAGGTTTAATGTTAAGAACTCAACTGTGGTCACGTTTCCTGTCTGTCTCTGTGGGTGGAGCTTAAACGGGAAGAACATCTCAAACATCAGAAACTCTTTAATTATAAAATCCTCCTGAGACCCTGAAGAGTTCTGTTCACATGTATCTTTAATTTCTCCTCGTGATCTGGGATCGGTTTGACCTGAGGTATGAAAAACTAAACACCTTTGAACAGGAAGTTGGTTTGAAACGAAACAATATCCTCGTACAGGGACGACAGGTTTAAGTGTGTAACAGAGTATCAGACAGTTATTTAGGGCTCACATCCAAACTGTTCACTTCAACTCCTGAAGACGGCAGAGCACATAGCTGAACACACAACAAATCTAAGAGTCTTCAAACAAGACGATAACAAAGTCCCGACATCCTCAGACGAGTCCATCCTCGTAAACGTCTCGTCTCAGCTTGTTACTGTGGATAAAATGGGTCAAACTTGTTGCCGTATCAAACTACAAACTTTATTAATCATAAATGAAGTTTGACTATAAAATGTGATCAGGTTTTGGACCTTGTGTCTGAACGTCTGCAGACTGACAGAGAAACATCGATCTGTGTGTGCACGAGTACCAGAGCTGCAGTTTCCTGTTGAACAGATGGAGAGTGATAAAGATGTAGTTCAGATGATTTAAGAAATGTCTTCTGTGTTCAGATGATCAAACAGACGATGGATCAAAGATGTTTGTTTCTGGCTGCAGCGTTAGCTCGCTGAAAAGTTTACTCTTTAAAATGTTGATAAAAAACGTCTCCATCTGTTGGTGCTGTCCGTCCTGAAGACAGGGACATGAAACCCCCGGGGACAGATAAGACAAGCGTCCTGAATCTGAGCTCCTGAACAGCCTCCATCAGACCCGCTGACCCAGGCTGTGAGGGCAGTACTTCAGTGGGCGGGGTCTGTCGGCTTTCCTCCAGTGTCCACACATCCCTGGATGTGGAGACATGGACTCTGTCCTTTTTTCCTCTGGGCTTTGTGTCCCTCCGGATCACCCATCCTAGCTTTTATACTCGACACAGCACCAACAGACAACAACATTTTAAAGCTAAGCTAACTTAGCTAGTGTAGCTTATGCTTGCTATGCTAGCTAACAGTGAAGTAAACATCTATGATCCATCGTCCGTTTGATAATCTGAACAAAGAACACGTCATGTCGTGCTGCTTCTTTCTAAAATAAGCCGTGGTTAAAGTTACTTCACTCTGTGATGATCAGGAAGTTGATAAGCAGAAGCTAGCTAGTGCTAGTGTAGCTCGCTAGTTGAAATGTTGTCTCCTCCCACTGCTGTGAGGTGATTGGCTGAATTAAATAAGGTTAAGTTTTTGACCAACAGGAGATGTGAGTCACTGTGAGTCTCTGATTGACAGATGCCCCGCCCTCTTTGACTCACACACCTCTGACCCTGAGGCTCTGCAGGTCAGTGATGTTGGACTGACTCTGCAGAGGCGGTCATCTTGTTTTTACATTAGTGTGTTGTGGTGTTGGTCTTCTTCTTTTTGTCTTTTAACGGCGGTTGGCAACCAGCGTATTAGGTGCATTACCGCCACTTGTGGTGTTGGTGCCACAAGATGGGACATTTAAGTGTCCACGAACAAGGACGACAGGTCAGAGTGAGGCGGAGTGAAGTGAAAGATGCAGTAATGTGTCATGTCTTGACGTGAGGACGTTACGCGTTACTGCACCAGGAGGATGAATTTGGTGCGTGACACTCGGTTTAACTTTGATCTTGCAATTGTCCTGAAATCTATTTTTTATCGTCCCTGTTGACTTTTTTCTGACGGAGCAACGGCATTCAGAAGAAACGCTGAACTCTGAACAGGAAGTTTGGAAGAAGTGTGAAAAAAGAGCAGAGAGAGAGGATCCAGAGACTCACTGATTAAGTCCAGCGCAGAGACAAGAGACAGGAGACAGTGACGGGTGCTGGGTGTTTGGGTGTACTGCTCCTTTAACACAACAGAGCTGACCTCCTGACATCACAGGTGAAGCTCCGCCCACCGCTTCCTCCATTTTCATTAACTTAAACAAAAAGAAACTTTTCTTGTCCTTTGACCTTCGATTGGGGACTGCGTCTGTCCACGGCGCTCACTCACTCTCACTCACTCACTCACTCACACTCACACACACTCACACACACACACACACCTATATTTACAGAGTATATTTGTACACATATATTTACGAAGAATAAAAACTGGTCGTGTGACTGTAGTGTCGCATCAGGAGAGTTTTTTTTAAATGTAAAAAATGTCCCAGAATGCAACAGTCACCACCTGATCGTCCTTGTCCAATCACAGCAGGACCTTCAGGGTTAGAATCAGCTTTGTTTGAAATAATAGTGATTATTGACTTATGGACAGTATCAGCTAATTACTGTCGTCTGTGTTCATGTTCATAAAACTGTTATAAATAAAGTTTAATGGTTTTATATTGTATGTCTCAAGGTGAACTCTGTGCGTCACTGAGGTGTCAAACACTGCTGTATAAATAAAGTTTTATTATTATTTCGTCTTTTCTTTCTAATCTAATAAATCAATTACGACCCCTCCGGTCGGGTCATGACAACAAACGTACACATACTTTTGGCCACATGGTGACTGAGCACATGATCAGTGAAAGTGATGTCATGACTATGATGAAGGTCGTGATCACGTGTGGACGATGGACCAGGTGGTGACAGCAGCCAGGTACCAACCTGAGCTGTCAGCCGTGACATCGTCACGGAGACAGAAATAAAAACAAAATAAGCTCCTCCCACTCAGAGTTCACGTCTGTCTCCGTCACATGATCGCTGATGTCAATCTAACTGACCTCCAATGAAAACTCAGGTAAGTTTTAAATAAAAACTAAATTCTGACATTTGGATCTGACGGAGAAAACACAACTGAAGATGTTAGCTAATGTTAGCTAACGTTACCACCACGCTACATTAGCTTCAACTCAAAACCTTACAGTCCAATGTGAGCTAATGTTTGAAGCTAATTGTACTAGTTTAGCTTCCACACCTACTGGGTTCATACAGCAGTTACTGTGTAACAGTTACTATGTTAGCTATCATTAGCATTTAGCGGAGATGATTTCAACCAGCTTCAACTACACCTCGTCATGTCAGTTCACACCTAGCTTCATAATGTTAGCCAATGTTTAAAGCTAGCTGTTTAGGTTTAGCCTCTCCATCTAACTACATTAATTTTAGCTAATGCTAAAACAGTTTTAGCTAAATCTTTACACCTTACTACATACTTTTAGCTAATGTTTAAAGCTAGCTGTTTCAGTTTAGTCTTTACATCTAACTACACAAAGTTAGCTAATATTTAAAGCTAACAATTTCAATTTAGTCTTTGCAACCAAGTACAAATGTCAGCTTAAGTTTAAAGCTAGCCTTGTCAGTTAAATCTTTACAACTATTTACATAATGTTAGCTAATGTTGAAATCTCGATCTTTCAATTTAGTCTTTACACCTAGGCACAAAATACTAGCATAGTTTAAAGCTAGCTGTTACAGTTTCGTCTTTGCACCTAACTACATATTGTTAGCTAATGTTTAAAGCTAGCCTTGTCCGTTAAATCTTTACACCTAACTACACAATATTAGCTAATGTTCGAAGCTAACATGTAATGCTAGCCAGTTTAACTTGTCACATTACCTAATAACGTTAGCTACTATGTAAAGCTAACTGTTTCAGTTTAATTTTTGAAGCTACTTTTGTAATGTTAGCTAATATTTAAAGCTAAGCTAAATTTTAGTTTAGTCTTTACATCTAGGTACATAATATTTGCTTTTATGTAAGCTAGCAGTTTTATTTTAATCTTTAGTCATAACTATATCATGTTAGCTAATATGTGAAGCTAGCCGTTTCATTTAATCTTTACACCTCACCTCATAATGTTAACTAATGCTAGCAGTGAGCATTTTTCAGACCATCTACTGTACATTTATGTTGCTACAGTTAGCAGTTGGAAGTGTTGGTGTCTCTTTGGCACTGACCTGTATTGGCTTCAACCCCAAACTAAGTGGTTTAATATCAGCTAATATTTTACAACTAGCCGTGTTGCATTAATATATAAACCGACTAGCTTCACAATGTTAATGTTAGCTGCTAACTACGTTAGCTTCATCTCCAAACCATCTAGATTATTAGTGGCTACAGTTAGCAGCAAGCTACATTAGTGTTGTTTAAAAAAAACCATAAACCTGCTGTACATTTGTGTCAGCTATCGTTAGCAGTTAGCAGTGTGATAACTATGGTCCTCGTGGATGAATGTTTTACACTCAAGTCTTTCCACATAAAACAATGTAAACATTAGCGTTTAGCTACATTAGCTTAATTTCCAAACCCACCATCACTGTAACAGTACAGAGTGAAGATTCATTTCCAAACCAAGAGGACCCATAAAGATAGCAGTTAGCTATATTAGCTTAATGTCAAAACTACCTCCATCCATCATGTGAATACTTAAGTCACTGAATAATTCTTCAACCTGAAGATTTAAAACTTATGAAACGTACGAGTCGTCAGGTTTTTGTAGATGTTTGTAGTTGTTCCTGGTGGATTTTATAAAGGATTTTTCTGATAACTGTGCACAAAGAGAGAACAAAGGCAAAGTTTGAGACTCGTGATCCAGAGGAGCTGCCTGGAACATGTTCCTGCACATATTTATATTTTTGGTGGTTTCATTCTGCTGCTGCTTCCCTTTGTTTCTTTGTGGAATTATTTTCTGGTTTGGGACTCAGTAAAGCTACAGATTCTTTCACAGCCACTTCACATACGTATAGTTTGATCATTTTGAGTGTCGTATATGTCGTCGTGTCTCCGGCTGTGTTCATGTCTCCGTCAGATCCGACCTGCTGCTGCTCTGGAGCATTTTTTTTATCTCCACCTGAAGACATTAAAACAACCTAACGGGCGTTACAGGAGGCGGACTGAGCGCGTGCAGTGGTGGTGCTGTTGTCTACATGCTGACAGAGGGTCCAGGTGTGGTCGTCGTCGTCGTGTTGCTGGTGGTGGTGACGGGGTGTCTGGGCGGGGCCAGGTCGAGCAGGGCGCTGACGGTCCCGGCCACCTGGGGGAGCCCTCGCTCCTCCAGGATGTGCAGTGGAAGACACAACTGACTCTACAGAGACGGACACCACAGAGGAAGACACACAGCAGGGGGACAAAAGAAAACACAACGGAAAGGTGGGTCAACGGATGGTAAATTAAATTAATGAGTAAAACAACTGTAACCATGGAAACACAAAGGGGTTAAAAAAGGAGAGGCAGCTAATTAAAAAAACAAATTGAAGTGATGGAGAAAAGAAAAGACGAGAAACTGACAAGGCTGAGAGAAGACAGCAGTTTGACCAAATACACGTGTTATCACATGACCAAAGGTCAGCACCTCAGTCATGTGATGACTGAACCTTCTCCAACGTCAGATTTATTTTTTTTAGAAAAGAAAGAATTACATCATCTTAATACAGACATGTCACCATGTTCACTTAGAATCTGTTGAAGCTGGGGAGACAGAAATGTCCTCCTGCAGCTGCCTTCTCTCTATCCTAAGCCCCTCCCACAAGACTACCACGGCTATACTCCCCTGCTTCACACAGTAACCCAGAGTTTCCATACATTGATTGAAGACAATAATTAGCGGCAAGCCACTGTGACGAAGACGGTGCACACAGTTGGCTGGTGGCCAGCAACAGCGCCAGGTCTAACATCTGTAACAGCAGCAACAGAAAGTTTGCTGATCAGGTGGGGAGTTGGGGCTGTCAGGGGTGGGTGCCGGCTGGATTCAGAATGCTGTGGCTGCTGATTGTGGGTCCATCTCCGGAGCCGCTGCTCGCTGCTCTCCTCAGAGCCTTGAATCACCGTGTTGTCTTGGTAAGGTGGGCTGTAGCGGCGGGGAGTGAGGCGGAGGACACAATGTGACTGGAGGCTCTAGCTTACATTAAACGTGAACTCTGATCAGTCCATCTTCCTGTTTTGGTTGCTTAGCAGTGTAGACAGTTACTGTCAATGCTGGAGTCTCCTCCATTTATCAGACTTTCACCACCTGAAGGGAGTCGCACGCACATCTAGGGATGTCATATGCTGTAAAGCGAGGCAAATTGTGATTTGTGATATTGGGCTTTATAAATAAAATTGAAAACTGATTGATTGACACCTGCATTTGAGGAACAACCAATAGGAATAGCCCTGTGTCTGAAATGACCTGTGATTGGACAAAGTGTCCTGAAAACAAAGCCAAGAGGAGCTGCAGCAATCTAGTTTTCTCCCAGTCCACTTAAATTACGATTTTATCAGTGATTATGATTTGATTTTGAAACCAAATCTGCACCACCTACCCCAGCTTTAAGTATCTGTTACAGTCGGGATTTAAAGACACACAAAGTGAGTCAAGGTGCTTTTGTTCATTTTATTCATGTTCAGCTGGCAAATCATTCTTCAACATCAGGAAAGAGCAGAGGCACACAGTCTGTTCAAAAATACTCAACACATCTTCCAACAAGAAAGTAGAAGTGTGGGGCATCGGTGACTTAGTGGGTAGAGCAGGCGCCCCATATACAAGGCTGCTGTCGCAGCGGTCCGGGTTCGACTCCAGCCCGGGGCCCTTTGCTGCATGCCACTCCGTCTCTCTCTCTCTCTCTCTCTCCCCCTTTCACGCTCGTCTGTCCTATCGATTAAAGGCAAAAATGCCCCAAAAAATATCTTTAAAAAAGAAAAGAAAAAAGAAAGTAGAAGTGCTCTTCCACTGCAGGAACAAGGACCAGGTTCTTACAGAACCTGAACTACAACAACCTTGTGAGTCCTTGGTACGACCTGCTTCTTTGGGTCAGGGACCTTGAGAGTCCCCGACCTGCTAACACTGAATAGTTCCTTCACTTTCAGCAGTTCTTCCCCCAGTAAAGTGACAGTCGCTCCATGTTGATGTTTTTTTATTAATGACATGTCAGCTGAGTTGCTTGAACACTGTTGGTATCACTAAGAGGAAGATCATGAGTGAAAAGCATTTTTTGGTGCACAAAGCTTCTTTTTAGCACATTTGTAGGCTACATACAGCACAACAGGTTTCTGGCTCAGGAGGATCCGGAGCCAGTCCAGAGCTTGTCTTTACAAACAGTACAAACAGTAAAAAACACACTCAGACAGACAGGCAGCCAAACATAAGGCACAGGGGGCGGAGCTTTGACAGGCAGGAAACAGGCTTCAGGATAAACCTCCAACTTTGGGGGATTGTCAAGTTTTAACTTCACCTGTGGGATCACATGATCCTCTGGGGCTTCAAAGAATCTCTGATCCTCAGGGAGAGAACAGGCGTATGGCAAGTTTAGCAGAGGTGGACAAAGTCACTGTTCTGGCATGTTCTTGGTTATGAACTGCTAAGTCAAGGCCAACAAGTCCCACATGAAGACCAAGTTAAGTCCAATTCCTCTGTCAAGGCCAACAAGTCCCACATGTAGACCAAGTTAAGTCCAATTCCTACGTCAAGGCCAACAAGTCCCACATGAAGACCAAGTTAAGTCCAATTCCTACGTCAAGGCCAACAAGTCCCAAATAAAGACCAAGTTAAGTCCAAGTTAAGTCCAATTCCTCTGTCAAGGCCAACAAGTCCCACAAGAAGACCAAGTTAAGTCCAATTCCTCTGTCAAGGCCAACAAGTC
>NC_065507.1:233442-260150 GCF_006386435.1 Epinephelus moara | reverse complement strand
AAGACCAAGTAAAGTCCAATTCCTACGTCAAGGCCAACAAGTCCCGAATAAAGACCAAGTAAAGTCCAATTCCTATGTCAAGGCCAACAAGTCCCAAATAAAGACCAAGTAAAGTCCAATTCCTACGTCAAGGCCAACAAGTCCTGAATAAAGACCAAGTAAAGTCCAATTCCTATGTCAAGGCCAACGAGTCCTCATGGCTGAGTCCACCAGTGACTGAAGTCCACGGGGATTTCAGGACTTTAAAGGCTCGACTGATTTGATTTGTTACTTAAAGACACTGAAAGCTAAACAGTGTTAGACTAAATAAGTGAACTGATGAGATTTGGATTTGATAAGCTGATATGATACTGGATCCAGATCCGATAAAATGCAACTGAACCCCTGTTGATGTCATTGTCCTAAATACAGCAAATCTGCCGTGTCACAAGTATTTGACCAATCTGACAGTGTCCATCTTGAAAAGCAAAGTCTGATCCTTGCACCACAATGGCCTAGCTGCACTCATTGCAGCAACGCTTGCCAAGATACTCGTGGCCATTTTTAGAAGAATCATACTCTTGCCTACTTCTCTGACGAACTCTTATGTTTGCCCAACCAGGAAAACCGCCGTCAAAGAGCTGTGGTTCAGCAGGTAGAGCGCATCCCTTCTAACCACAGAGTTGGTGATTTGATCCCAAGCTCCTCCTGTCCACAGTGACCTTGAGCGCCCTCTGGAGGAATTTCCTGTAATTCTGAGGCCATGGTACTCTGCTAGAAGTACAGTGAAATGCTTCTTTTGGGTTGTGAGTGAAGACGCTCAAGTATCTTGTGGGTTTGTTCAGGAGTGAGATCACCCGACCAAAATGTTGGTGCATTAGCAGTGATGCCGGATTCGTACTGGCCTGATGTCATTGGGGCGGAGCTCTGAGCTCCTCTCCTAACCTCAACTGGTCGGAGACCCAGGGGCAGACCAGGAACATACTCCCATCAGGGTTATATATCCCACCTGGCCACGGTTTCTTCCAGGAGGAGCTGGAGAGAAAGCAATCTCTAACACTTTTCTTATTCCGCTGCTGCGTGAGTTTTGGGTAGTGACTTAAAGTAAAGAGTATAGCGTAAAGAGTATTTTTTTAAAATGAATTTCCTGTATGAATTTTTCTTCTAAAAATGTTCTTGTTGTCTGTAGGAACAGTCTGTCACACCTAACGGGCCTGTGTGAAATGCTGCCATAATACAATAATGAAGTCCTAACATCCTCAGACAAGTACTTCCTAATTAATAGCATCTTAGCTTATTACTGTTGCTAAAACTGGTCAACTTTGTCGCCATATTAAACTACAAACATTATTAATCATAAATAAAGTTTCAGTCATAAACTGTGATCAGGTTTTTGGACCTTGTCCTCTTTTGTGTCAGGATCAGCTACAGACTGACTCGGCAGAGATGGCTGCCATCTTGTTTTTACATGAATTAGTGTATTGTGCTTTTGTTAACACTGAATGGCACAAAAGTGTCCATGAACAAGGACAGCAGGTCTTAGTTAAGCAGAATGAAATATAAGGTGCAGCAACACTAAAATGTGATGTCCTCATATGAGAACGCAGGGTCTCAGGAGGTTCAGGGGCCAGTATACTCCATCAGAAGTGCTCGCAGTACCGCCGGAGACCGTAGAGGCAGTTTAGCGTAGTTTAAGTACGATGCGACCGTAGGAGACAACAAAGACATTTAAAAAATGGTAGAACTGAGTGAATCAGTTATATATTAAAAAAACTTCTCCGTCCACATGTTGCGATGTATTTAACGGTCTCACAGACCACTGTCTACAGCGCTGCCTTGGTTTAAAGGTACAATATTACCACCTCCTTCACTGTCGCCTCGTTTATTGCTGTGTCCTCCAGCACCATCTATTGGATGTATCGTTGTCTGTGTCTCACTTCAGGGCTGCAGCCTTCTAATGCTGCATTTGAAGATTGTTTGCGTCACATCGGCGGGACCAAGGCCGTCCCATTTAGAAGGCTCCTCCAAATGCGGCCAAGAAATGCAGCCTTCTTTTTCAGAATTTGGAGAATGCAACAGATGAGTCTTTCGTGGCCCAGCCTATCCCAAGATGCATTGCATGCCGGTGACGATTATATATTAAGTTAAGTTAACTAACAGTTGTTAACTAGGTAACGACTAACTGTAAAACGGCCTGAAATATATCAGACAGCCGCGTCTCCAGCAGTGACTCATCTCCTCAAGTATTAAATAAAACATATAATAACAATCTGTGGGTCCATGATTTAGGGCGAATTAACCTAATCCTTTCATCAAGCGCAGCTGGTTTCTAGGTAACAGTAACACCAACAGGTTAGGTCGAGAACAACTGGTGATACAACTGGGAAATGCTCCGCAGATCAGACCGTCCCATTTTTGAGACTGTTCGGTTTGGCTGATGCTGTCTTCTAAGGACGTGGCTGATGTCAACCGCGAAGGTCGCGTCCTTCAAAGGCTGCAGCGCCTGAACTGAGACACAGCTAAGTACATCATGAAGGACACATGGAAGTATGAGGACAGAGACGTTTGAAACTGATGAATCTATATCTTAAAGAATAAATGAGCTCGTCTTCAGAACGTCTTCAGGAGAGACTGAAAATGTGGGAAGTTGTCACCATATTTAAACGGCATCATGACGGCTTGTCGACGTTCAGAGCGACTATGAACACTGATTTCCAACATGGTCGGGCAACACGTCGTACAGACCAGTTCTGATGGAGTACACCCGGCCCTTACAGATAAATCATCTCTCCTGGGAACTGGTTGGTGGGCTTGGCTACAGAAAGGGACATCTGGAATATCTGACCTCGCCTGCTGCCGCCACAACCCGGACACAGGTCATGGACGATAAACACAACAGAGCTCTGCATTTCCTCATGGCTTAAGTTTCTGTGCTAAAAACAAAATACTGAATATAACTTTAAAAGTTGTGCTGTGACTCGTATTTCACTGAACTGAGATCAGTTTTTATCAGTGGAATAAAATCACTGTGGTTTCTCAGGTTGGTTTCAGACGTGCGGCGCCAGGTGTACGTAGATGGCACACAGCGCCGACATGACCGACAGGTAAAACAGAGCAAAGCCTGCCAGCTGGACCCGGGGGGAGGAGCTAGTCAGGGGCGGGGCCATTGATAGCAGCACTCCCACCGTCCCATAAACCCTGCCCCCTCCTCCCTCCAGGATTTCCCCCACTGAACAAAGACTGTCCTGAGGATGACGAGGTGGGATGGACATGGTGACGGATAAATGTTTTGAGACGGACAGAATATAGAAGGATTAATGAAAGGTGGGAAGATGAAAGAGAAGAGAGAAGATAGTTAGTCGAGGAGAAACAGCTTCTTGTTGGTCAATGATGTCACATCCAGAATCAGAGGGACCCTCCACTGAGGTGAAGTCTGCAAATCAGGCTTTTGGAAAAGCTCTGACGACTGACAGTATCATCCGCCTGCAGAGCAGGAGAGACGCCAGTTTAGACGTACGCATGCGCGAACACCAGACTGTCAGTTTTATGTTTTACAAACGGAGATTGTTAAATTCATAATAATAGATTGTTGTTGTAAAAATAACATTAGCCTTGGGTTCACAGTTACTTATTTAAAGCAGAAACAGAAAACTACCTAGCACATTAGCTCATTAGCTAACACTGTCTCCCTATCAGCTCCTTAATCAGGGATCAACAGAGAATATAGAAACTGTCACCACAGTTCATTTTAGGAGGACCGCTCCAAGGAAACATGTTCTGTGTTCAGATGATCAAACAGATGATGGATCATAGATGTTTGTTTCTGGCTGTCAGCGTTAGCTAACCTCGCTAGTGCGTTAGCACGCTGAAAAGTTTCCACTCTAACATGTTGATTTAAGACGTTGCCATCTGTTGGTACTTTGTCTTGGAACGGCAACATTTTTATCAACATTTTGAAGTTGAAAGAGACAACTTTACAGCTAACTTAGCTAGCGTGCTAGCAGCACTAGCTAACGCTGGCAGCCAGACACAAACAACTGTGATTCATTGTTGGTAGATTGTGCTATAATTAAAACAAAGAACACGTTATCTCGCATCGGTCCCTTTAAAATGAGCAGTGGTTGAAGTAACTTTATTCTGTGATGATTATTGTGTCGATACACAGACACTAGCTCGTTGAAATGTTGACTCCTCCCACTACTGTGAGGTGATTGGCTGAAATAAAATCTGGTAAGTTTTTGACTGACAGGATTGTGAGCCTCTGATTGGCCACATTAAAAAATGATTGACAGATACCTCGCCCTCTCAAGCTCTCACCTGCGCACGTTAAAAATGGCGGTTCTCCAGCTCTGCAGGTGGATGTTTCTCATGACTGAGGGTTTAGAGTTGAAGAGCAGACCATGAATCTGACTGAGTATCTTTGTCACATCTGTCTCATGTTTCCTGTCGTCTCCCTCTGCTGTCACTGTCCAATGAAAAGCTCAGACAGGAGACAGAAACATGGATCTGTGTAACTGTGAGTATCCAGTGTTCACAGCTGCTGTGACATCCATTAATTTATTTATCCCAAACAGGAAGTGACATCACGGATCTGATCAGGTCCGTCCTGTTGTTGACTTAAGCAGCAGGTGTCACAGGTCATGTGATTAGTGTGAGTTACCTGTGGAACACCGATCCTGCGACACGCCTCCAGGAAGTTCTCAACGTTTCGTCGACATTTGGCCATGGTGAGTTTAGGCTGCAGGACACAGACGGAGAACCAGAGTTATTATAATAACCAGCAGCTGTGAGTCTCGATCTTCTTTATAATACTAATAACAAACGGACTCACCACAGCGGGGGAGGGGACGTGGATGCTGGGGACGGACCGAGGTCTCACGTGATTGGCCAAGTGACAGAGCACCACCCCGTCTGTCAAAGCTGCTCCGAGGTCGCTAGGCAACGACACCTTCAGACGGGCCTCAATATTCTGGACCAACATTGGAAAACAGATTCGGTCAGCTGAGCCACACGTGACCGCCATACGCTGAAAGACACTGCAATGAATATGTTTTTTGTCTGTTTGTGGGTTTGGTAGTCCAAATGTATTTATTATTTCTGTGTGTGTGTCCGACAGACTAATTTTTTCTTTTTTTAAAGCCTCATTAGTCCCATTTTTTCCTGGGGTGTTTCTGTGGACCAGTTTCTTATTTTTCCATTTTTATGGGTCCAATAGTCCAATTCTTTTCTGGGTTTTTTGTGTGTTCGACAGATTTATTTTCTTTTCAAATTTTTGGGGGGTCTGGAAGTCCTGTTTTTCTCTTTGTGTGGGTCCAGCCGTCCCATTTTGCCATTTTTTTGTTTGTCTGGTAGTCTTATGTTTTTCAGGTTTTCTTTTTTTTTTGTGGGTCCAGTAGTCCAATATTTCCTGGGGTGTTTTTGTGGACCAATAGTAGTGCTGCACGATTAATCTAATCGTAGTTGTAATCGTGATGTCAGGCTGTGCGATTACATAACGGCATAAAAGGCTGCGATTTGCAATTTAATGTAAATGAATGTTAACGTGGGCGGCACGGTGGTGTGGTGGTTAGCACTCTCGCCTCACAGCAAGAGGGTTGCCGGTTCGATTCCAGGTGTGGGAGCCCTTCTGTGCGGAGTTTGCATGTTCTCCCCGTGTCAGCGTGGGTTCTCTCCGGGCACTCCGGCTTCCTCCCACAGTCCAAAGACATGCAGATTGGGGATTAGGTTAATTGATAACTCTAAATTGTCCGTAGGTGTGAATGTGAGCGTGAATGGTTGTTTGTCTCTATGTGTCAGCCCTGTGATAGTCTGGCAACCTGTCCAGGGTGAACCCTGCCTCTCGCCCGATGTCAGCTGGGATAGGCTCCAGCCCCCCCGCGACCCTCAAGAGGATGAAGCGGTTAGAAGATGAATGAATGAATGAATGAATGAATGAATGTTAACGTGTGTGTGTAGTGTGTGGAGTTTGTTGACATCACGCCCACAAGCTATCCTGGTGTGTGCAGCACATATGGTCAGATGACCAGCCGGCGTGCAGCAGTGACCAACACAGACACTGAAGAAGAGCATGAGCACGACCATGAACAGGCTGAGTTGGTGAAAATAATGTAACGTCTATCACATGGCGATACTTTGGATTCAGGTACGGCGACGTTCAACAGAATGACGTGCTGTGTAAAAGTTTAAAAGTTAAAGTTGCCACGTCCCGCGGCAACACGACCGATCTATATCAACACTTGAGACAGCACAGAGAACAAGACAAAGACAAAGAGACAACTGAAAGACACCAGAGCCTCATAAAACAACATCCAAGCACAGTTACACAAACACCTGTAAGTGTCACAGGGAAATCAGACTCCATAACAAACTATATAACAAATGAAAAATTTAGCAAAATTTTGCTCGGGCTCGGCCCACTTGACATGCTGCTGTGTTGTGCTATGGCGTGCTGGAATTTGTCATTTACGTGACAACGCCTGAACGCAACACAGGCTCGCTCCACTGTGTGTACAGTGTCGTGCTGCACTGCTGTGTGAGCAGCGTGTTTGACTGTGCTCAGTCTGTTGATGGTCATTGACACACTGTCCATAACAATAACTCTGTCAGGTCAGGTCAGTGCCCGCTGGCATAATGTAGGGAAACGCTGAATCAAGCGGGGTCCGTTAGTCCCATTTTACTAGTTTTTTTTTTTTAGTAGGTACAGCAAACCTTTTTTTTTCAATTTTCTGGGGGGTCTGGAAGTCCAGCGTTTTCCTTCTGTGGGTCCAGTGGTCTTATTTTGTCACCTTTACTTCTGTCAGGTTTAGTTGTGACGGTGGTTTTTAGGTCAGAGGCAGTACCTCAGACACTGTGAGGAGGCCTGAGTGTCTTCCTTCTTTTTGTTGATGAATTAGTTTCATGCTGACTCAGTGATGATGTCAGAGATCTCTGTGAGGAGCCATGTTAGGAGCCGTTACAGTGGCTGCATTCTCGAAACCCATTGGCTGTATCGCCAGGCAGATCCCCGATTTTTTGGCATTCCGGTTTGATTTGGGCGGAGGAGGCGAATTTCTGTTTCCGACTTCCATTTATATACAAGTAAATATGCCGAACCATTGCGATGGATTCAGAGTTTGCAGTGATGCCAGTTATGTTCCGCCTTGTTAGTTCACCGCACGGACCGTTTAACCTGGCAACAACTGCAGCCGGCTCAAACGTGATTGGTCAATATCACGCGGACTACAAACAGCTTACAACCAGAAACCAGGGCTCTTCCACTCTTCTTCCGGAGGCAAGATCTCCGGGGTTTGCCTACAGACTCTACATTCACTGAATGTAGAGTCTGTATATAGAGACTACAGTGGCTGTGACGGTTGGTTTCCAACAGAGGAAACAGAGAGTAACAGTAAATGACCACAGCCGTCACCTGGAGCCTACGGCGAGCTCTGATGATGTCACAGTGCTGATATTAAGTCCACTGAACACTCTGCGTGTTCCGGACACATCACGCAGATGTTCATCGATTCATGAATGAATGAATGAATGAATGAATGATGTGGGGTGGTGACATGAATCAGACCTGAGGTCACGTCTCCACGGGGAGGTGAAACAGATGGAGGTACGAACCTTTCGGAGCTGCTCCACCAGCTCAGCATCTTCTCCGGCCAGAGGAGGAGCAGCAGGAGTCTCTTCCTGGGTCTGAGGAGGCGGAGCATCACCTGGAGACGACACAGCAGGAGTCACAACCAATCAGCTGACACCTCCTCTCTGCGGCAGATCACCTCACCTGACCACAGCTCACCTTTCCTCTTCTCCTCCCTCTGACCCAGGCGGAACAGGAAGCTCTCTGGTCTCTGACTGGCTGTCCGACAGGAGGACACGCCCCCTGAGGAGGGGTAGGAAGGTGACTGATTGGCTGGAAGAAAAAAAACATTGATTGAAATCAGCCAGTAATAAAAACAGGACAGGATGTGAAGAAGTGTCATCGATGAGTCATCTCACCTGTAGGAGACAGAGCAGCTCTGTCCTCTCCCTGCAGAGACACAACACACAGGACGGTTACACACTCATACACACCTGACAGTTACACACCTGACAGTTACACACCTGACAGTTACACGTCTGACAGTTACACGCCTGACAGTTACACGCCTGACAGTTACAAGCCTGACAGTTACACGTCTGACAGTTACACGCCTGACAGTTACACACCTGAGTTACACACCTGACAGTTACACGCCTGAGCTACACACCTGAGTTACACACCTGACAGTTACACACCTGAGTTACACACCTGAGTTACACGCCTGACAGTTACACACCTGAGTTACACGTCTGACAGTTACACACCTGAGCTACACACCTGAGCTACACACGACAGCTACACACCTGACAGTTACACACCTGAGCTACACACCTGACAGTTACACGCCTGACAGTTACACACCTGAGTTACACACCTGACAGTTACACACCTGAGTTACACACCTGAGTTACACACCTGACAGTTACACGCCTGAGCTACACGCCTGACAGTTACACACCTGAGAGTTACACGCCTGACAGTTACACGCCTGACAGTTACACGCCTGACAGTTACACACCTGAGCTACACGCCTGACAGTTACACACCTGACAGTTACACACCTGAGCTACACGCCTGACAGTTACACACCTGAGTTACACGTCTGACAGTTACACACCTGAGTTACACACCTGACAGTTACACGCCTGACAGTTACACACCTGAGTTACACAGCTGAGTTACACACCTGACAGTTACACACCCAACAGTTCCACAACTGAGCTTCACACCTGACACACACACACCAGACACACACACACACACACACACACACACACCAGACACACACACACACACACACACACTGTGGTTTATCTCACACACCGTCCTCACCACAGCACTGACTGTGGATTAATCCGCCGCTGAAACTAGTCCCTGACACAGACACTACTTCTTGTCAGCCTGAAAAAACCTTCAGTGTTTGCAAAGATGGAGCCAATGAGCTCAGAGCCCAGAGACAGACAGGAAGTCAGATGGGAGATGAGCCCAGAGACAGACAGGAAGTCAGATGGGAGATGATGAATGAGTGACAGGTGTGTTCATGCTGTCAGGTAGATGATAGAGGAAACCAGCTGATTTAAATCATTCAGATTTATGACAGCATGCCTCAGTGACATCATCAGACCTCTGACCTCTGCTGGACCTGACGGATGTGAACCTGTCAGTCGTGCTGGGAAACACATCAACTCATGTCTCCAGGAAACAAAACTACAGGATCAGTACCATAATGTTTCCTGTCTGAGTCTCTCAGTCTGTTTCCATGATGACAGAGGAAACAGATTTTTTCAAACCGGACTTTTAAAATACATATAAACATGTATTATACATGTAACATGTTTACAACAACTAAAATGAATTTTTCAAAGTCAGATTAATACACTCAGATAATGTCAGTAAAATTTCCAAAAAAATATTATTAAGATGTCTCAAAGAAATTGTAATAAAATGTCAGAAAAATTGTTTATAAAATTAATTAAAAAAAAAAAAAAAGTAATTAAATTTAAGGTGTGCTGATGGATTCATGTCATCACCTCATGGATTGAGTAACATTACAAGTAAACGTTCTACCTTAAAAGTTGCCGGCAGTCAACAAAACGTCTGAATGTCTCCGATTCTCCTTTTACATGTGTAATTTATTTTTTAAACACATTTAATGATGTTGTTGGACGAATCCTGAGATCTAAAGCTAACTTTAACTTTTATCTTCACAGAAAAAAATCATGCTGTTTTTTCCTCTGACAGAAAATGATCCATAAGTCTTGTTACTGTTCTTAGGACGTGTCTGTCTGAAGAAACAGTTTCAGTGTCACTGCTGTGGACTCTGGCGCCACCGTCAGAAACCTCAGAGTAACATTTGATCCACTAGGATGATAAATAGGTTTTACCACTAGGGATCCTCGGATCGGGTATCGGCGCCGATCACGTTATTTTTACAAAATCGGAATCTGTAATAAAATATCGGAGGAATCAAAACAAGAAAAATGGCCAGGTTTTTCATCTGTGTTGTTCACTGTTGCCTCCGCTTTCCAATGTATAAAGTGTGGCGATCCTGTGTGTTTTATAAATATATATATATATTTTTTTATAAGACAGTCAGCTGATGGCTTGCTCACCTCCAGACACTGAGGTACCTCCAGACACACCCACCGGTGCTATCGCCAGTGGGGTGGCTCGATCAGCTGACCCCGGTAGACTGGCCCCTACATTATGCCGCTCCTGGCAGTATGGCGAGAGTTGCTGGTGAGTGAGAAATGAGCCAGAAGTCCTCTGCGTACTCAGCCTACCACGGCATTTTACACCGCTCAAAGTCCGCGAAATAGGTGCGCTTCCCTGTGGAATATCATCCATCTGGCCATCGGCCTCACCCGAAACAACGCCGGAGCGTTACGGCATTCACCCATGGTCCCGTGAGTTGGCGAAAGCTGGGGGTTACTCTCCGTTTCATTATTCCTTATTTGGAGCCTTCGGGCCGGGTTGATTTAGTGTTTTGAAACTGGACTGAGGGGCTGTCCCATTTTTCCACACTTGGCTGAGTGCGCTTGGTTACGCACACACTTTGGTGACGTTTTGCCACGCGGAACGTACATTTGCCTATAGTGTTCAAGCACATACTAAGTGGCCAAGTACGTGGGGACATTTAAACGAAATTGGGACGGACTTGACAACGCCCCTTACATTGTGCATTGGATGTTATTCTCTGCGAATATGCAGCTGATTGTACCCTGGTTCCAGACCATAGACCCCACCCACTCTACTGAGTAGGCTTGCATCTCTGGTCTGGCATACTGCAATGAATTTGCGATTTATCTCGTCCAAACGATGGACGGACCAATGAACGCCGGGGGTGGGGGCGGGTCTAGCGATTAGCCAATCAGCGCCACGCTAATGGCGCCCACTGCAGATCCTACAGACCACATTAACAATGCTATCGAGGTATTCTGCCACTACTCGCGTTAATGGAGGACCAAATTAAGGAAGCTGCTAAACTGGATTTAACGGCGATGCAGCTGGGCGTGCACGACGACGGAGACATTTTAAACGGGCAATGTTCGCTTGTTTTCAGCACCCCCGAGGCATGGATACTAATGACGTCAGATTCTGGGTGAGTCGTTGATCTCTACTGATTGGTTAGGGAAAAATCAAATTCCCTCCCCCTTGTAAATCGCCTTCAATGGAGGCGATGTCAGACTGAAGGTTCTGGGAGCTTCAGTCTGACACTCAGGCTAAGCTGATTGTGCTGGCATTGTTTGGCACGCTGCTTGGCCAGATCCTTTGGAGGACCCACCAGATGCTAAGACGTAGACGTATGCGTAGAGAGCAAAATGCCCATTCTGACAACCGAGATGTCATGTTAATACATGCGGTAAGCTTAACACACACGCACATATACCCACTGCCTACACATCAGTAATTACATTAGCAGTATAGCGGTCTTTGGAAAAGAACTGAAATTGTTTCCCATTTAGAATCTTTGCTCATAAATCAGTGACAATAAATAAAAACTCACGCATTATTAAACTCACGCATATGACCCTCTCCACATGAAGTATCTCAGCTCATACTCTTCTGTCGACCCTCTCCACATGAAGTATCTCAGCTCATACTCTTCTGTCTGTTCTGCACCACATCGTAAAAGCGACATAAAAATCAAATTAATGAGATTAAAACATTGTGGTAAGAGGTGGTGCATGGTGGGTTTAAGATTTACTTATGGGATAAAATGTTGACATCAAGGCCATTATTTCGACCGTTATTTATTTAGTTTAGTTTCTGTTCCTTCTTCAAAGATGGTTAATGCAAGAGCATCATAACTGACCACATCACTCTCATGGCAGTAACAGTAAATAATACCCTCTCATTTAATATTTCTATTACATGCATTTAAGGAAGTCAGTTAATATGCTGGCATATATAACACTACGTTGGATATCTAAAGGAAAGTTAAAGGTTATTAATTAGTGAATAAAAGTGGTAGGGTTAAATAAGTTAACTACTGTTTTGTAATATTTGTCATGTTCGAAATAAACACATCAATCAAAAGAAATGACGGCGCAAACTACTCACCTGTATCCATCAGCTGCAGCATTTTTAGCCCCGGTAAACAGGTAATCGTTTTCCGTGCTTAACTTAATGAATTGGAACGTTTGTTCTGTGGTCCCTATTTCAGATCAATTCTGTGGTTAGTAAATAATTCCAGGGCAAAGCTTGATGTGAATTTCTGCACCACAGACACATTAACAAAGCTTCCTAACATGTACCATCATGATGCTATCATATGAACGGGACTGTGATATAAAGTTTAATTTATAAAACATTTTTCTTACATTGAAATACTTCACCAGCTTGAACTCCACCAGCTCGTGATGCATTGTGGGATTTATACTTGGCCAAATACCGCTCAGGAGCGGTCTTACTGTAAGTGTGGGTAAAGTACAAAGCAAGCGCACTGCACTTTTGGTTGTCGTAGAAATGAGATACACTTGCGCACTTACACGAAGCACATGGCCGCGCACGTCAAGTGTCCAAGTGCGTAAGTGTGATCAAGTGCACATAATGGGACAGGCCCTGAGTCAGAGTCAACAGTGGATTTTCTTTACCTCCTTGTTTGCGGGAAAACCTGGGGTGGAGTTTTTTGTTTAGCGAACTGTGTTGATTGAATTGAATTGAACTGTGATATGTTATTTGGAAATCCCGGAGTGGAGTTTTTTGTTTGAACTGGATTGAACTGACTGAACAGAACATTTCTTTTCTTTGGTGAAAAAAAAAAAATTCTTTCTTGAAACTGATTACTGTGGTATTTTTATTTTTGAAAATTGAGTATAATTCTTTTGTTCTACAGAAACCAGGTAAAAAAAAAATTAATTTTGGTGTTAAGGGACCTGTTTTATGGGTTTTATGGTTTCTTTGTGGGGTTTGACTGAGGAAAAGAAAAATATTGGTTTCATGCGTCAAACCACTACAAAAGATAGAGGCCTATTTTGTTTGTTGAAGACAAGAAGAAGATATTTAATTTGTTTACATTCTGTGCCGCTGAACCACCAATAAGCTTTTTGGGTACTATTTAAATAAAAAACAAACCTTACGGGACAACTTGGATGCATTCTGTTTTTTTTTTCTTTCTTAATACTTTGCAAAGTAACGGATCGGACTCGGTTTCAAAATAAAGGACTCGTATCGGATCAGATGCAAAAAAAAATGTGATCGGGACATCCCTATTTACCACAGTAGGCTCGTATTGTGAAACAGCAACAGGAAACACAATGTGCAGTATCAGTGTACAGTTTCCTGTGATGATGATGATGATGATGATGGTGATGAAGATGAGGATGCATGAATCTGAATGATTCACATCAGTTTTGTTTCTCTTTATTTTAAACTGTTAGTAGAGTTTTGAGGGCGTGGCCAAACTCTTACCATGAAGAGGGCGGAGTCATCTGTGTGGGTGGAGCGTCTGGAGGGGTAGACGTTCTGAACACACACACACACACACACACACAGTAAAAGACAAACAGGTGAGGGTGAACAGGTGTGGAGGGGTGTGGCCTACACTGAGGGGGCGGAGCACAGACACAGAAATACACAGCTACGTTTTGTGTTTCAGTCTCTGACACGGAGAGTTTAGTAAACTGCGTCTAAGCTTCAGATCTTTATGGCGTCATCTGTGTGAAATGATGACATCATCTTCACACATGTCCACTGTTGCTCCGTGTGTCGCCCGGACTTTCTGACACTTTCCATATTACAAACAATAAAACAATTACTGAGACATTTTTAAAGAACCGTGATTTTATCGTCGACCTTTTCTGTTAAATTATTTTATGTTTTATATTTAAGAAACAAATCACGCGCTGCTTGAGTTTTGTTTCTTACCTCGCTGTGGGATTCCTCACTGAGTATCACTACTTTAAGAGCACCTCTATTCTCTTAAACAAAAACATGTCCAATTTTTTTTAAAAACCAATATGAAATATAAAACTATCTTCTTCGACAATTTCACCTAGAATTTGTCTTTACAATGTTTTTTTTACCTGATGTTTAAATCATGAGATACTCAAGGTGAAACTCTGGGCACCGCTGATCTTTTCTCTAAATATATTTTTAGTACATGCATTTCATCTACATGTATCTTTTTGTTAATGTATTTTTCTAAATGTATTCCAGTGGTGTGATTGTGTACTGGTTGTGCAGTGTGTTGCAGTGTGTGGTGTCAGTGCAGCTACATGTGCTGTCACATGATCTGTTGTGCGTCCATCAGTGGTTGTAAATATGGAGGCGTGTCTCCTCGTCTTGTTTCTGTCTGATGAACCGCTGCTGCCTGAAACAGGATGTGGTAAAACGATTCAAACTTCCAGGAGGAGCAGTTCCTGGTGTTCAGACCTGTTTTTGTTTTTGTTGACATGTTTGGTCCTGTTGTTGTGACGCAACCTTGGTCCAGTCTCTGATGTGACGTCTGTCTCTGTGTATCCTCTTCCTGTTTCTGCTGTTTGTCAAACTCTGTGTATAAATGAAGTTTTTCTTCTATCTGATCATGTGGTCATGTGATCATGTGGTCATGTGATCATGTGGGTGTGTCTCACCTCACTGTCTGGACTGGACTTTGTTGGACTCTGAGCTGCTTTGTGCTGGAAAAACAACAACAACAAGAATTAGCTCAGGTGATGACATCATCACAGGTTCATTCTGCTCTGATCATCTGTTAAAGCTCTTATTGTGAAACATCAACAGGAAGTGACCACTCTGACTGACAGTGAGCGTGTCTCCAGCAAACGACACGTCAGCACCAAAATCCTGAGAACGTTAATAGCACTTGTTTATTATTTATCTGCAGTTCTGCAGGAAGTGATAATGCGTTTCCTGCTGACCTGACGGGCAGCATGTTCACCTACACGTGTTCTAGTCTGATGTTAAAGGCCCAGAGAAGAAGAAGAACGCCGACCAGCAAGAACACACAAAGACGGTGACACCCGCAGCTGCAGCGATAGCTCTGCCTCCACATGTCATAAAGGGAAGTGTTTTACAGTGACATCAGAGCGTGTGGTTCGTTCTGTGACACACACACAGGCAGCATGACAAGACAGCGAGCGTCTGCTCAGCGCCTCGTCATGCTGCTAGCATCTGTCACAGAGTGTGAACACGACAAAGAGCGAAGACGTGATCGCAACGGCTGTGACGGCCGACTTGTGTTGTGTTGTTGTGTTGTCATGGCGACAGCAGTGTTAGAAGGTACCTTGGTGTAGCTGGTGATGGCGTCTCTCTGCACAGATCGGTTCTTCTGTCTCTCCTCGTCGTACCTCAGAGCGGCGAGCTGGGCCTCCCTCCTCATCCTCTCCACGCCCCCTGGACCAATACCACCTCTCTGACAGACAGACAGACAGACAGACAGACATGAGCAGCCTGGATTTGCAGTTGATGGTCTGTATCAGAGAGACAGTGGGAGGAGTTACCTGGCTCTGTGCACTAGAGAGCGCTGTGACACCGTCGACCACGCTCCTAAAGGACAGACAGACAGACAGACAGACAGGATGTTTGACAGCTTGCAGGCCACTGTAAAACGTCTGTATGCAGTAACATGAAGGATCCTCGTACCTGTTGTGTCTCCTCGTGTCCTCTGTCCTCGAGTTGGTTTTGACCGGAGAACCCTGGACGCACAAACAGGAAGTCACACACAGCTCGACACAATAAAAGACATCTCATGTGGGGTGAGTGGGCGGAGCTCATACCTCCCTGGTGATGCGTCTCTCGATGTAGGCCATGAACTGAGAGCTCAGGCTGACGCTGTCCCTGCTCCCTCCCCCTCGACTCCTCCCCTCCTCCTCCTCTTCCTCACCCACACAGCTGTCGATGAAGTCAATCTGCTCCGACTCCACGTCTGGAAGAGACGGACAGATGGACAGAAAGGTCGGTCAGGTGTCTTTAATAATTTCCATCAGTGACGGCGTGTCGTCTGTCTGATCGTCATGAACTCACGTGTGCCGTTAGCCAACAGAGCCCCGCCCCCTCCTCCTCCTCCTCCTCCTGCTCGGTGTCTCTGCTCCCGGCTAATCTCGGCGACGCGCAGCGGCAGCTCTGACAGCTCCTCTGTGGGCTGGACACACAGACAGGAAGTGAGCTCACACACAGACAGGAAACAGAGGACAGGACACGCTGTTTGTGTCTCCGAGTGTCTGACCTCGTTCCCTGACCACCTCTTGTCTCCGCTGTCCACGCTGTTGAAGCCAGAATCCAACGCTCCATACGGACGCCCGGGGTACAGCTCGTCAACACTGACACACACACACACACACACACACACACACGGTCAAATAACTACTGACAAGGCTTTTATTGCGAAGGGTCAGCAGGAAGTGCTGTGAAGTTAAAAAGGGAAGGGAAGAAGGAGAGAAGGACAGAGGGACAGAAATAAATGAAAGAAGGAAGGAAACGGACAAAAAAAGGAAAGACAGAAGCAAAGAGAAGAAAGAAAGGAATGGAGTAGGAAGGATGGAAGAAGGGAAGGAAGGGAGAAAGAAATGAAAAAGGAAGAAAAGAGGGAAGGGAGGAAGGAGAAAGGAAGGAAAGAGAGACAGAAAAAAAGAAAGGAAGGAAAGAGGGCAGAGGGAGGGAAGAAGAGAAGAACAGGAGGAAGAAATTAAAGTAGGAAGGAAGAAAAGAAGGAAGGAAGGAAGGAGGAAAGTAAAAGAGGAAAAAGGGGGGAAAGGAAGGAAACATGAAAATGAATATAAAAGAGGAAAGGAAGAGAGATGGAAGGAAAGAAACAGGGAAGAAAGGAAAGGAAAGGAAAGGAAAGAAGGAAAGAGAAGCTTGGGCCCACGCAGCGACCGGCAGTAAGAGTTCGGCGTCCGTGTTTAGTGTTTTATATTTGTTTTAAATGTCTTTTATGTGGCTCCTGTGAGCGTCTGTGGTGTTTAAGTACTCACCTGTCGCTAATCTGAGTGTGTCAGAGCACTTTTAAAAATTGTCTTATTTTAAAGTACACGGACGACTCTGTAGTTGCGAGTCTGCTTCAGGGAAATGAGAGCAGCTACGGCCCTGTCATTGACTACTTTGTTAAGTGGTGTGAGGGTTCATTTTTAGAACTAAACAAAAGACATGGCCATTGATTTAAGAAGGAGTGCCAGTTCACCTGAAACCACTATCATCAAGGGACACTGCTGAAAATGTGCAATCCTATAAATACCTCGGGACTATCATCGACTCCACACTGAATTTTAAAGAAAATTGTGAAGCTGTGAGCATGAAAGGGCACCAGCAGGGCCGCCCCTCCCTAAATGCAGAACACGCGCTGTGCGTAGGGCCTCATCTTCCATGGGGGGCCACATTTTAAGTGAGGGGACGCATTTGCGCAATGGATGCGCATATGCGCTACCGTGAGGCGGGCGTAGAATCAGCTCGAGAGAGGAGAGAAGAGACCTGTAATCTGACCGCGCATGCGTTGCTGCAATGATTGACAGCACTCGACATCTGACCAATCAGAGGGGTGCGCCGGCAGGCACTTGCAGAGCTGCAGCAGGTGAAGAGTTGTCGACATGTCGTCCAAAAGACATGACGAGTCAGGACAAAAAAAGGCAAAACAAGAGGAAGCTCGTGCTTCACTTGAAGGTGGGTATGTTGTTGAAATAAAACTTTGTGGCACAAACACCTAAGCTGCTACTCATTAGATAGGAATCTCTGTCTCCAGTCTCTGTCTACACTGGAGAATTTTTTTTTTCCAGCGGCCCTGATTAACATTTATTGAATGTCTTGTTAACGCCCTATGCATTCACCTCTGATGAAAAGCAGTGGTAAAATGACCAGTTGGTGGCCGTATATATTGATAGGCTATAATATATTGGCTAAAGTTTATAGCCTATCAATGTATGTTGTTAATATAAGTTTTCGACTATTTTTATGGAGGTAAATGTCGCCATATGTTGGTGAATTTAATTCATAACAGTCAGCTTTTGAGGAGACAGAGAAATACTGATTGAAATGAGTGTGTAACTGATGCATTTGTTGACAGAAGGAACTAAACTTGAATGTAAAGTTTGAAATATCAGTCTGCTCCAAATAAAATTTCGCTTAGGACCCCAATTTGGTCAGGGGCAGCCCTGGGCACCAGCATCTGTTCTGTCTGAGGAAGCTGTCCCGTTTCCACATTGACAAAACCATGATGACACTCTGTTACCATGACTAATCTGTTTTAGCCTTTTCTCTTGTGTCATGGTTTGGAAATTTGCCTCTGAAAGACAGAAACTCACTGAACCAGATTGTTAAATGGTCAAGTCGGCTGACTGGAGAGTCACAGCTGAGCTCAGAGTCACCGCATGCCGGTTGGTTACAGCGAATAGCCAGCTCCATCTGTAATGATGACTCCCATCCTCTGTTCTGTGAATTTCAACCCCTTCCATCTGGTCAGAGACTTAAGGCCCCGAGGTCTAAGACTAAGCGCTGCAGGAACAGTTTTATTCCTGCTGCAATTGCTCTTTTAGACAAGTCTTAGTCTTTTATTTTGCACGCCCTTCCTATTAATTGATTTATTATTCTTAACCACCTTTGGAAGTTTTAAATTGTGTTAACTATTTATTGTCCCTTGCATCATGTTCTTAATCAGGTCTTCTATCGTGGCACTCCAGTAGTTTGTTTTTTAATAACCTTCATGGTTTTTATTTCTGGTTTTACTTCTGGCTTTTGCAAATCCTGATCAGTAAGCCTTCTGAGTACTTGTCTCTTACGTTTTATGTTTCTATTGCTGTGTTCCTACCAAACGCGATGAACGCGATTTAATCGCTCGTAACGCGCCACCCGTAACGCCCGAGTTTCGACGCCTGACCATTTTGTTAATTCGCGTTATCACGTCATTCGTGCGAGTAGCGGGGAAGCCGGCTGTGCTAACTGGAGCTAAGCTAGTGCTAACGTTCATAGTACAACCATTCTGCAAACTAATTAAAGACACATATTTACAGAACTTACCAAGTAGACCAGTCTCCTCGGCGACTTTCACCCAAGCCTGCTCCTTTTTGTTGCGGTCTCTGTAGAGTAGACACGTAGTATCATATAGCTCCGGGTAGCCACTGACGACCATGGCTGAGATAACCACCATCGCTGCTTTGTACCTGCTCTGGAAGTCCCAGATGCGTCGGAGGGCCAAACGCCGTCGTTTTTGGGTTCACCCTATCCTGCAGAAGCGCATCCAGCTCGGCGAGTTTCACCACCTCCTCCAGGAACTCCGTCTGGATGATAGCCGCTTTCAGCGGTACTTCAGGCTGACTGGGGCCCAGTTTGAGGACCTGTTGGCGAGGGTTGGCGCCAGGATCTCCCGGCAGGACACCAACTACAGGCGCTCCATTTCAGCTGCGGAGCGTCTGTCCATCTGTCTCCGGTGAGTAGCAGTTTATTGCTGTGTCAACAACTGGACGTTGTTGACACACGCCAGTGACGCCGGGAGAATCTCAACGCTGATTGGCTTTCGCGGCATAGCGTCACGCGAATTCGCCTCAAAAGTTCAATATTTTCAACTCAAGCGATGAGGCGTTGGACGTGATTTTCGTGTCTATCGCGCCGCGCTAGACGCCTCTATCGCGTCCATCGCGTCGCGCTAGACGCGTCCATCGCACCGCCCGGCGCGATTTCGCATCTAATCGCGTCTTTGCATTGACTTTGTATGTAATCTTGACGCGCGAATTTGCGAAATCGCGTTTGGTGGGAACACAGCATATGTCCTGTTTTTGTGCAGTCTGATGTCTTGTGTTCCATGTTAAATGCTCTTACTGCAGAACAAATCTACCTACGGGTACAAATAAAGTAACCTGAACCTGAGAGATGAAGGAAATGAAATAAGGTGGAAAAGATGGGAGAAAGGAAGGAGTGAGGGGAGGAAGGAAAGAGGAAAGGACAAAAAGGAGGGACAAACAGAGGAAATGACAGCAGGAAGGAAAACAGGAAGTAGCTACATCTGAGGTAATACACGGGAAGCAAATTTGTGACTCCTAGGACGGCGAAGGAATGACCCGCACTGCTCTCCCTCTGATTGGCTACTACTTGTTGCCATCTTTGGTTGCCTTCGTGAGTGCTGGGGTAAGAGTGTCGGCCAATCAGAGGCAGAGTAAGACAGGCCATTCCTTTACTATCTGAGGACTCGCTGATTGGCGAATGGGAAGTGAGCAAATATTTCACAAAAAAAGCCTCCATTAATGTGTGAGTGTGGACAGCGGATGATCTCAGACTGAGGGGGGAGGAGTTCTGACCAGGAGCTGAAGGTCAAAGGTCGTCTGTCGTAGTCTGGGAGGTCGGGGGTCGTCTTACTGGCCTCCAGGTTCAGGTACTTAAATATGTGGACCTTCCCTTTAATGCAGATCTGCACACACAGAAACACACACATTAAGCCCAAATCCACATAGCCTCCATTTGGACGCTGATGGTGTCATTTCCTGTGTTTTACCTGTGCAGGTGGGGTCTGCAGAGGGTTGTTGTCGAGGACAATGGTCTGTAGCTGTGTGAGCTGTCGGTAACAGACGGGGATGGAGGTCACTTTGTTACAGGAGAAGTCCAGACGCACCAGAGGGAGCTCCGCCAGCTCTGAACACACACAGGTAATATACACAGGTGTTACTACACACACAGGTGTTACTACACACAGGTGTTACTACACACACAGATGTTACTACACACACCAGTAATACACAAAGGTAGACTATGAGTACGAGTGTTTGTGTGTATTTACCTGGCGGCAGGCGGACCAGGTGGTTCCTCCTGATGTTCAGGTCTCGTAGAGCTTCCAGCTGACCCATCTGAGACGGCAGAGTCTGTATCTCATTACAGCTCACATCCTGCAACCATCAATAACTGATAATCAATAAGTCATCATTAATAACAGTAAGACAATATAGACTGTGTTGCTCTGGTCCCTGTTTACTTCCTGTCAGCTGCTGTGTTAACAAACATCGCAACAGGAAATACAAACATGTAAACATTTAGAATGTTTATGTAGCCATGTTGGAAAAGGTCTACATGTGAGCATTGGTCATGCTATCGGTCAATAATTAGGAGAGATTGAGGGTAATCAATGTGATCAATACTTTGATCGGTCAGACGGACCAGTTCAGTGAGGTGTCTCAGCAGTCCAACTTCTTCTGGAAGGGACACCAGTTTGTTGTTACAGGCAATCAAAACCTTCAGAGGAAGACTGCAGACCACTGCAGGGAGGACAGACAGCTGGTTCCGACTGGAGGACAGAAGGACAGACAGACAGACAGACAGAGAAGTTTCTTCAGTATCACAGTGTTGTGGTAAAAGTTGACTTTGAATCCATGGGTCAAATGAGTTCATATTTTCCCCCCAAATTAAGACATTAAACCTCTGCTGATGCTAGATTCTTGTTGGGATAGAGGGGTAGGGTGTCGTGATTCTTGTTGGGATAGAGGGGTAGGGTGTGCTCATTCTTGTTGGGATAGACATAGATAGATACTTTATTGTCCCCGAAGGGAAATTTGTCTTGGACTCCATGAGCTGAGACATGCTGATAGAGGGGTAGGGTTTAGACCCAAACCAACAGTGTGTAATTCGGGTGTCTTACCTGAGGTTCAGGTAGGTGAGGGCCTGCAGGTTGAGGAGACTGTCTGGCAGCGACCTCAGACAGTTCTGGTAAAGGTTCAGACTCTCCAGAGACACAAAGAGACAGACGTCCAGAGGAAGCTCTGACAAACGGTTACGGGACAAGTCTGAAAACACAGACACAGAGTAAACGTTATATTACATCACGTCTAACAACACTTCTGTACAATCCTCCAATCACATTGCTCTGTGTGGTCGTCATGGTGACCTCACTGATCAGCTGATCTCTACCAGTGTGAAGCGGGTGTAGTACACATACTGTGATACATACAATACTACACACACAGTACTTGTATCTATCTTTACCAGTGCAGCTGTGAGAGGATCTGCACCTGGCTGACAGGAAGTACAAATCACCATGGTAACATCTATTTCCTGTTGTACAGCAGCTTGTGATCACACACACAGGAAGTGCCCTGAAGTCACCAAATTAAAAGCTGGTTTGTGACAATTAGTGTGTTATTGATCAGCTGACACTGATAGTGAAGTTATTGATTGGCTGACACTGATAGTGAAGTTATTGATCAGCTGACACACTGATAGTGAAGTTATTGATTGGCTGACACTGATAGTGAAGTTATTGATCAGCTGAAATTGATAGTAAAGTTATTGATCAGCTGACACTGATAGTGAAGTTATTGATCAGCTGACACACTGATAGTGAAGTTATTGATCAGCTGACACACTGATAGTGAAGTTATTGATCAGCTGACACACTGATAGTGAAGTTATTGATCAGCTGACACACTGATAGTGAAGTTATTGATCAGCTGACACACTGATAGTGAAGTTATTGATCAGCTGACACACTGATAGTGAAGTTATTGATCAGCTGACACACTGATAGTGAAGTTATTGATCAGCTGACACACTGATAGTGAAGTTATTGATCAGCTGACACACTGATAGTGAAGTTATTGATTGGCTGACACTGATAGTGAAGTTATTGATCAGCTGAAACTGATAGTAAAGTTATTGATCAGCTGACACTGATAGTGAAGTTATTGATCAGCTGAAACTGATAGTTCAGTTATTGATCAGCTGACACACTGATAGTGAAGTTATTGATCAGCTGACACACTGATAGTGAAGTTATTGATCAGCTGAAACTGATAGTGAAGTTATTGATCAGCTGAAACTGATAGTGAAGTTATTGATCAGCTGACACTGATAGTGAAGTTATTGATCAGCTGACACACTGATAGTGAAGTTATTGATCAGCTGACACTGATAGTGAAGTTATTGATTGGCTGACACTGATAGTGATTATGATATCAGAGGATTTATTCGTCTAACTCTGGTGGTTCTCTGTGAGTATCTTTATAATACTGACACACAGTGAAGTCTGTGCTCCACTTCTTTTATCAGGCTGATTCATACTGACCAGACGCCTGAGGCTGCACGAACACACACACAAACACACACTGGGTCATTCCAGACCATCATCAGGTCCTGAGCTGGTCCCAGACCAGGTCAGACATCACTCAGTCACATCCTGACCCTGATTCTGGTCTGACTGGGTCAGCTGGCTTTAACACAGCTCACACATGAACACTTTTCATCATCACTTTCATCCATTATTCATTCGGTCTACCACATATTTAAAAACACAGACTTCATCGTTAACGTGTGGTGGTCAGAAATCTATTTTCCTGCAGTTCATTGTTTCCTTGTTCCAGTTCACAATGATTTATCAATTAGTGGTTATCAGATAACACACACCAGAGTTGGCCCCGAAAAACATGACCCTGTTTAATCAAACTGTGGAACACGTGTTCACAGTAACGCCCAAATCCTCTGATGCCACTGAACTGAACTCCTGTTTCCTGTGAGGATTAAAATACTCACTGGACCTCAGCTCATAAACTTGGTCTTTACCTGCTGCCATTTTCTCTCATGTCTCTGATTGGTACTGCTCACGTGCAACTCTCAACAGAGATGAGACAGAAGCAAGACGCCTCACTCCTTCACTACGTCCATCATCACTCCAAGAGAAACGTGTTTGATTCTTTTTTTGCCCAATTAGACAGGTGAGCTAGATTAACTGACCCCATGTGACAGGTTACCTGCCTCAGGTGATTCTTACTGTTGAGCCCTGAAATGGCCGTCACAGTTTCCTAAAGAAGAAGGTGACAGATTAACAACTGTCCTGTTCGGTTTATGGATGCACAGTGATACTGGCAGAATCTGCCCCCATTTTTTTTCTTATTCAGCACAATGAATGAATATTACAGACACTGAACAGTGTTTCATGTCTCCATCTGCTGGTGGGCCATCACCATCACAGTCTGCATGTATAATATGATGTTAATTCATGTACAGAAGAGACTTGATGATGATCACTGAAATTAGGTGGGGAAAAGTGGATATATCTGCATCAGCAAACAATCCAACATCTTGCATCCCTAGTTCTGTTCAGCCAACAGTGTAAAAACCCCAAACAGATTTAGTTGACTCTGATATAAAAACAAAAGAAGCAGTAAATCCTCACAGTCAACACGCTGGGATCTTTTGAACTGTTACCTGATGATCAGAACACTTATGTCAGACAGACATAACACAGCTGAACTCATCTGTCCCTGCAGATAACAAGATATAACGCCCATGCACAGAACAAAAATATATGCATACATCTCTATAACAAAACAGACTAGGGGTGAGTCCGTGTAAACGTTTACATGTGTACAGGTGTTTGAGATCATAAACGGTTCTGAAAAATTAGTACACAAAAATCTTTTTTTTTTTTTAGGGGGAGTGGGGTGATACTAATTGTTGACTAACTGTGATAGACTGTGAATATGACAAGAAATGGTGTGAGACCAGGTTTGGGAACAGGTCAGTAGCCTACGTGCTCCGTTCTATTAAAACGGCGCGTTCGTTAAGGGGGTCGTTCGCCAGTGGGCTACAATGAGCACCGGGACATCAAATCACAGCAACCGCGGTGAGAGGAGATGGAATTGTTTGCGCTTTTACGCACCGGTTGGTGGTGAAGTGGCGCACATGAGAGATTTTTGTACACAAACTCACCCCTAAAACAGATGTGTGTAAATCAGGAGTGTAACTCAATAAATTGGTCATCACTGACTTTAGAAACCTTCTTTTGTTATTCTACCTATTTCACAGCACAGCCTGACAGGCTGCAATAATAAGATGTATTACAGCCTGCACTTCTACATATTTCCAGCTGTTGTAATCATGATAGATTCATATATCAAATGTTTTACATGTGATCTGTACTTTATGTTGATGGTTCATGAACTGTAAATCAGCATCATCTCAGTCTGACCTGTCACCTCAGCTACACAGGCTGAATACACTGTGTCTGACTGTAAGGTCCATATAGACAAGAGTTTCCATTAAACATCAGTCAGATATAGTCAGAGCTTCACATCTGTACATGTTAGTTTAAGAATGACTACAAGTCTCTGTGATGTTTAATACCTCAATAACTAAAACAGTCAAATATACAGCAGACTCCATATTGTTTATGATACAGATAAAATGGCCAGAAATGTGAATAACTGCGATGCAGGGCGATTTAAGGTGTGCCCCTAAATTTTCTGATTGTGCTCCTGAAATTTTCAGTGAGAGGGTTCAGTGCTCCGACTGAAAATAGTTAGTCTGGAGCCCTGAATCAGCCGACAACAACGAAAACAATCAGCTCCACTGACCGTTTGTCCCGGTAAATAACCAACGGTCCCTTATCTCCACTGACCGTTTATATGTCTGTTATATTGGTGTTGCTGTAACTGTTTTTTTCCCAGTGTCATCCGGATGTGTCTCTGTTCTGACAACATTATCAATTTGTTATTTATCTAACATTAATATTATTTCATTAACATGTTGCAGTATGACAATATTTTATCACATAGAACATTATACTGATATCATTATCTCAACTAAGACAGGACATAATTCTGTACACACAGAGACACACACAGACAGATGGACAGACGGTCCTGGGACGGACAGACAGACAGACAGACAGACAGAGAGACAGACGGTCCAAAACAACCTTCCTCAGCTCCGTTTGTTTTGTCTCACCTTCCCGGCCCGTCAGCCTCTCGGGCGGGAGGAGCAGCTCTCATCATCTAACCAGGCGTCACACACGTCAAACAAAAACATCCCCAGGTGTGTGTTCACCTTTTTGAACTTTCAACGTGACGTCAGAAACTCGGGGTGAGGCTCGTCCACAGCCCACTGGCCCCCCGACACCGGACGGTCCCGCCGGAGGACGGCTAACCAACCCAGCTAACTTTAATTAACCAAACCAGCCGTGTGCTAACGTTAGCATGTTCACACACAACAGGCTACAGACTGTTAGCATGCTAGCTACATCAACAACAGTTACAGGTGTACTGACACAAGCTGTGACCCCGACATGTGCCCCCCCCCCCCCCCCCCCCCTCGGCGGGTCTTAACTTCAGTTTAACATCAGAAAACAAAACAAACTAAAACTCAGTTCAATTATTTGTTTAACATCAGTCCGACATTTAACTGATAACACGGCGGAGGCAGTTTAACACACAGAGCTAACAGGCTAACGTTAGCTGTCACTGTGATTCTTTTGGTTGTTAACATGTTATAAAGTTAATTAAAGACCTCCGGATATAAAGTGGAGCCCTGCTGGTTTGTCTGTGAGCGGTGTTTTGGTGTAATGATGTCACAGAGACAGCGGAATCACGGCAGGAGGACATTTTGGGGGGTAACGTTACAATGTTTGTCACAACACCGGCCCTCCCTGACGGTATTCCCCATCCAGTCCTCCCCACAGCCGTTAAAGTTGGATTCAGACTCCTCACCGGCCTCAACTCCACAGAAACTCTCCCCAAGTTACTCTAACCGACTGAACAGGACCCCGCCCGGCTCCCCGTGATCGGTCGCCGGGCCCTGGAGCTCACTCACCGGCCCTGGTGGTGTCCGTCAGGTCGTGGTTGGCGGCGCTCCGGGGAAACTCCTTCAGCTTCCTGCCGCTGAGGTTCAGGCACCCGGTGGCCGAGGCTTCGTCCAGCGCCCGGTCCAGAGAACGGTTCCAGGGCGCCGGACCCGCCGGTCCCAGTCCGTTATTACTCCCGAT
>NC_065507.1:232006-232942 GCF_006386435.1 Epinephelus moara | reverse complement strand
CTACATTACATACTACTGTACTACATTACATACTACTGTACTACATTACATACTACTGTACTATATTACATACCACAGTACTACATTACATACTACTGTACTACATTACATACTGCTGTACTACATTACATACTGCTGTACTACAGTGAGTACCACTGTATAAAATAGAATACTACATTAAGTCCTGCAATACTATAAAAAGTACCACGGTGACTGCAGTAAACACAGTAATCATGTGATGTAGTGGATTAAAACGTCACTTCCACCTGACAGAACCTCCTCAGTGACACAGATCAGTCACAGTCAGAGACCTGGGGCCTCATGTACAAAGGGTGCATACGCACAAAAACGTGGCGTACCTCCTTTTTCACGGCAAAGTTCAGATGTATCAAGAGTGAAATGACCGTGGAAATGTGCGGTGCCTCACGCCAACTCCATGGCTGGCGTACGCACGTTTCTACACCTGTTGATCCTTTGGCGACACAGAGGTGATGCTGAGAAACTGTTATAATAAATAAATGTGAAAACAATTAGTCCTCAGAGTGATGCGCACATCAGAGACACATGAACAATTAACACTGGTGAACAATTAACACACCCATGTGTCTGCAATTAGATGAGTGGATATAAAAGCATGCGCAAAGTGGTGCCGAAAGTACCGTTAACAGGGAGGGTGGGTGACGGTCACAACCACGCATTATGGGTATAAAATACTTGACTGCAAGATTAACAGTGCATCAATCTTCACAAGAAGCTTACACCCTTTTGTGGCGCTAAGCTATGAAGACCAATGCAGACAAATAGGGGGGAAAAAAAAAAGAAAAGAAAAAAAGAAAATACCGTTAACAACAACGGCTGCTTTAGCAGTAGTAGAAGATTTGTAAATGGCGCAATACGAAGAGAGCGTGTGTTCAGAGACAGATGGCACTGGCACAT
>NC_065507.1:228757-231896 GCF_006386435.1 Epinephelus moara | reverse complement strand
CCCCCAAATATTATCCTGTCTTCACAGCATCAGTACTAGTCAGTGGTTAAAGTTAGTGACTTGCTGTATTTTGCTGGTTAAACTACAGCTTCAGAGCTTTCGAACAGCCCCTGATTGTCTCTGTGTGTAAAGTACTCATGTCAATAAACCCGTGCGTAAAGTGCGACATTTCCTAATCAGCCACACCTTTTCCCCGGCGCACTTCTGCTTTCATTTACAACAGTAGTGTGTGATCCATGTAAGTGGTGTATAAGATTAACAAATGGAAACTGTAAATCCAGTTCACATAATTATTTGTCTGCTTTCAACTGACCCCAGGCGACTCTCTGTTCAGACGGGGTGAGCTCCTCCTCTCCTGTCTCCCCGCCTGTTTTGGCCACACTTTGGCGGTGGGCAGCCGTCCTCCGCTTCACGTCCACCTTTAATGTCGGACCACTTCTTTTTTAATTCTGCGTGTGTACGCTTTTCTGACCCCACTGCATTGACAGCCTCGCACACACTCTCCCACTCACTCCTCTTGCGTTTAGTATTGATGCCGGAGGACAGCGTGCCAAAAAGTACATTTTTGCGCGCCTCCACTTCCGTGAGCGTCTCCATTTCGCATTCTGTGAAGTTTTTATTTTTTCCCGTCTTACTCATTCTTTTGTTTTAGTTTTCTGCTCAGTTCCACGTTGATTGGGATGTACAAAGGAAATGTGCTTGGATTCATGTGTACACAGATTCATACATCTGGATGTTTTTGTGCGTACGACGTTTTCTGGATTTAAGCGTACGCCATGTTTCAGTAGGAAATCCACGCAAGTCTTTGTACATGAGGCCCCTGATGATCTACACTGTATGATTTGATGTGAAAGGAGGGATCAGACAGTGCTGCCTGGTTTCTCCCTACCTCTTCCTCCTCGTCACCCAGCTTTTTTCCAATCATATTAAAACAAGCACCCTGAAAGGCATTAAAATAGCAGAGCAAGAAATCATCATTAACCAGCTGGCAGATGACACTACTCTTTTTTTTTTAAGATTCTGCTCAAATACCTTGTGCTATTGATGTTATTCATGTATTCTCTAAAGCTTCTGGGCGATACTTGAATGTAAACACGTGAATTATTAGCAGTCAAAGACTCAGCTCAACTTGGCTCAATTTCAAACATTCCTATTAAAGACATGTGACATACTTGGGTATTTCTATCAACAAGTCTCAAAAAACTAGAAGTACTTTCAACTTTATCCCAATCATAGAAAAAGCAGAAAGAGAATGTAATCAGTGGCTTCTCAGGGATCTATCTTTGAAAGGTAGAACTTTAACACCTAAAGCGGGGGGCATTTCAAGGCTAACACACGCTGCTCTCTCACTACATGTTGATAATAAAACACTCAAAGTCATAGACCAACTACTCTTCAAATTGGTTTTGGAAAATAAAACATTATAAAAAAATCATTCATTTTGAATACATATGAGAATGTGGCCTAAATTTTCTGGATTTCAACCCTTTGAACAACAAGTTCAAGATTAACTGGATCAATAATTCTTAAAAAGTCCAGATTCAATATGGAACTGTATTCCCAGTTATATATTCTCTGAAATTGGTGGATTAAGCGTGCAATTATAACATTGAAAAGATGCCTGTGTGTCTTTCTAACTTCCACAGACAAGCACTGTTTGCATGGTCTGTGATATACAGGCACAATTTTTCACTGCACCGATATTCTATATGGAACAATAGAGACATACTTTACAAAATCAGATGTCTATTTTTCAAAGATCCAGTTCCATGTCCTCCTGATCACAGTGACGGTGACACTGTGACCTATGAATGTTTTTCCCCCTTTTTTTCTTCTTGTCTCACGATATTCGAGGCATCGTTGTAAAAACAGCTCTGTTATTAAGGTTCCACATTGCTGCAGATGGCTGCACTAGTTAGAGATCATATGTTCAAAGTGTTACAGTGTAACTGTTAAGTATGTTCACTGAACGTTGTGAAATGGCCTCATAAATAACTCTAAATCTCACCATTGTGTTGGATGTCTTTAATTTACTGTTGTCCTACATTAGAATCAAACATGTTTTTCACTTTAACTGGTCTCTACATTATATTTGTGGTGCTGAAACCATGGTAACAGCAGCTTGGGGGTATTCCAGTATATTAAGACTGTTAATTTATCATGTTGATCTGTTCTGTACGACATCTATTGCACGTCTGTCCGTCCTGGAAGAGGGATCCCTCCTCAGTTGCTCTTCCTGAGGTTTCTACCGATTTTTCCCCGTTAAAGGGTTTTTTGGGGAGTTTTTCCTGATCAGCTGTGAGGGTCATAAGGACAGAGGGATGTCGTATGCTGTAAAGCCCTGTGAGGCAAATTGTGATTTGTGATATTGGGCTTTATAAATAAAATTGATTGATTGATTGATTGATTGATTGATTGATTAAGATATAAATGAACCAAATTTGCTTTTATCACAAAAATCAACAATTTTTTAGTTTGTTAGCAGAATTATACAAAAACTGCCGGACAGATTTTATTTTGTAGCATGGTCCAACTTAGAGGCCATTACATTTTGGAGTGGATCCAATTAACGGGATGGGTCCATGGGCAGGTAGGATTCAGTCGCCTGTTCTGGACACCAGGGGGCGAGTTTCTGATGCCCCAACATCCAGATTTATTCTCAATATATTTGTCAACACATCTGACAAATTTGGTGCTTTTATCACAAAGATGAAGGATTTTAGAAAAATATTGAGCTCTGCCTGTTAAGCCTAAGCTTTAAAAAACAGAAAATGGATCCACAATGCAGATTAAAAAAAACAGTCTTTATTGTCCAAGTCCAAGGGTGAGGAGAGGGGAAAAAACTCAGGGCACGCTGGGGAAACTTCCAGGGAGGAAAAGGTGGCTGGCAGAGCGTGGCAAAAAACTGAGGGTATGGCAGGGCACGCTGGAGGATAATCAACGAACTGGCGATGAGTGGAGAATGAGACCAGGTATTTGTGCTGCAGCAGAGGTGAGTGGCAATCAGCAGTGATACAGTTCAGGTGGTGCAGGAGAAGATGCAGCAGAGAAGTAGGTCAGCCACGCCCAGCCAGTAACAGACAGGGAAGCCAAAAACCAAAACAAGCAGGGAGGGGAACAGAGAGAACACACCCCGCAT
>NC_065507.1:220468-226337 GCF_006386435.1 Epinephelus moara | reverse complement strand
CACTGAATGGCTATTTATATGCGCTCTTTCCATTAACCAATCGTTCTCACCTTGTCACAATTGTCTCCAAAATGTGCTTAAGCAAGGTCTGTAGTTTGCTTAAAGTTACGCACATTCCTACGCTAGTCTTTTTTTTATAAATCCCAATTCTTGCGTAAGAAGTTGCGTACGCACTTCCAAGCCCGGTTTTGTGCGTAAGCAAGCTTTATAAATGAGGCCCCAGGTATTCAAAGTGCCCCAGGGGAGTATTAAAGGCGGTCTTCCATTCATCTCCCTCTCTAATCCGGACTAGATGGTAAGCGTTCCGGAGATCCAGCTTAGTGAAAACCTTAATGGTAAGCGTTCCGGAGATCCAGCTTAGTGAAAACCTTAGCACCAATCAGAGGCTCGAAGGCCGAATCAATGAGGGGAAGGGGGTACTTGTTTTTAATGGTAATATTGTTGAGGCCCCGGAAATCAATGCAGGGTCTGAGGGACTTATCTTTCTTATCAACAAAGAAAAACCCTGCCCCTAGTGGCGAAGTAGAGGGTCGTATGATGCCAGCAGCAAGTGAGTCAGATATGTACTTTTCCATGGCCTCCCTCTCCGGTCGAGACAGATTGTAAAGACGACCGGAGGGGAGAGGGGCACCGGGCAACAGGTCAATAGTGCAATTGTACGGACGGTGAGATGGTAATGACAGTGCTTTTTCCTTACTGAAAACTTCTCTCAGGTCGTGGTATTCTGGGGGGACATTGGACAGGTTTGGTTCAAATGGCTTGGGTACTGGCTGTTGTTTGTCTCCTCCTGTAGGTGGCAAAGCAGATTTCAAACACAGAGCATGACAGAAAGGACTCCATCCAATAATTTTGCCTTGTGACCAGTTTATGTGTGGGTTATGCTTTTTGAGCCAAGGGTATCTGAGGACTAATGGAGTTTGAGGTGCAGTTATGACCAGGAAGGTGAGGACTTCACGATGGTTACCGGAGAGAATGAGTGTGATAGGAGACGTTTTGTGAGTTACCTGAGCAAACTCAGTACCGTTGAGCACCAGGGCCGGAATGGACTTTTCTAGGATTGTCAACTCGCATCCAAGATGTTGTGCCAACTGTTGGTCGATCAGACTGTCCTCAGCTCCAGAATCGATGAACGCTTGAACCGGTTGAACCGAATTGCCAACACACAGAGAGGCCGGGACCTGCAGTCGAGAGGCTGGGGGGGAATGGTGGCTCGCCAGTACCCCCATCCTTACTGGCGAGCCCTGTCTTTTGGGCGAAGAGGACAGGTAGAGACAAAATGACCAACTGGGGCACAGTATAAGCACTCACCAGCACGACGCCTGCAGAGGCGCTCTTCGTTGGTTAATTTGGCTCTGCCTAGCTGCATAAGCTCTTCCTCCACAGGGCGAGCTGGGGGGAGCGAGTGCGCAACGGTCTGTGCTGGTCGCACCATAGGAGGGGAACTGGAACAGCTGCTCGGAGGGTTAGGGAAGCGGGATGCCTTCTCCCGGTGCCGCTCACGTAGGCGATTGTCCAATCTAGTAGCGAGAGAAACCACAGCTAACAGATCGTAAGGGTCATCACGAGCAGCTAGCTCGTCCTTGAGTTGTTCATTTAGTCCCTTAATGAAAACCCCCCGGAAAGCAGCGTCGTTCCACTGAGAATCCGCTGCCAAAGTCCAAAATTCTATGGAGTAATCTGCTACAGACCTTGTGCCTTGACGTAGATTCAGCAAATGAGTAGCAGCATTACCATGGTGGCTGGGGTGGTCAAAAACTGTCTTCAACCTGGTCTCAAAATCATCAAAGGATAGTGTATCAAACCTCACACAGGAGCTAGTAGCCTCTGCCCACGCCAACGCTCTGCCTCTCAGCAGCCCCAAAACATAGTGAATCTTTGACGAAGCAGTGGCAAAAGATATTGGGCGCTGAGAAAAAACTAGCCCACACTGTAGTAAAAAACCACGACATTTCTCTAGATCCCCACAAAAAGGTTCTGGGTCACTCACGTGAGATTCTCTGGGCTCCTTGCTGGCAGGAGAGGCGGTGGTTGCGAGGATGGACACCTGCCGGGTCAACTCTGAGATTTGAGATGAGAGAAGCTGACTGTTATCAAACAGGGCCCGGAGAGATTCTTCGTGTTTCCCTAATAGGGCTCCTTGAGCTGTCACAGCTTGACGGACTTGATCTGCGGGATCCATGAGTGTGGCCAGTTCTTTCTGTTAAGCCTAAGCTTTAAAAAACAGAAACTGGATCCACAATGCAGATTCAAACAAACAGTATTTATTGTCCAAGTCCAAGGGTGAGGAGAGGGGAAAAAACTCAGGGCACGTTGGGGAAACTTCCAGGGAGGAAAAGGTGGCTGGCAGAGCGTGGCAAAAAACTGAGGGTATGGCAGGGCACGCTGGAGGATAATCAACGAACTGGCGATGAGTGGAGAATGAGACCAGGTATTTGTGCTGCAGCAGAGGTGAGTGGCAATCAGCAGTGATACAGTTCAGGTGGTGCAGGAGAAGATGCAGCAGAGAAGTAGGTCAGCCACGCCCAGCCAGTAACAGACAGGGAAGACAAAAACCAAAACAAGCAGGGAGGGGAACAGAGAGAACACACCCCGCATGCCAACACTGCCGCCCCGCTATAAACATGGTCTCTGATGCTATCCCATCTGGTGTATCTATGCTGTTTAAAAACTGTACTTTGATATCAGCTTCAGATACAGATGTTGCTTCTGTTGATGTAACTGACTCACCAGTTGTAAAAGTGTGCTTTAACTCCTCAGGTTGTAAAAACAAGTGTGAGATCCGTGCTCTGTTTCAACATGATATTGCTTGTGGTTCACCTGGTGTAGCCGTTTGGAATAGCCGTGTAGATAACCTATGCTGGAAAAAGATTTGGACTCTCCCACAAATTCTTTTTGCTCAGTAAGGTTAAAGAAGTGTCGTTTAAAATCATCACCAATGTTATCCAGTAAGGTCTTTTTTGTTAAATTCATAAATGATATTGACTGAAGTTGTGCCTTCTGTGATTCTCATACTGACACTCTTGTCCATCTGCTCTGGAAATGAATACATACCTGTAAACTGTGGCAAGACGTGTGGATTCATCTTGGAGAATATAATTTGTAACTTTTACTGGAAAATGTATTCTTTGTTTTTGTAAGAACTAACCCTGCTTACAAGAAAAGAGTATTTTGTAATTAATCTTATTTTTATTGCCAAGTTTTATATTCATAATGTAAATGTAGCCGTACAAAACCTCTCTTTATTGTTTTTAAAAAAAGAAATGGATTTATATTTTAAAACAATATCCTCTGCAAAGAATAAGAAGGCTGTTAAAACTTTGGATCTGTGCTCCCAGTTTAATAGTTTTTCTTGAATTATTGTTTATATTTTACTTTTTATTATGTATTTATGGTAACCCCTGACATGTTTTGTTTTATTTTGTTTGTTTGGTTGTATTTTATTTTATTTTTATTTTTTTTTACATGTTTTCTATTTACATTTATTTACCTGTCTGTAAAATGACGCATGTACCTGTTGGCACGGATTGATTGTTTTTGTAATACGAAATTTAAAAAGAAAAAAGAAAAAAAAAAAGATGTGCACTGTATGTGTTTGTGAGTCAGTGTTTAGCACCGCTGTGCGGGTTCGAGTCCCGGTCAACTCACAGCTAAGAAACTTTATCCTGTTCTTCCAAACTGCGTTTCATTTAATCTCTGTACGGTGTCCCAGGAGGACACTGAGCTCTCCCGCCACCGCAAGTTTCTGCAGATTATTTGACGAAGAGTCGGGTCCGTCCCTGGAGGAGTTGTGACGTGTACCGTCCGACAGAGGGCGCTGTGGACTGCTGCCGCTTTTATTTTGAAGGCGGATGTGATTGGTTTAAGAAACGGAAATGATAGTTGATGTTTTTTGTGTAGCTGAAAGGCGCCGAGCTGAAACTGACTCCGTGAGTTTAGACTGTCTGAGGCCGCACAGACCGTCGTCAGACCGCCGGGACTCTCCGGGACTCTGTGGTGAACCTCCGCTACCGGCTGTAGCCGTTACCGTCCGCCGTTTGGTGTCCTCTCTGGTGACTGTTATCCGTTAGCCGTTGGCCGGTATTGTGGGGTGTCATGGCGGCGGGAGGCGGCGCGGCTCCTGCTCATGTCGGAGATGTTGAAGAAGATGCTTCACAGCTGCTGTTTCCTAAAGGTCGGTCCACTGATTCCTACTGTCGTCAATGAAACTTTATTTATAACTGATTCCTTCTGTCGTCAATTAAACTTCATTTATAACTGATTCCTACTGTCGTCAATGAAACTTTATAACTGATTCCTACTGTATTCAATGAAATTTAATTTATAACTGATTTCTACTGTCGTCAATGAAACTTTATTTATAACTGATTCCTACTGTCGTCAATGAAACTTTATAACTGATTCCTACTGCGTCAATGAAACTTTATTTATAACTGATTCCTACTATCGTCAATGAAACTTTATTTATAATTGATTCCTACTGTCATCAATGAAACTTTATAACTGATTCCTACTGCCGTCAATGAAACTTTATTTATAACTGATTCCTACTGTCGTCAATGAAACTTTATAACTGATTCCTACTGTCGTCAATGAAACTTTATTTATAACTGATTCCTACTGTCGTCAATGAAACTTTATAACTGATTCCTACTGTTGCCAATAAAACTTTATTTATTACTGATTCCTACTGTATTCAATGAAACTTTATTTATAACTGATTTCCACACAGTTTAAGTACTCTGTTACCACACAGTAAAAGTACTCTGTTACCACACAGTTTAAGTACATTGTTACCACACAGTTTAAGTACTCTGTTACCACACAGTAAAAGTATTCTGTTACCACACAGTAAAAGTACTCTGTTACCACATAGTTTAAGTACTCTGTTACCACACAGTTTAAGTACTCTGTTACCACACAGTAAAAGTATTCTGTTACCACACAGTAAAAGTACTCTGTTACCACACAGTTTAAGTACTCTGTTACCACACAGTAAAAGTACTCTGTTACCGAACAGTTAAAGTACTCTGTTACCACACAGTAAAACTACTCTGTTACCAAGCAGTTAAAGTACTCTGTTACCACACAGCAAAACTGTGTAAGTACTTCCTCCCTCAGTGTGTGGCTACAGTCTTTAAACTGTTGCAGAACTTCAAACATGTTCGCCGGCTCTTCTGATTGGTTGTCGTTGTTGTTGTTGTTGTTGTTGTTGTTGTTGTTGTGACAGAGTTTGAGAACGCAGAGACTCTGCTGAACTCGGAGGTCCACATGTTGTTGGAACACAGAAAGCAGCAGAACGAGAGCGCCGAGGACGAACAAGAACTTTCCGAGGTCTTCATGAAGACCCTGAACTACACGGCTCGCTTCAGCCGCTTCAAGAACAGAGAGACCATCACCGCTGTGCGCAGGTGAGACGCCCCCCCAATCTGTCTGCTCTGTTCAGGGTGGGATCAGCTGTTTGAATCTCTGATGGACCGGCCTCTCTGTTTCAGCCTCCTCCTGCAGAAGAAGCTCCACAAGTTCGAGTTGGCAAGTTTAGCAAATCTGTGTCCTGAAGCTGCCGAGGAGGCCAAAGCCCTGATCCCCAGGTCAGTCCCACCTACTTCACACCCGGACCCCATCATACCCACGTCGGTGTGGGTATGATGGGGGTATGACATGGGTACAACGTGGGTATGATGGGGTTATGATGGGGGTATGATGGGCATATGACATGGGTATGGTGTAGGTATGATGGGGTTATGACAGGGATATAATGGGGTATGACGTCGGTATGATGGGGGTATGACATGGGTAAAACATGGGTATGATGGGGGTATGACATGGGTACAACATGGGTATGATGGGGGTATGACATGGGTCAACATTG
>NC_065507.1:215748-219248 GCF_006386435.1 Epinephelus moara | reverse complement strand
AAAATGCAGTCCGTGAGGTTTGTTTTAAATGAGAATTAAAAGACAAATCTTGATCAAATATTACTCCGAGGTTTCTTACGGTAGTGCTAGAGGCCAGAGCAATGCCATCTAGAGAAACTATGTCATCAGATAAAGAGTCTCTGAGTTGTTTGGGGCCAAGAACAATAACTTCAGTTTTGTCTGAATTTAACATCAGGAAATTGGTCCTCATCCAAGTTTTTATGTCTTTAAGGCAGTTATGGAGTTTAGTTAATTGATTACTTTATGGTGTGGGTATGATGGGGTTATGACACAGGTATGGTGTGGGTATAATGGGGTTATGACGGGGGTATAATGGGGTTATGACGGGGGTATAATGGGGTTATGACGGGGGTATGATGATGCAGATGATGGCCAAATTATATTGCCACGGCCTAAATCACGTCATACCTCCATCAGAGCCGGGTCCAGTTACCATGGTGACTGAAGTGTTTGTGTTTTCAGTTTGGAGGGTCGGTTTGAGGACGAGGAGCTGCAGCAGATCCTGGATGACATCCAAACCAAGAGAAGCTTCCAGTACTGAGACCAGGACTTGGACTGCTGTCTGTGACTCTGCTTCTCCTGCTGGACTTCACCCTCAGTCTTGCCTGGACCTCCGTCTGCTTTTGGACTTCCGTCTGCTTCATCAGCTGGTGTCCAGGACGACTGAACTGAACTGAGTGATCCTGACCATGTAATGTGATGACATCACTCAGGTGTCACAGTGGTCATGAGGAAACTCTGCTGAACACTTCCTGCTACCGTCACAATAAACGTTGTTTTTTTTTTTACTGGTCTGCTGTGGTCTGTTTGTTTTTAAAGGTTCTGATTCCAGTTCTGCTCTTATTTTGGCGGGATTTTTTCTGTCCTCTGTTGTTGTTGTTGTTGTTGTTGTTGTTGTTGTTAACAACCCACAGTTATCCTGTGATGTGTAAAGAAACAGACTTCATGACTGAGTCTTTTATAAAAGTGTATTTGTGTTTTGAAGCATCTCCAGCAGGAAACAGCTGAGAGCCACACAGGAAGTGGGACAGGTACAGAAATTAGAGACGCACTTATCTGTAGGTTTGATTACGATGATGAAGATGAAGATCGACTTTGTTTAAGGTCTGATTCTCTGACAGCTCCTTCCTGAACTCTGAGGAGCCGTCAGACGTTGACACAGTACGCTGCATCCTCAGAGTCCTCCAGAGCTTCAGGCAGGACGCCGACAGTCGTCCTGGCCATCCTGACGGTGTTCCTGCCGAATAGTGTCCTCTCATAGTCCATCAGCTGCCTCCAGAAACCAGCGTTGGGTCGGACGAATGGACGCCGAGCCAGAAGGACTTCATGAGCCTGACGGAGGCTCAGACCTTCGAACCTGCACACAGACACCAAACACGTCCTTCACTACAGTACTGCAGGTAATCAGTTTACACAGTACTGATACTCGATTACAAGTCAGAGTCCTGCTTAAGTGTCTCACGTACGAGCAACACGGTGTAGAATATCAGAAGCTATCAGATGTTCCTCAACATGACTGGATTACTGACTGGGTCCAATACCACGGTAATCAATACACAAATTATTAACAACAAATAAAGAAATTAATAACATCAATATACAAATTAAAAAATGAAATACTTAGTAAATGCCAGAGTAAAGAACAAAATAAATTTTGAAATAACAACATGCTTCACAAACTAAATAAAAAATTGTGAAAAAATAAATCAAATGCTGAATACATTCAAATAATTGATAAATGCTGGAAAGAAAGAAATGCTTAATAATTAAATGCTCGAATAAATAAATAAATATTGCTGAAAACAAATGCTGAACAAATTAAAATAACTGATAATTGCTAGAAACAAAAAAAATACACTAAAATAAAAAATATTAATATATGTGGAACTAAAAAGATAATAAATGCAGAAATGAATAAATAAACTAATGTTCAATTAAATAAATAAAAATGGCAAAAAATTTATTTAATTTGATAAATGCTAAACTAATTAACTGAAATAATCAACTGCTGGAAACAACACGCTGAAATAAATGAAATAGTTAATGAATGCTCAACTAAATACTGCTGGAAACAAAAAAAATAATATACGCTGACATGAATAAAATGATTAATAAATGTTTGTTAAATAAATAAATAAAATAAATGCATAAATAACTATCTTAATATATTTATTGTTTTTGTGTATTAATTATTGTGTTTATTTATGCATTTATTGATTCATTCATACAGCGGGGTCTAATTGTTGGGTATCTGTGGAAACACTGATCTGAATGAACAAAAGGACACACTGAGCTGGACATGATCCGTCACAGGTGAGTGCCTCTGCCAGGTGTGGGAGCTGCTGGGTTACCTCATCAGGTAGGCCATGATCAGAGCAGGCGATCGGCTCCTGCCGGCGGTGCAGTGGACCAGAGTCCCTCCTGACCGGTTCTGGTGGATCCGTTCAGCCACGGGGTCAAAGTGGCGTCTCAGGGGGGCGTGAGGTTGATCCTGGACAGGGATGTGGAGGACAAGCAGTCCGTCCAGCTGAGGGTAGGACACGTCCTCCAGCCCACTGGCGTTGATGATGAGCGTGATGTTCCTGCTGGAGAGGACACTGAGGTTCAGGGCCGGGTCCAGACCGCTGAGGTACAGACCAGGAGACACCTGAGAGATGGCCATGACCTGATGGGGGACACCACAACACCTTTACCTGTGAGACAGTACTGAGGGCGCACAGACACAGTCAGCACCACAGACCCGTTGTTCGATCGATGGACTGATCGGCTCCAGCTTGAAGTGACGAGGGCTTTGTATTAATAATGAAGTATAAATGTTTATTGTTCTGATCTGTGAGGATCCACTGATGATTCATGACACAGCGCCTATCAGTCAACGTCAAGGGATCAGGAGCTGTGATTGGCTGCTCTGTCGCCCAGCAACCATTCAGACATTGTTAGGATTATTAAATACTATAATACTATATTAATACTATTAAATATTTTATTTGTATTATGACCAAATTATTAATATTTATATTTTTACTATGATTATTTTCTAGAATAATCTTCAATATTCATGACGGCCTGCTTTATACTAAATGTGTCCTTTCACTGAGGACCAAAGACAACCTCAGTATCAATAAATAAAATTAAAAAATGACAAATAAATATAAAAATAAAATGATTAATAGATAAATTAATACTGAAATAAATTCATAAATGCATTAATAAAAACACAAATACATGCTGGAATAAATAAATAAATGAATACACAAATAAAATCATATAGAAAAATAAACATAATAGAATATAAATAAATAAATTCAAACAAACAAAACAAAAACCACAACAAAACAACAAAGAAATCTAAAACAACCAAAGAGACACAAAACAACTACAAAGAGACACAAAACTACAAAGAGATGCAAAACAGCTACAAAGAGACACAAAACAACTTCAAAGAGACGCAAAACAACTAAAAAGAGACACAAAACAAC
>NC_065507.1:199102-214565 GCF_006386435.1 Epinephelus moara | reverse complement strand
GCAAAACAACAAAGAGACGTGAAACAACAACAGACACAAAACAGCTACAAAGAGATGCAAAACAACTACAAAGAGACACAAAACAACTTCAAAGAGATGCAAAACAACTACAAAGAGACACAAAACAACTTCAAAGAGATGCAAAACAACTACAAAGAGACACAAAACAACTACAAAGAGATGCAAAACAACTTCAAAGAGACACAAAGGCCTCACAGATGTGAAACGATACAATAAACACGTGTTCTGTTTTAACTGAAACTTTCACTTTATTAATTCTGACATATTTCTGAAAATCATTTCTGTGAAGTCGACATGTTAAAATAGAGACAGGTGAGGTCGGCCGTCAGGTTTGCCGCAAGTTTAGTGACGTCATTTGTTCAGAGGGGTACATATGGCTCTGTGGACCTTCAAAGGACTAAAGCACACTCTGACGGTTCTTTATATCCGACACACTTTGTTGTGATCAATGTGGAGAAAAAAAACACAGTGTCTCTAAAGGAACGAATCCAGTTTTTCCTTTAATGAGTTAACTCAGACAGAACATGCCCGGACACACACACNACACACACACACACACACACACACACACACACACACACACACACACACACACACACACACACACACACACTCCATCTGTCACGAGGTCATGAGTCACACTCAATCCGCTCAGTTTCACTTCAGGTTTCACTCCGACACACTCCAACCGTTCAGGTGAGATCTGTTCTGTTAGTTCTGTTTGTCTCTGTTTATTTAAATCAGTAAATTATTTACATCCGGACTGTCAGAGTGAAAATGAGAATTATTTAATACCAACTACACAAACTGGAAATTAAAACAAGCTGCGCTAAGATTCATTCTGGAGACGCTCCAACAAGTTTTCACCAAACCTCATTCATAAATGTCGCACTTTAACGTTTCCTTCCTCACCTGTAATTACTGCCTGGTTATCGCAGCTGTTTGACACAGTCTCTCAAGAAATGTAAATATTCTGAAGGATTCGGCTTCGAATGACGTCATGAAAACCTTCAGGTTGGGTTGACTTGCTCACTCAGGGACCCTGACAGCGATCCATCTGGCGGGACGAGTACCACCACTGTCAGCTCCAAAAATCACAGAATGCCATTTGAATACGTGCTGCTGCTTCCATGAGGTTGGTGCCGAATACGTTAACGGCTCCGAACAACCCGGTAAACACCGAAACAGCTGGTCTGACGTCACTGTTCGGTCCTTAAATGATGGCTTTGTTTTTTCACACAAATTTTGACTGGAGTTTGGTGCTGAGTTTATAGATGTCGGTATTCAGGATGTTATAAGAAACGGTTTTAAAGTGAAAAACAACAGAAGACACGCCCACCTGTTTACTCCTGATTTAGAAGGAGGGTTAAACAACATCCGGCCGTCACTTTACAGGTTTTCAAAATAAAAGCCCCAAACGACGAGGACTCTGATGTATTCAGGATTTAAAGTATAAAAACACCAACGAGAAATTAAAAAAAATAAATCAGTAAAAACACAAAGAACATGAAAACCATGCTGCAGTGAGGTGGTAGGCTACATGTGGTACTGGAATGACCTATTTCTCGTTTGCGCTAAAGAACAAACTTATTGTACGTCATATGTTTCCTGTTCTGATGTAGGTGACGTGAAAAATGCAGAATCAGAACACAAAGCAGAAAACTGTCATCCCGACAGTCCGATACCACCCGAGCATCCAGACACCCGGAGACAAACCCAGAACCAGTCCGGCCCAGAAGACCAGAGCAGCAGCTGTCTGCTGCTCTCAGACTGGGATCCCTCAGAAGGGGGTCCCTCAGACTAGAAGCCCTCAGGTTGATCTAGGTCCTGGTGTGAGACTGCCACCTGCTGGCGGACAGAGACAGAGTGCTCAGAAAGCCATAAGGAAGCTGGTTCAGAGAGATGCTGCAGATCTGGACCCGGAGGGAGGCCCTCTCAGACCGGAGCAGGTCCCTCTGGGTCTGGAGGTCCAGTTGGACAGGGGTGTTGTGGAGGAAGTGGAGGTTCTGACTCGTGGACAGAGTTCCAACCAGGACTGGTTCGCCTGGAGGAAGAACCGGATCACAGCCTCCGTGGCTCATCGCATTGCTCACTGTCGCTTCAGCAACGGCAAGAGCCCAACCCCACCCACCTCATACCTGACTGCTATCACAGGTACGCCCCGCCCCAAATCACATGGCCATGTCCCCTGTAACAGGCTCTGAATAAGAAGTAACAAAAATAAATCACTAAAATAAGATGGACTGGCTATTTGTAAATCAAGTAAATTGGTTCTTGACAGGTGAGGGGCGGAGCATCCAGACCAGAGCCATGTCCTGGGGGGTCCAGATGGAGGCTGAGGTGGTCCGCAGGTATCAGGTACAGTTCAACACACCTGATGTTAAAACTGTCACAAGTACCTAAACTTTCGTACCAGGTTGTTACCACACTTCTGAAACAGTGATAGTACTCATGTTTCTCTAGACCTGTTGGCACTACTGTAGGTTCTGTAGGGACTACTGTAAGTACTGTAGGGACTACTGTAGGTTCTGTAGGTTCTGTAGGGACTACTGTAGGTTCTGTAGGGACTACTGTAGGTACTGTAGGGACTACTGTAGGTACTGTAGGTTCTGTAGTGACTACTGTAGGTTCTGTAGGGACTACTGTAAGTACTGTAGGGACTACTGTAGATACTGTAGGTTCTGTAGGTACTACTGTAGGTACTACTGTAGGTTCTGTAGGGACTACTGTAGGTACTGTAGGTTCTGTTGGCACTACTGTAGGTTCTGTAGGGACTTCTGTAGGTTCTGTAGGGACTACTGTAGGTACTGCTGTAGGTTCTGTAGGGACTACTGTAGGTACTTCTGTAGGGACTACTGTAGGTACTACTGTAGGTTCTGTAGGGACTACTGTAGGTACTGTAGGTTCTGTAGGGACTACTGTAGGTTCTGTAGGGACTACTGTAGGTACTACTGTAGGTTCTGTAGGGACTACTGTAGGTACTGTAGGGACTACTGTAGATACTGTAGGTTCTGTAGGGACTACTGTAGGTACTACTGTAGGTTCTGTAGGGACCACTGTAGGTTCTGTAGGTACTACTGTAGGTACTGTAGGTTCTGTAGGGACTACTGTAGGTTCTGTAGGTACTACTGTAGGTTCTGTAGGGACTACTGTAGGTACTGTAGGTTCTGTAGGGACTACTGTAGGTTCTGTAGGGACTACTGTAGGTACTGTAGGTTCTGTAGGGACTACTGTAGGTACTGTAGGGATTGTAGGTACTGTAAGTACTGTAAGTACTGTAGGTACTGTAGGGACTGTAGGTACTGTAGGGACTGTAAGTACTGTAGGTACTGTAGGGACTGTAAGTACTGTAAGTACTGTAGGGACTGTAGGTACTGTAGGGACTGTAGGGACTGTAAGTACTGTAGGTACTGTAAGTACTGTAAGTACTGTAGGGACTGTAGGGACTGTAAGTACTGTAAGGACTGTAGGGACTGTAGGGACTGTAAGTACTGTAAGTACTGTAGGGACTGTAGGTACTGTAAGTACTGTAGGTACTGTAGGGACTGTAAGTACTGTAGGTACTGTAGGGACTGTAAGTACTGTAGGGACTGCTGTAAGTACTTCGATGCCTACAGTAATCCCTTCATGATGACGATGATGATGATATCCTCCTGCAGAAGATGAAGAGCGCTGCTATGGCGCGGCCCGTCTCAGTGCGGGACTGTGGCTTGTTCATTGACGCTCGGCGGCCTTGGTTGGCTGCGAGTCCTGACGGCATTGTGACGGACAACCGGACGGGCCAATGGCTGCTCTGCCTGGAGGTGAAGTGTCCCTACAAACACAGACACAGACGGGTGGAGGACGCCTGCAGGAACGACCCTGCTTTCTGTCTGGAGATACAGGACGAGGACGGACGGGAGCCCAAAGAGGCAAGAAACTATTTCTCATGTCCTCTCCCAGTCGTCCTCTCCCTGTCTCTAATGTCCTCTCCCTGTCTCTAATGTCCTCTCCCAGTCGTCCTCTCCCTGTCTCTAATGTCCTCCCCCAGTCGTCCTCTCCGTCTCTAATGTCCTCCCCCAGTCGTCCTCTCCCTGTCTCTAATGTCTTCTCCCAGTACTCCTCTCCCTGTCTCTAATGTCCTCTCCCAGTCTCTAATGTCCTCACCCAGTCGTCCTCTCCCTTCCTCTCCCAGTCTCTAATGTCCTCACCCAGTCGTCCTCTCCCTGTCTCTAATGTCTTCTCCCAGTTGTCCTCTCCCTGTCTCTAATGTCCTCCCCCAGTCGTCCTCTCCCTGTCTCTAATGTCTTCTCCCAGTCGTCCTCTTCCTGTCTCTAATGTCTTCTCCCAGTCGTCCTCTCCCTGTCTCTTATGTCCTCTCCCAGTTGTCCTCTCCTTGTGGTTAACGTCCTCTCCCTGTCTTTCTGTCCTAGTCCCCGGTCTACCGCCTGAAGACGTCTCACAGTTACTTCACACAGATTCAGTGTCAGCTGGCGGTGACGGGCCTGCGGCGGGCAGACCTCGCTGTCTTCACCCTGAAGGAGCTGGCCGTCGTCCCGGTGACCTTTGACCCCGACCTGTGGGAAGAGATGGTGTCCAAACTGGAGGTGTTTTACAGGGATGCCGTCCTGCCTCACCTGAGAGAGAAGACAGGGCGGGACACAGCAGCTGCCCGGATGCCTGAGCTGTAGAGACATCCTGTGACTGTGGCGTCCCCAGCTGCTCTGTACTGTGCGTTCTCTAGCGCCACATAGCGGGCACAGGAAGTGGTACACAGTACTTCACGCAGGAATGCCGTGCATGCAGTGTCAGACTGTCACAATAACGCACCGCTGCTTCAACCAGCATCCCGCTGGACCAGGACCTGGTTTGTGAGCTCCTCCGAAGGAGTCATGTGATCTGCGGAAACCATGTGACCCTCACAGCCAGAATTTAACACTTCTCACTGTTCGAGACGTTTGTGTTGAAGGTCGTTTGTTCTCAAGAATTCATATTATTATGGGATGTATTCTGGGGGTTATTTGATGACATTAAGTCACAGTCTGTTAACCCTCCTGGTCTTTGCAGTAAATTAAAATCCTCCGAGCTTCTGTTACAAACTCAGTGTGTTTCTGACATCACGTCTGACGAGGTGTCAATAAAGTTTTAATACAATTTATTGGCCGTGTGACTTCCTGTCTTTATTTCCTCTGACAATTAGCTGCTGCAGCTCAGATCTCAGAGCGTCCCTGAACACACCAGCAGTGGCAGGAATAATTAATAAAGTAATATCTAAAATTTACCTTGACCCTTTACCTTTTACCACCAAATTCTTAACTGTTCAATCCTGAGTATGGACATTTGTGCCAAATTTAAAGAAATTTCCATAGTGTTTATCAGATATCACATTCACAAGATTGACATGGACACAAGCCCACAGTGACCTTGACCTTGCACCACCAAAATCTAATCAGTTCATCATTCAGTCCAAGCAGACGTTTGTGCCAAGTTTGGGGTAACTCCCTACAGGCTTTTTCACTAGAAAGAGACAGACGGAGTCATGGTGACCTTTAGCCACTGAGATGTAATAAGTTCATCATCATAGCCAAATTGTAAGGACACTCCCTAAAGGCGTTTTTGAGGTAACACTTAAACGAGGAACGAATGCTACGTCACAGTTGACCTTGGGCCACCAAAATTAAAAAGCAGTTTATCCCTGATTCCAAGTGGTATTTAAAAAAAAAATTCAGGTGTTTTTGAGGTATTGCATTAACAAGAGTGAGGGGGATGCAGGGACACAGTAACCTTGGCTTTTGACTTCCAAAATCTAATTTGTTTATTTTTGAGTCCATGTGGATGTTAGTGCCAAATATTTTGAAAAATAGCTCAATGTGTTCTTGAGATGTTGTGTTCACAAGAATGAGACAAGTGGGGTCACAGTGACCTTTAACCTTTGACCACAAAAATCTACTCAGTTCATCATTCAGTCCAAGCCGATGTTTGTGCCAAAGGTGAAAATGTGAGGTATCACACTTATGAGAAGGAGAGGGATACAAGGTAACAGTGACCTTGACCTTTGACCACAAAAATCTTATCAGATCATTGTTGAGTCCAAGTGGAAGTTTGTGCCAAATTTGAAGAAATTAGATCAAGGCGTTCTTGAGATATCATGTTCACGAGAATGGGATGCTGCGAGGGTCAAAGTGACCTTAACCTTTGAACACCAAATTTTAATCAGTTAATTTTTGAGTCCAAGTGGACGTTTGAGCCAAAAGTTACCTCAAGATATCACACTCACAACAATAGGTGGGTCATCAGAAAACATAATGCCTCTGGTCAGAGCTATCGCCAGTGTGGAGACATAGACTGACCTTCAGTACTCCAGTACAGTACTCCAGTAATCCAGGACAGTACTCCAGTACTACAGACACATCTGTACTTCGTGCTAAAACTCAGAGGGAAATACTTTTTACTGCTCTTTGTTTATCTGTCAGTTTAACTTTATTAAAATTACATCAACAGTTCATAAAATTTGATGCACTTTTACCAGTTGGTCCTCGGCATGGCGTCCACGTCGGTGGCGTGACCAGACTCTGATGAACGTATTAAAGGACAGTAGAAGAAGACAGAGTGAACACATGATCTGATGCCTTTATTTGGGGAGTGTCTCTGAATGTAAGCGTCCTTTCAAACTGATAAAAGAGTTGATGATACAAAACAAAATTCAGGTTCAACGTGACGTTAACTTTTAAATAAACTCCAAATGATTGGTGATGGCTCCGCCTCCTCCGTCAGAGTTCACTGTGACCTCAACAGGTGAACAGAAATGACCAATCAGCTCGCAGCAGCAGGTGAGACAGTTCAGAGAGGAAAACGTCCTCCGGTCTGCTCCGAGCCACTGATTGGCTGTAATGACAGGATGATGTTAAAGAGAGGGGGGTGGGATTTGTGTCAGTGGGCGGAGCCTCACAGGTACCCCTCCTTCCTGAACTGCTCCTGCAGGATGTCTCGGTACTCGTCAAAACCGCCGTCGATGCGTCTGACTTTCCCGGCTTCACACACCCACAGCTCCTTACACACCAACCGGATCAGACGCTCGTCGTGGGACACCAGCATGACCCCGCCCTGAAACACATAACATCACACAATGAGGAAACACACCTGAGACACACCTGAAGGCCATCAAACAGAACCTCATTAAGTGTTTTAAACCCTGCAGTCGTATAACTCCGCCCTCTGGTCAAGTTACTGTTTCCATGAAACAGAAGATCTGACCAATCAGTTTCAAGTTCAGAGTCACCACTGCAGTATCTGACCAAATGTGACGTTAAAACATGATGATGTCACAGTCAAGCTGACCTTTGACCTGTTGACCTTCATTATTTTAACCTATTAAGACATTTGTGTCACGTTTTGCCATAATCAGTATATGAATTCTTCAGTTATGGACAAAAACATGTTTTGTGAGGTCACAGTGACCTTTGACTACAAAATTCTAATCAGTTTATTCCTCAGTCCAAGTGGACGTTTGTGTCAAATTTAAAGAAATTCCCTCAAACTGCTATGACATATAGAGTTCAAAAGAATGAGATGGATGCAAGGTCACTGTGACCTTGACTTCTGACACTTGACCACCAAAATCCAATCAGTTCACCCCTGATTCCCAGTGGACCTTTGTGCTAAATTTTAAACAAAAAATTCCTTCAGGTGTTCACGAGAAATTGCATTAATAAGGATAAGACAAATGCAAGGTAACAGTCACCTTGACCTTTGACCACCAAAATCGAATCAGTTTATCCCTGACTCCAAGTGGAGGCTTGTGCCAAATTTGATATAATTCCTTCAAGCTGTTCTTGAGCTATTGCATTCACAAGAATTTTAATTTATTGTTTTTAAAATTTTATATACTTTATTAATCCCCCTGAGGGGAAATTCAATTTTTTCACTCTTGTTGTCATTAACACACAGGCCCGAACACACACATGTACAAACAAGACCTATACATGCACTAAGTGGAGAGATGTCAGAGTGAGGGGACTGCCTTGGTCAGGTGCCCCGAGCGAGGGGGTGCGGTGCCTAGCTCAGGGGCACCTTGGCAGTGCCCAGGAGGTCAACTGGCACCTCTCCAGCTACCAGGCCACGCTGGTCTGGACGGGGACTTGACCAGGCGACCCTCCGGTTCCCAACCCAAGTCCCTCTGGACTGACTGCCCCCCCAAATGCAGACAAAGTCACAGTGACCTTTGACCACCAAAATCTATTCAGAAGAAATTCAGTTAAGCTATTCTTGAGATATTTAGTCCGACAGAATGAGACTGATGCAAGATCACAGTGACCTTGACCTTTGGCAACATCTATATGCTCCCTCTTGCTCAGATTATGGAATATCATAACATCTCCTACCATACTTACGCAGATGACACACAACTTTACATAACAGTGTCACCAGATGACTACAGTCCCCTATATCTACTAAATAAGTGCATTGACGAAATCAATACGTGGATGTGCCAGAATTTTCTACAACTAAACACAGACAAAACTGAGATAGTTGTTTTTGGCCCCAAAGAACAAAGATCAATAGTCAGTGCTCACCTTGACGCCATGACACTAAAACCTACAAATCAAGCCAGAAATCTTGGTGTAGTTCTGGACTCAGACCTAAATTTCAATAGTCACATTAAGACAATTACTAAATCAGCCTACTACCACCTTAAAAACATAGCAAGAATAAAAGAATTTCTGTCTAAACAAGATACAGAAAAACTTGTTCATGCTTTCATTTTCAGCAGGCTGGACTATTGTAACGGTGTCTTCACAGGCCTGAGTAAAAAATCAATCAGACAACTGCAGCTCGTCCAGAACGCTGCTGCCAGAGTCCTCACCAACACCAAGAGAGTGGAGCACATTACACCAGTGCTTAAGTCACTGCACTGGCTTCCTGTGTGTCAAAGGATAGACTTTAAAATCTTGTTACTTGTCTATAAAGCACTAAATGGTCTCGGGCCTAAATACATCTCTGATATACTTGTACGTTATGAAGCATCCAGACCCCTCAGATCATCTGGAACAGGTTTACTCAGTGTTCCCAGGATCAAAACCAAACAAGGTGAAGCAGCCTTTAGTTTCTATGCTCCCCGCCTGTGGAACAAACTTCCAGAATATCTGAGGTCGGCTGAAACTGTCAACTCATTTAAATCAGGGCTTAAAACATTACTATTTACTGCAGCTTACCAGTGAACTAGATATGTAACTTATTGTTAGGATAATCTGTAGCTATTGTTTTTATATTTGTCTGCTGGTTGCTTTTGCTTATGTTTGCTTTTTAAATGCATTTTCTGCACTGTTTTTCTTGCTTTTAGCTTTTGTTTTTAATGATCTATTGTTCCTTTAATGTTTTATCTTAACGTATTTCTCTTGTAAAGCACATTGAATTGCCTTGTGTATGAATGGTGCTATATAAATAAAATTGCCTTGCCTTGACCACTAAAATCTAATCAGTGCATCCTGCATCCAAGTCCAAGTGGATGTTTGTGTCAAAGTTAATGAAATTCCTTCAAGCTGCTGGAGGTTCTGCATTCACAAGAATGAGATGGATGCAAGGTCACAGTGACCTTGAGCTTTTATCCTTGACCACCAGAATTTAATCAGCTCATCCCTGATTCCAAAGGATGTTTGTGCTAAATTTGAAAACATTCCCTCGCATTAATAAGGATGAGACTGATGCAAGGTCACAGTGACCTTAACCTTTGACTACCAGAATCTAATCAGTTCATTGTTGAGTCAAAGTCCAAGTGGATGTTTGTGCCAAATTAAAAGAAATTCACTCTAACAATTCTTGACATACTGTGTTTACAAGAATGAAATGGACCCAAGGTCACAGTGACCTTGACCTTTCACCACCAAAATTGAATCATTTCATCCTGGACGTTCATTGGACGTTTGTGCCAAATTTAAAGAAATTCCCAGCATGATACATTGAGATATGTTCACATGAAAGCAACGGACAGACGGATGGACACCTCTGGTCATGACTGATGTCGGCGCAAAGGCATGAAAACAAACATTTGATTCAATCACTAAATTAACTTTTGAAATCAGGTATGACATCATAATTTATATTTATATACATATATATATATGTATATAAAACCAATGAGGGAACGTCTACCCTGTCAGGTGTGACCCTGAACCTTCTGACCAATCAGACATCTGATGATGTCACCGACTCACTCTGAACTTGTTGAGAGCTTTAGCCAGAGCCTCGATGGTCTCCATGTCCAGGTGGTTCGTCGGCTCGTCCAGGATGTAGAAGTTTGGACTGACGGTAAGAGAGACAACATCATCATCATCATCATCATCATCATCATCATCAGTAACAGCTGGACCCTGAGCTTTCTACTACCATGGCATGGTCATCTGTGCGAAAGCCACTCGGCTTTTCTGCCCTCCAGACAGACTGGCCACCGGCCTTGTGGCGAGCTCTCCGGTGATTCCGTAACCTCCCAGCTGGTGGCGGTACTCCTCCTCCGTCCGACCTGCGACACACAGACACAGGCCAATCAGAGGGACCGAAGAGCAGAGTCACAGGCTGTGACGCAGCCACAGTGTGATGTCATTGATGTTGTGGTTGCTACATTTACCAGGGAAGCGGTTGAGCAGCAGCTCCACGGAGCAGACGTTCAGGTCCAGCTGGTCCACATGATGCTGACTGAAGTAACCAATCTTCAGGTTCCTGATGAGTAAAGATAAACTTCAGTCTGCAAACAGTTCCCTAAAATCTGTTCCCTAAAAACGGTCAGCAAACAGTCCCTTTAAACAGTCTGCAAACAGTTCTCTAAAACAGTTTGCAAAAAACACTTCCCTTTAAAACAGTCCGCAAAAACAGTCAAACAATTCCCTGAATACAGTCCACAAACAGTGCCCTATAAACAGTTCCCTAAAAACGGTCCGCAAACAGTCCATTTAAACAGTCTGCAAACAGTACCCTAAAATAGTTTGCTAAAAACAGTTCCCTTTAACATGTCAGCACACAGTTCACTTAAAACAATTCTCAATAAACATTCAACAAACACTTCCCTAAAAACAGTCAACAAACAATTCCCCAAAAAACAGTCGACAAACACTTCCCTAAAAACAGTCTGGAAACAGTTCCCTAAAACAGTCTGCAAACAGTTCCCTAAAAACAGTTTCCTATAAACATTCAACAAACAATTCCCTAAAAACAGTCAACAAACAATTCCCCAAAAAACAGTCAACAAACACTTCCCTAAAAACAGTCAAACACTTCCCTAAAAACAGTCAACAAACAATTCCCTAAAAACAGTCGACAAACACTTTCCTAAAAACAGTCAAACACTTCCCTAAAAACAGTCAACAAACAATTCCCTAAAAACAGTCGACAAACACTTTCCTAAAAACAGTCAAACACTTCCCTAAAAACAGTCAACAAACAATTCCCTAAAAACAGTCAACAAACACTTCCCTAAAAACAGTCAACAAACAATTCCCTAAAAACAGTCAACAAACACTTCCCTAAAAACAGTCAACAAACAATTCCCTAAAAACAGTCAACAAACACTTCCCTAAAAACAGTCAACAAACAATTCCCTAAAAACAGTCAACAAACACTTCCCTAAAAACAGTCAACAAACACTTCCCTAAAAACAGTCAACAAACACTTCCCTAAAAACAGTCAACAAACACTTCCCTAAAAACAGTCAACAAACACTTCCCTAAAAACAGTCAACAAACACTTCCCTAAAAACAGTCAACAAACACTTCCCTAAAAACAGTCAACAAACACTTCCCTAAAAACAGTCAACAAACACTTCCCTAAAAACAGTCAACAAACACTTCCCTAAAAACAGTCAACAAACACTTCCCTAAAAACAGTCAACAAACACTTCCCTAAAAACAGTCAACAAACACTTCCCTAAAAACAGTCAACAAACACTTCCCTAAAAACAGTCAACAAACACTTCCCTAAAAACAGTCAACAAACACTTCCCTAAAAACAGTCAACAAACACTTCCCTAAAAACAGTCAACAAACACTTCCCTAAAAACAGTCAACAAACACTTCCCTAAAAACAGTCAACAAACACTTCCCTAAAAACAGTCAACAAACACTTCCCTAAAAACAGTCAACAAACACTTCCCTAAAAACAGTCAACAAACACTTCCCTAAAAACAGTCAACAAACACTTCCCTAAAAACAGTCAACAAACACTTCCCTAAAAACAGTCAACAAACACTTCCCTAAAAATAGTCAACAAACACTTCCCTAAAAACAGTCAACAAACACTTCCCTAAAAACAGTCAACAAACACTTCCCTAAAAACAGTCAACAAACAATTCCCTAAAAACAGTCAACAAACACTTTCCTAAAAACAGTCAAACACTTCCCTAAAAACAGTCAACAAACACTTCCCTAAAAACAGTCAACAAACACTTCCCTAAAAACAGTCAACAAACACTTCCCTAAAAACAGTCAACAAACACTTCCCTAAAAACAGTCAACAAACACTTCCCTAAAAACAGTCAACAAACACTTCCCTAAAAACAGTCAACAAACACTTCCCTAAAAACAGTCAACAAACACTTCCCTAAAAACAGTCAACAAACACTTCCCTAAAAACAGTCAACAAACACTTCCCTAAAAACAGTCAACAAACACTTCCCTAAAAACAGTCAACAAACACTTCCCTAAAAACAGTCAACAAACACTTCCCTAAAAACAGTCAACAAACACTTCCCTAAAAACAGTCAACAAACACTTCCCTAAAAACAGTCAACAAACACTTCCCTAAAAACAGTCAACAAACAATTCCCTAAAAATAGTCAACAAACACTTTCCTAAAAACAGTCAACAAACAGTTCCCTAAAAATAGTCAACAAACACTTTCCTAAAAACAGTCAAACACTTCCCTAAAAACATTCCACAAACAATTCCCTAAAAACAGTCCACAAACAGTTCCCTAAAAACAGTCAACAAACACTTCCCTAAAAACAGTCCACAAACAGTTCCCTAAAAACAGTTAACAATCAATTCCCTACAAACAGTTCCCCAAAATCAGTCAACAAACAGTTCCCTAGAACAGTCCACAAACAATTCCCTAAAAAAAGTCAACAGAGAATTCCCTAAAAACAGTCCGAAAAACAGTTCCCTAATAACATTCTGCAAACAGTTCCCTAAAAAACAGCCTGCAAACAGTTCCCTAAAAACAGTCCACAAACAATTCCCTAAAAACAGTACACAAACAGTTCCCTAAAAACAGTACACAATTCCCCAAAAATAGTCCACAAACAGTTCCCTAAAACCAGTTCCATAAAAACAGTCCGATAAACAGTTTCCTGAAAACAATCTGCAAACAATTCCCTAAAAACAGTTCCTTAAAAACATTCTGCAAACAGTTCCCTAAAAACAATCGACAGTTTCCTAAAACAGTCCACAAACACTTCCCTATAAAGAGTTCCAGGGTTTTCCCTGGGTTTGTTCAAGACCAAGGTGGCAAAGGCCTGTGGCGGGGGGGCATCTTGACAGCTGTACTTTTAGATACGGTCCCCCCCTCTATTAAATGTGAAACATGCTTGAGCTTCACTCTGCTGACTTGTATCATCAGAACAGACATGTCCTGTGATTTTCAGCCTCCTATGATTATATTTACCCTTTACAACAGGCACATCCTGTCAGCTGAGAATATTACTGTCAGGTATTGTCCCCCCTCTATTAAATATGAAAGGAGGCTGAAAATCACAAGAAATGTCCGTTCTGATGATACAAGTCAGCGGTCCTGAAATGTGTTTCTCTTCTATAATACACATTCTACTTCTCGGAGGCGACGTCTTTCCACACACGGGCTTCCTTCACCTTTCAAACGGGGAAGAGCTCTGTGGGAAACAGTGGGGGAGACACAGCCCGAGGGGGAACCGGGATCTGACACAACACCAGAGGGAGAAGCAGGTCCGTGGAGCTGTGCGCCAGACGAAATAACAAGCGTATCGCACCAAATGTGTGCTGTTACGGCGTCACTTTGGGTTGTGAGCATGCATGACGTGTGTCTACATTGAAAGTAATGGGTTTGTGCGCGCAAAAGACACTACATCTGAACACCCCCTGTGCAAACACACGCTTGAAACCAAGGCAGCGGCCAAAATCACCTAGGCGGCCCGCCTTTGTCTTAGATAGGGAGGGAAAACCCTGAGTTCCCTAAAAACAGCCTGCAAACAGTTCCCTTACCCTCTCTTAACAGAGTAAATGGTTCCCTACATGGAACCTTTAAACAAAGAGTTAACAGTTCCCTGAAAATAGTAAAAAGTTTTCTGAACAGTACCCACAAACAGAGGAAACAGCTCCCTTAACAAATTGTTAATGGTTCCCTATAAACAGTCTGTAAACTTCCCATAAACAGTTAAACAGTCTGTATGAACAGGTAAACACACTCAGGAAAGTTCTCTGCTGTGGTTGGTCCACTGGGTGTCTCACCTGTGAGCCTGTCTGACCCCGCCGACCGGCGTTAACTCGCCCATCAGCAGTTTGAGGATGGTCGTTTTACCGGCACCATTTTCACCGACCTGATAGGAAACACAACACGTCACAACCGATACATCCCTGATTCTGGATTATTGATGACTGATAACTGATGACACGTACGATGCAGATGCGAGACTCAAGGTCGGCAGACAGGTTGAGTCCAGAAAAGAGAGGCTGGTCTGCGGAGTAATAAAACTCGACTTCATCTAACTGCAGGATGGGAGGAGACAACTTCTCAAAGTTATCTGGAAACCTGTGGAAAAAAACACATCCATCCATCAATCAATCAATCAATCAATCAACACCTGCATCTGAACCAGGCACCACCGGTTTGTCTCCTCACCTTAAAGTGACCTCACTTTCTTTTTCAAGGGGCTTCAGCTCAGGTCTGCAGGAAGAGACAACAGGATGAGTCACTGTACCAGAGACACCTGAGGGTGTTACATGTGGGTGGTGCCCAAGGGTGGTACCTAAGGGTGGTACCTAAGGGTGTATCTAAGGTGTATCTAAGGTGTATTAATACTCACAGCCTCTCCAGCAGTTTGAGTTTGCTCTGGACCTGAGCTGCTCTGTTAGCATTGTACCGAAATCTGTCAATAAAGACCTGAAACACAATCATACATCAATGTCAGTGACAAGATGCATTCTGGGAAAACAGCCACATCATGTGACCTTCATCCACTGTATGTAGGACTCGGACAAAATCACCCACCAAAACTCTGAACAGTGATGTCACTGTTTTATTTTCATTTCACGTGTACCAATAACAGGATCACCAATCAGAGGAAGCCTCGCAGTTCTACAGACAGGCAGTCTGTACTGCAGTAGTAGAACCTGTATATGTTGTCTGTACTGCAGCAGTACCTGTATATGTTGTCTGTACTGCAGCAGTAGTACCTGTATATGTTGTACTGCAGCAGTAGTACCTGTATATGTTGTCTGTACTGCAG
>NC_065507.1:194913-196243 GCF_006386435.1 Epinephelus moara | reverse complement strand
ACCTGTATATGTTGTCTGTACTGGAGTAGTAGTACCTGTATATGTTGTCTGTACTGCAGCAGTCGTACCTCTAGATGTTGTCTGTACAGCAGCAGTAGTACCTGTATATGTTGTCTGTACTGCAGCAGTAGTACCTGTATATGTTGTCTGTACTGCAGCAGTCGTACCTGTAGATGTTGTCTGTACTGGAGTAGTAGTACCTGTATATGTTGTCTGTACTGCAGCTGGGCCTCGTACTCTCTCTGCTGGTTCTTCAGTCTGTCTTCTTTGGTTTTAATAAAGTTTTCGTAGTCGCCACGGTAACTGTCCAGCCTCTGGGAGTGCAGGTGGATGATGTCCGTTACCACGGCGTTAAGGAAGTTCCTGTCATGAGAGACGACCAAGATGGTCGACTGCCACGTCTGTGGAAGGAGGTATCATTGGTATTTGTTAGCTTGTGGCTAACTGTTGTCATTGTTTACAATAAGGAATGCCAACGTCAAAGTGAGTGACAGTTCAGACCTGCAGGTAGTTCTCCAACCACAGAATGGCTCTGACATCCAACATGTTGGTCGGCTCTGAAACACACAAAGTACATCAGAATACTACTACTACTGCTACTACTGCTACTGCTACTGCTACTGCTACTACTACTGCTCCTGCTACTGCTGCTCCTGCTACTGCTCCTGCTACTGCTCCTACTACTGCTCCTACTACTACTGCTCCTGCTACTACTGCTCCTACTACTATTGCTACTTCTACCACTGCTCCTACTGCTACTACTGCTCCTGCTACTGCTCCTGCTACTGCTCCTGCTACTACTGCTCCTACTACTGCTACTACTGCTACTGCTACTACTACTACTACTGTTACTACTACTATTACTGCTACTACTGCTACTGCTACTACTGCTACATCTACTACTATTACTGCTACTACTGCTACTGCTACTACTGCTCCTACTACTACTGTTACTACTACTATTACTGCTACTACTGCTACTGCTACTGGTCCTACTGCTGCTACTAATGCTATTACGACTGCTGCAGCGAGGATGGAAGACTAGGATTTGTCCAGTGGAAGTGGGGTGTAGGGGATTCATAGCAAGATCAGCTGTCTCGCTCCTGGGGGAACTCAGAGTGCGGGGACAGAGTTTGAGGAAGACAGTGAGGGAAATGTCAGATGACGCAGCCAGAGCTAGTCAGTGGATTTGGATGAGGAGGAATACTGTCAGTTGGGGGCCAGCAGGGGGAACTACTAAGCAGGGTACATAACTCCTTGAGATCAGGTGGAGAGATCCACTTCCTCTCAGGAGGAAATCCAGGAAGAGGAAGTATTTAAGTGTGGGAGT
>NC_065507.1:181607-194739 GCF_006386435.1 Epinephelus moara | reverse complement strand
AAAGACATGTTAGTTATCACTGCTCACTGGTCTGTATAGTTAAGCCTTGCCATATTAGCTTATCATAGGGCTTAGGAGGTTATTCACTGAGTGCTAATCCTTTCTCTAGAGCACAAACTTCTTGTGTTTATTTGAACTAATGCTTATGTTACTACTAATGCTACTGCTACTACTACTACCGTTACTACTACTACTACCACCAATATTGCTACTACTGCTACTACTGCTACAAGGTAAATCTGTTTGTCCTTCCACTAACTGTACTTCCTACTTTGTTAAGAGAAGGATGTAACTCACCGTCCAGCAGCAGCAGATCCGGCCTGATGAAAACAAACCAAATAAATACACAGTTAGATGACAAGCTGTCAATCACAGACACAAACCAACAAGACTGACTGAGGAAGAAGAAGAAGAAGGAGAAGGAGACGAAGAAGTTGTTTGGATGTAAACAGAAACTCACCGAGCAAACAGAGCTCTGGCCAACGCCAACCTCATCCTCCATCCTCCTGAGAACTCCCTGCACACACAGTCTCATGTTATCAGAAACCAACACGCAGTGTAACAGTGGGAGGACTGTGTTGAGCATGTTGTGGGGACGTTAGTGTGTGTATACACTGTGGGGACACTCCACAGTGTGGGGACTCTACAAAATGCAGGGTGTCTCAACATGAATCACTGAACGGTTGGTGTTTGTCAGTAGTAAATCTGGAAGTCACTGAAGTATCCTCCGAAGTGTGCGTGTGCGTGTGCGTGTGCGTGTGCGTGTGCGTGTGTGTGTGTGTGTGCGTGTGTGTGTGCGTGTGTGTGGAGGACTCACTTGGTTGCCTGCTGTTGCATTTTGGGAGAGAATCCGAGACCAGCCAGGATGACGGAGGCTCTGATTGAATGAGAAAGATGTCAGTCAGTTCAAACCTTTGGCCAAACACTTTGATTCTAACAGGCTGGAGTTGCTGTGTGCACCAACAACCACCAGGTGGCATCTGTGAGCCGGGTGGAGCTCCCCACTGACTGTACCCAGCAGTCACAGTAATAAGGTACTTTACTAGCACAATGACAAACTGACAACAAAACTCTCAGAGTGGCAGAGCGCACTCTGGAGCAGCAGAGCGCACTCTGGACACTCTGTCTGTGGAGACGGAGCAGCAGAGCGCCGAGCGGAGTGAATGTGTGATTAACTTAACCGTTGGTTCATTCATGTAGAAATATAACGCTCCGTTTCTTCCACCAACAGGGCTCTCATTTTAGTGTAGAGCGTCAGACTGAATTTACCAACGCACCATGCACTGAATCAGCGCAGACGGTGCGACACTGCCAAATGTGTCATGCAATTGTAGTTTTTACTGTAGAGATACAGATGTTATCAGTGATGCTGTGTGGTTTCCATAGTTACCGTGCTGGGGCTTTGTCGGCCTCAATCTCCTCCAGCTTGCCGTAGATCTCTGACAGTCTGACGCTCTCCATCCCGTCAGCACTGGAACAAAAAAAAACAAAACAAAAAAAAAGGTTTGGGTTAATGCGAGGTCGACACGTTTAAGGTAACGGTACCTGATACCTTAAACGTGTCGACCAAAGTTCAAACGTGAACAGTAAACGACCCTGATGAACATCTTACGTCCCGCTGGCGATACGAGCGTTGAGCGTCCTCTCCTCAGTCAGAAGCTCTTCCCTCAGCGTGTCACTCTGCAGGACACTCTGCAGCGCAGCTGTGTCATCTCCCTCAACTTCCTGCTCCACGTGGAGGATGGAGATGTGAGCCGGGACGCGGAGGTTTCGACTGGCCAACATCTTCAACAGTGTCGTCTTTCCCAAACCATTCCGACCAATCAGACCGTACCGCCGGCCTGTTGCCAGAGACAGCTCCGCCCCCTGCAGCAAACATCTGGAGACAGAAATATATTCATCAAGAAACTGAAATATATCCTTAAAAATCTGAAGTACATTTCTCAAAACTAAAATACATTCATCGTATACCGACGTCAGTGTTTCCCCTACCATTATATTATTATTGATCAACTGATCATTGATCAGTAGTACTAACCCACCTTTCTCCAAAAGAAACATCAAAGTTCTCGATGCGAATGTCATAGCTGCGGTTCTTTCCTGATTGGTCCACTCGGTTGTCCTTCTTGTTGCTGGCCTGACTGGCCGACGCCTCCTCTAGGACTCTGTGACAGACAACACAGGTGGACAGGTGAAGCTAGGTGAGCAAAGGTGAGCACAGGTGAGGACAAGTGAGGACAGAGAGGAAAGGTGAAGCTAGGTGAGATAAAAGATGTTCAAGTGAGGACAGGTGAGGACAGATTAGGACAGGTGAGGACAGGTGTGTACTGACAGTGGAGTGGAGGGCTTCTGAGAGTCCTTCTCGTTTCTGCGGTCATGTTTAGCTTTCAGCTTCGCCTCGGCCTTCTCCAGTTTCTTAGCGTCCACTGTCTGGAGAGAGACAGGAAGTTATCATCAAAGATCAGCTGTCATTAACCGTGAATCCAAAAAAATATTAAAATATTTAAATGTGTAAAAAATTAGAGTATTATTTTAGTGCAAAGTCATTATAAGAGACTCACTGTGTTCTGACCACGTTTCATCATCCAGATACCCTGAATGTCCTCTGTGGCACAAACTGAGGGAAGGTGACACATGTTCACATCACACACTGTTAAAATACTTTAATGTGTGTTTAAATAAAAATGTAGTTCATTATCGTCAAGGCTGAGATTGTTTATTTTCCTGATCAGCTCTGAGGGACAGAGGACAGGGGGACAGAGGACAGAGGACAGGGGGACAGAGGACAGAGGGACAGAGGGACAGAGGTGTGTCTTCTGCTGTAAAGCCTCTGAGACATACTGATGTGTATGAATAAAGTCGCATTGAGGAGTTTCTTACCGTCTGCAGAGATCTGAGAGATCTGAACAGGAGCGTCCAACAGCAGCTGCTTCTGAGGGCCATGATGGTTCCTGAGGAACACAGGACATATGTTACTCCTCATGTTACTGCTCATGTTACTCCTAATGTAACTGCTCATGTTACTCCTCATGTTACTGCTCATGTCACTCCTCATGTTACTTCTCATGTTACTCCTCATGTAACTGCTCGTTACTCCTCATGTAACTGCCCATGTTACTCCTCATGTAACTGCTCATGTTACTCCTCGTGTAACTGCCCATGTTACTCCTCATGTTACTCCTCATGTTACTGCTCATGTTACTGCCCATGTAACTCCTCATGTAACTGCTCATGTAACTGCCCATGTTACTCCTCATGTAACTGCTCATGTAACTGCTCATGTATCTGCTCGTTACTCCTCATGTAACTGCTCGTTACTCCTCATGTAACTGCTCATGTTACTCCTCATGTAACTGCTCATGTAACTGCCCATGTTACTCCTCATGTAACTGCTCATGTAACTGCTCATGTATCTGCTCGTTACTCCTCATGTAACTGCTCGTTACTCCTCATGTAACTCCTCATGTTACTGCTCATGTAACTGCTTGTTACTCCTCATGTAACTCCTCATGTAACTGCTCATGTAACTGCTCATGTTACTCCTCGTGTAACTGCCCATGTTACTCCTCATGTTACTGCTCATGTTACTGCCCATGTAACTCCTCATGTAACTGCTTGTTACTCCTCATGTAACTCCTCATGTAACTGCTCATGTAACTGCTCATGTTACTCCTCGTGTAACTGCCCATGTTACTCCTCGTGTAACTGCCCATGTTACTCCTCATGTTACTGCTCATGTTACTGCCCATGTAACTCCTCATGTAACTGCTCATGTAACTGCCCATGTTACTCCTCATGTAACTGCCCATGTTACTCCTCATGTAACTGCTCATGTATCTGCTCATGTTACTCCTCATGTAACTGCTTGTTACTCCTCATGTAACTGCTCGTTACTCCTCATGTAACTCCTCATGTTACTGCTCATGTAACTGCTTGTTACTGCTCATGTAACTGCTCGTTACTCCTCATGTAACTGCTCGTTACTCCTCATGTAACTCCTCATGTTACTGCTCATGTAACTGCTTGTTACTCCTCATGTAACTGCTCATGTAACTGCTCATGTAACTGCTCATGTATCTGCTCATGTATCTGCTCATGTTACTCCTCATGTAACTGCTCATGTTACTCCTCATGTAACTCCTCATGTTACTGCTCATGTAACTGCTCATGTTACTCCTCATGTTACTGCTCATGTAACCGCTCATGTTACTCCTCATGTAACTCCTCATGTTACTCCTCATGTAACTGCTCATGTTACTCCTCATGTAACTGCTCATGTAACTGCTCATGTTACTCCTCATGTTACTCCTCATGTAACTGCTCATGTGCTCATGTTACTCCTCATGTATCTGCTCATGTTACTCCTCATGTAACTGCTCATGTATCTGCTTGTTACTCCTCATGTTACTCATCAAGTTACTGCTCATACAAACATGTAACTCCTCATGTAACTGCTTGTTACTCCTCATGTAACTCCTCATGTAACTGCTCATGTTACTCCTCATGTAACTGCTCATGTGCTCATGTTACTCCTCATGTAACTGCTTGTTACTCCTCATGTAACTCCTCATGTTACTCCTCATGTATCTGCTCATGTTACTCCTCATGTAACTGCTCATGTATCTGCTCATGTTACTCCTCATGTTACTCATCAAGTTACTGCTCATACAAACATGCAACTCCTCATGTTACTCCTCATGTTACTCAAGTTACTGCTCATACAAACGTGTAACTCCTCATTCAAACATGTGACTCCTCATACACACATGTGACTCCTCATACAAACATGTGACTCCTCATACACACATGTGACTCCTCATACAAACATGTGACTCCTCATACACACGTGACTCCTCATACAAACATGTGACTTCTCATTCAAACATGTGACTCCTCATTCAAACATGTGACTCCTCATACACACATGTGACTCCTCATACACACATGTGACTCCTCATACACACACGTGACTCCTCATACAAACGTGTAACTCCTCATTCAAACATGTGACTCCTCATACACACGTGACTCCTCATACACACATGACTCCTCATACAAACGTGACTCCTCATACACACACACGTGACTCCTCATACACACGTGACTCCTCATACAAACATGTAATTCCTCATTCAAACATGTGACTTCTCATTCAAACATGTGACTCCTCATACACACATGTGACTCCTCATACAAACATGTAACTCCTCATTCAAACATGTGACTCCTCATACAAACATGTAACTCCTCATTCAAACATGTGACTCCTCATATCATGTATGTGATGGAAACATATTTTGTTACTGACACAAACACTAGTTATTCCCAAATATATCACACATCATTAAAAAACAAAAAGGTATTATTGTGGATGCAAATGTGTTATTTCTGATGAAAACAGGTACGCTAGGGGTACGCTAGCGGTATGCTAAAGGTAGGCTACGTGTGTGCTACGGGTACGCTACAGGTACGCTACGTGTGTGCTACATGTACGCTACATGTACGCTACGGGTACGCTACTGGTACGCTACTATTCCCAATGAAAAAACATAGACTATTTTTCCCAACGAAAACACGTACACTTTTATTCCCAACAAAAACATGTAGACTATTATTCCCAATGAAAATACATGCACATCCATTGCCGACGAAAACACGTAGACTTTTTTTTCCAACGAAAACACTTACACTATTATTCCCAACGAAAACACATAGAATATTTTTTACCAAAGAAAGCACGAAGACTATTTTTCCTGACAAAAACACATACACTTATTCCCAACAAAAATATGTACATTTTTATTCCCATTGAAAACATGCAGACTATTATTTCCAGCAAAGACACAAATTATTTCTGTCAGAAACATACTACACCCAACAGAAACCGAAATTATTCCCAAAAACTACGGCTGCACGATGCACATAAAAACAAACAAACACATTGCCATTATCAAAACAGATGTTGCAATGGCAATACGAGTCCTGATTTTAGTGAGTAATAATTTTTGCATTTTATTATCTTGGGAAATAAGAAAAAAAGATTATGCTGCGAAAACATATGAACCTTGTGAGTTATAATGAAGCTGAGTTTTGCTAATAAGCTGTGTTTAACGAGTGTTTTTGGATCAATGAGACTTGACACAGTGGCACAGAAACCCCACCGTCAGCTTGTGTTTCGCAGGTTTACCTGCAGAGCGACTCGGACACACCGTCGCACAGGTGCAAATACTCACAACAGTGTAGGTCATGGAGTCGACTCTGCAGAGAGCCGACTCAAAACTATAAATGAGCCTGAACACAAGACGTGAGTTTGTGCGGTCTCTTACAGTTTGAGAGTGTTGAACATCTGGAGGCAGATGTCTCTGACGTCATCCTCGTTTTTACTGTCAGCAGACACTTCCTGCAGGACTCCTCCGATGGCGTCGTACACCTCCTCCCCATCCTCAAAATCTGCTCCGCCGCTGTCCAGAACACCTGAAACACACACATTAAGCTTCAGCCCTGTCATACACCTGTAACCACACCCACTGTGATGTCACAGAGTACTGACACACACATGGAATGATGATAAAGATGATGATACCTCCTAGGGATGGGTCACGATTTTCGAATTTCGAATAGTCGTTTTATTTTTGAAAAATCTATTTTTTAATGCGACTATTACAATTCGCCGTCTTATTTCCCCCCTTTATTTGACATGCAATTCAGCTCCTAACCGCACGAGGGCAGTATAGGATTGCTGCAGCGGTGTGAGATGGGCTGCCAGCTAGTTTGATGCTCTTCTACAAACAGGAGAAACATGCAGAGAACAAACAGGAGAAACATGCAGAGACTACTACTCCGCGAGGAATGTCCGCAGTCATTCGGGCTTTCAGTCGAGCGCACTTCCGCGTTGTAGTTTCCTGTAAAAATGTCCGTGAAAAATCCCCGCGATGTGAAAAATACATGCCGAGCAGTCACTGGTGCGCGGAGCTTTGCGCGCACAGGGCTTGCGGATGTCCGCTCGAGTATGTTTGGGCATTTAATGATGAATGGATCTCTGTGTACGTCCTCGAGGGGNCCGAGCAGTCACTGGTGCGCGGAGCTTTGCGCGCACAGGGCTTGCGGATGTCCGCTCGAGTATGTTTGGGCATTTAATGATGAATGGATCTCTGTGTACGTGCCTCGGGGGGGGGGGGGGGGGGGGGAGCACAGGAGTATTTAAGGAAATATTTAAGGTAGTATTACAACAGTGTTATAGGAGAAAGTACAGGAGTATTTAAGGAAGTATTTAAGGTAGTACTACAGCAGTATTATAGGAGAAAGTACGGGAGGATGTAAGGAAGTATTTAAGGTAGTATTATAGGAGAAAGTACAGGAGTATTTAAGGAAGTATTTAAGGTAGTACTACAGGAGTGTTATAGAAGAAAATACAGGAGTATTTAATGAAGTATTTAAGAAAGTATTACAGCAGTGTTATCGGAGAAAGTACAGGAATATTTAAGGAAGTATTGAAGGTAGTACTACAGCAGTATTATAGGAGAACGTACAGGAGTATTTAAGGAAGTATTTAAGGTAGTATTACAGCAGTGTTATAGGAGAAAGTACAGGAGTATTTAAGGTAGTATTTAAGATAGTATTACAGCAGTGTTATAGGAGAAAGTACAGGAGTATTTAAGGAAGTATTTAAGGTAGTATTACAGCAGTGTTATAGGAGAAAGTACAGGAGTATTTAAGGAAGTATTTAAGGTAGTATTACAGCAGTGTTATAGGAGAAAGTACAGGAGTATTTAAGGAAGTATTTAAGGTAGTATTACAGCAGTGTTATAGGAGAAAGTACAGGAGTATTTAAGGAAGTATTTAAGGTAGTATTACAGCAGTGTTATAGGAGAAAGTACAGGAGTATTTAAGGAAGTATTTAAGGTAGTATTACAGCAGTGTTATAGGAGAAAGTACAGGAGTATTTAAGGAAGTATTTAAGGTAGTATTACAGCAGTGTTATAGGAGAAAGTACAGGAGTATTTAAGGAAGTATTTAAGGTAGTATTACAGCAGTGTTATAGGAGAAAGTACAGGAGTATTTAAGGAAGTATTTAAGGTAGTATTACAGCAGTGTTATAGGAGAAAGTACAGGAGTATTTAAGGAAGTATTTAAGGTAGTATTACAGCAGTGTTATAGGAGAAAGTACAGGAGTATTTAAGGAAGTATTTAAGGTAGTATTACAGCAGTGTTATAGGAGAAAGTACAGGAGTATTTAAGGAAGTATTTAAGGTAGTATTACAGCAGTGTTATAGGAGAAAGTACAGGAGTATTTAAGGAAGTATTTAAGGTAGTATTACAGCAGTGTTATAGGAGAAAGTACAGGAGTATTTAAGGAAGTATTTAAGGTAGTATTACAGCAGTGTTATAGGAGAAAGTACAGGAGTATTTAAGGAAGTATTTAAGGTAGTATTACAGCAGTGTTATAGGAGAAAGTACAGGAGTATTTAAGGAAGTATTTAAGGTAGTATTACAGCAGTGTTATAGGAGAAAGTACAGGAGTATTTAAGGAAGTATTTAAGGTAGTATTACAGCAGTGTTATAGGAGAAAGTACAGGAGTATTTAAGGAAGTATTTAAGGTAGTATTACAGCAGTGTTATAGGAGAAAGTACAGGAGTATTTAAGGAAGTATTTAAGGTAGTACTACAGCAGTATTATAGGAGAAGGTACAGGAGTATTTAAGGAAGTATTACAGCAGTGTTATAGGAGAAAGCACAGGAGTATTTAAGGACGTATTTAAGGTAGTATTACAGCAATGTTATAGGAGAAAGTACAGGAGTATTTAAGGAAGTATTTAAGGTAGTATTACAGCAGTGTTATAGGAGAAAGCACAGGAGTATTTAAGGAAATATTTAAGGTAGTATTACAACAGTGTTATAGGAGAAAGTACATGAGTATTTAAGGAAGTATTTAAGGTAGTACTGTAACACTTTACCTTTTCTCAAGTAAGCGTTAACTACACAAGGGGGGCTCTTTTCAGGAAAATAGAAAACTTTTGAGAAAAATAAAAAATGTTTATCCCCCCCAAAAAAACAACAACAAATATTAAGGAATAAAGATATATGAAACTCTCAACAGAGTGTATAAATTCAAATAACGCACGTTTAATTAATTCCTCCCCCCAGCGCCTATACGCACGTCATGCGTAGGTTTAAATGAATAAATAAAAAAAAAAGTCACATCACAAAACCAATCTCAGTTTTTGCAATCCCCAAAATAAACTCACAGTCCCAACTAACGAAAAGTACAATACTGTCCATTTTCAATAACTTTTAAATGTCTTTTGATTATTTTTGAGTCCGTGACGCACGCAAACGAAACAGTCACTCATCCAGGCGTGTCAAACAAAAATAGCGCAGATCCACACAGCAAAAAACGGTGAAAAAACAAAAATATGCGATCGATCGCTGTACCTCTGGTATACCAGGAAAAATATATAAAGGAAACGATCTCACCCAGGGACCGCGCAGTCAATCAGGAAAATAATCCATCGGTTTGGTCCTGGGCACACGCTCCGTCCTCTGAGGTCGAGATGTCCAGCAGGGATACCGTGAAAGGACGGGTCTTTAAGGTAACCACTGATGGGTTTATTTTTAATGGTCTTTTTAATTTACTTAATGTCCACAGCTCGTTACTTTTACTTTATATTCAGGTCCTAACGTTTAGGTCCGCCAGCTCTATTGTTCCTTTTCCCGGTCCCTTCTTCTCCGCCTCTTCCTCCCTAAATAATCTCGTCCATTTTTGTAAATTATCATTTTACACGTACAGAAATTTACACCCACGACAGCGGATACCCCATCTTACCCTTATACATGTACAGGGAATTATTTATTTACTTTTTTACATAATCGAAGAAACCTGTTGTTTCCCAGAGATCTCCATATCTTAAATTGCATTTAATTAATGATTAGGTGAATCTGTCACAGTACTACAGCAGTATTATAGGAGAAAGTACGGGAGGATGTAAGGAAGTATTTAAGGTAGTATTATAGGAGAAAGTACAGGAGTATTTAAGGAAGTATTCAAGGTAGTACTACAGCAGTATTATAGGAGAACGTACAGGAGTATTTAAGGAAGTATTTAAGGTAGTATTACAGCAGTGTTATAGGAGAAAGTACAGGAGTATTTAAGGTAGTATTATAGGAGAAAGTACAGGAGTATTTAAGGAAGTATTTAAGGTACTATTACAGCAGTGTTATAGGAGAAAGTACAGGAGTACTTAATGAAGTATTTAAGGAAGTATTACAGCAGTGTTATAGGAGAAAGTACAGGAGTATTTAAGGTAGTATTACAGCAGTGTTATAGGAGAAAATACAGGAGTATTTAAGGAAGTATTTAAGGTAGTACTACAGCAGTATTATAGGAGAAGGTACAGGAGTATTTAAGGAAGTATTACAGCAGTGTTATAGGAGAAAGCACAAGAGTATTTAAGGAAGTATTTAAGGTAGTATTACAACAGTATTATAGGAGAAAGTACAGGAGTATTTAATTAAGTATTTAAGGTAGTATTACAGCAGTGTTATAGGAGAAAGTACAGGAGTATTTAAGGAAGAATTTAAGGTAGTACTACAGCAGTATTATAGGAGAAAGTACGGGAGGATGTAAGCAAGTATTTAAGGTAGTATTATAGGAGAAAGTACAGGAGTATTTAAGGAAGTATTTAAGGTAGTACTACAGGAGTGTTATAGGAGAAAATACAGGAGTATTTAATGAAGTATTTAATGTAGTATTACAGCAGTGTTATCGGAGAAAGTACAGGAATATTTAAGGAAGTATTTAAGGTAGTACTACAGCAGTATTATAGGAGAAAGCACAGGAGTATTTAAGGAAGTATTTAAGGTAGTACTACAGCAGTATTATAGGAGAAGGTACAGGAGTATTTAAGGTAGTATTACAGCAATGTTATAGGAGAAAGTACAGGAGTATTTAAGGAAGTATTTAAGGTAGTATTACAGCAGTATTATAGGAGAAAGCACAGGAGTATTTAAGGTAGTACTACAGCAGTATTATAGGAGAAGGTACAGGAGTATTTAAGGTAGTATTACAGCAATGTTATAGGAGAAAGTACAGGAGTATTTAAGGAAGTATTTAAGGTAGTATTACAGCAATGTTATAGGAGAAAGTACAGGAGTATTTAATGAAGTATTTAAGGTAGTATTACAGCAGTGTTATAGGAGAAGGTACAGGAGTATTTAAGGAAGTATTTAAGGTAGTATTACAGCAGTATTATAGGAGAAAGTACAGGAGTATTTAAGGAAGTATTTAAGGTAGTACTACACCAGTATTATAGGAGAAAGCACAGAAGTATTGAAGGAAGTACTTAAGGTAGTATTTCAGCAGAATTATAGGAGAAAGTACAGGAGTATTTAAGGAAGTGTTAAAGCAGTATTATAGGAGAAAGTACAGGAGTATTTAATGAAGTATTTAAGGTAGTATTGCAGCAGTATTATAGGAGAAAGTACAGGAGTATTTAAGGTAGTATTACAGCAGTATTATAGGAGAACGTACAGGAGTATTTAAGGAAGTATTTAAGGTAGTATTACAGCAATGTTATAGGAGAAAGTACAGGAGTATTTAATGACGTATTTAAGGTAGTATTACAGCAGTGTTATAAGAGAAAGTACAGGAGTATTTAGGGAAGTATTTAAGGTAGTACTACAGCAGTATTATAGGAGAAAGTACAGGAGGATGTAAGGAAGTATTTAAGGTAGTACTACAGCAGTGTCATAGGAGAAAGCACAGAAGTATTTAAGGAAGTATTTAAGGTACTATTACAGCAGTATTATAGGAGAAAGTACAGGAGTGTTTAAGGAAGTATTTATGGTAGTACTACAGCAGTATTATAGGAGAAAGTACAGGAGTATTTAAGGAAGTATTACAGCAGTGTTACAGGAGAAAGTACAGGAGTATTTAAGTTAGTATTACAGCAGTGTTATAGGAGAAAGTACAGGAGTATTTAAGGTAGTATTACAGCAGTGTTATAGGAGAAAGTACAGGAGTATTTAAGGAAGTATTTAAGATAGTATTACAGCAGTGTTATAGGAGAAAGTACAGGGGTATTTAAGGAATTATTTAAGGAAGTATTACAGCAGTGTTATAGGAGAAAGTACAGGAGTATTTAAGGAAGTATTTAAGATTGTATTACAGCAGTGTTATAGGAGAAAGTGCAGGAGTATTTAAGGTAGTATTACAGCAGTGTTATATGAGAAAGCACAGGAGTATTTAAGGAAGTATTTAAGGTAGTATTACAGCAATGTTATAGGAGAAAGTACAGGAGTATTTAAATATTCCTGTACTTTCTCCTTTAATACTACCTTAAATACTTCCTTATATATTCTTGAAGTACTTGCTCTGACACCTCCACGGTTCCCTCTGGTGAGTGTTGAGGGTTTTAGTCCGGTCAAACGGGGCTATAATCCTTAAACTAACCCGGTTTCAGGTCGAGCTAACCGCACTGAGCCGTGCCGTGCTAACCGGTGTCTCTCCGGCAGTCAGCCCGGTTAGCCAACCCATGTTAGCTCATTAGCTCCGCAGCTAAGAGCGCAGCTGTTGCCCGGCTAACAGGCTCATCAAAGGCCGGTGTGTGTCGCTCCGTCGACCCGGCACACAGCGGCTCTGTCCCCGGCACACAGCGGCTCTGTCCCCGGGCTCTCACCTGTGATATAGTCGAAAACCTCCGTGTCGATCTCAGGAAACTCGCTCTTCAGGATGTCCACGTACGTCGCCATGATACCCGGCCCTGGACCCTGCCGCGGCACGCATGCGTCAACATGCGACAGCGCCGTGAATTGTGGGCAATGAAGTTTAGTGGTGACGTCAGATGATTGAAACGCTCTAAACGAGCCAAAATGAAAAAAAAAATCCGTAATTCAGAGGAAAGAAGCTGATGAGGATCAGCTGACCACACGGGACGGTCTCACGTTTTTACAATATATTTATTTATCTTGTTACAACGTAAAAATATCTTAAAAACTTAAAAGACACTGTGTCGTCATCGCCTCTGTCAGAAGGAGACTGTTTTGTGTTCGTTTAATGAACGGATGCAGTTCATGCACAGGAAGTGACAAAAAGCAACATGGATAAGATCCATTTTACACACCAACAGATATGTTG
>NC_065507.1:169709-181107 GCF_006386435.1 Epinephelus moara | reverse complement strand
GACACAGAGAGAGAGACACAGAGAGAGACAGAGAGACACAGAGAGAGAGAGAGACAGAGAGAGACATGCTGAGGAAGAGCTCCTGATTTAATATTGAGCTTTTGGATTGTCAAGAGAGATACAAACATCAAGAATAAGTGGAATACCTTCATAAATAAGACGGTTATATTTTTCTATCAAATTTTTATTTATTTTTTGACTTGGAAACTTCAATGTAGGTTTATTTTTCCAACTGACAAACGTTGTAAGCTAGCTAACCAACTGCCAACTGCTCTGCGAGCCTCAGCTTCCCACAGAGAACCAGGTGGGAAAATAACACTAACCTGATAGCAACGAAGGCGCAGAAGCTTAGCTACTTGCTTATTACTTGCTAACTAAGAAACTGCTTTTTTGTTTTTTTGTGTTGTTGCTAGCTAACTAAAAAAAAAATCGTTTTTGCTAGCTAGCTAGCTAGAATTGCTAGAACCTTGGCAGTTGTTTGGTTGCTACGGCAACATGGCCACTGAAACTGCAACAGCAGCAGTAAGGGACACGTTGCTCCTCCAGTTTCTGAGTACCCTGAGGAGATCAGAAAATGGAAGAATACAGAATCCAAAGAGAATATCCAGAGACTTTATATGCTGACCGCTTTAATAACACTGGTGTTGTTACCAATCTGCTGTTTTACACTGAGCATGGCATACAGCCATATCAAAGCACTACAGCTTCTGCGTCAAGAGAGGAATCTGCAAGGGGAGACAAATTCAGATCTTTGACGATGAAGATAAGTGCCAAGACAGACGGATACTGACCATCAACTTTTACCAGAATGGTACAATCATGGTGCAAGGCAATGAACCCTCGGTTCCTTTTTACAGAGCTTTCCTACTCTGAAGAAAATAGCAGCATCTAAAAAGAACACAGGAAGCACTCCGAGCTCTCCCATCACCACACGCATCACAACAGCAGACAGCCAGGTCCACAGCACTGCTCAAAGCTCCCCATGCCTGACCATAACAACCAGCATCCAGCCCAACACACCATCAGCCTCCTGAGAGACAGACTGGCTCTGCTAGAGGTGGAGCTGACCGAGCTGAGAGAACAGCTACTCCCCACCAGCACCACACCACACCCTGACCTCCAGGAACAAGTCAGCCAATATAAGCACCAGATGGAGACTGCTACACAAGAGCTGAGGGAACAGATCTCCAACCTGCAGAAGGACAAACAGGCCCTCGCCACAGAGCTGTGGGAAACAAGAGACACCATGAGAAGAGAAATAGCGCAGATGAGAGATGAGATGACAAGGGAATTATCAGCCATCATGGTGGAGCTACAGCACAGAACACAGACTGTAGAGACGCCTACATGTATAGAACAGCCACAACTTTTTTTTTGGGGGGGGGGGGGAGGGGGCTTTTTAGCCTTTAATGTATAGGACAGACAAGTGTGATGGGGAGAGAGAGGGAGCGACACGCAGCAAAGGGCCACAGGCCGGACCCGAACCCGGGCCGCTGCGGCAACAGCCCTGCACACGAGGCGCCCGCTCCACTACCAAGCCACCGGCACCCCTGAACAGCCACAACTTCTCCAATCACTGAGCCCCCACCACCCAGTGAGGATGCAATAGAGGAAAGAAGGTTGGTAGTCATCATCCAACCATAACTCCTGAGCACCTGTTTGACCACTCCCACTTAAAAAAGCAGGCAGTGGGCATATTTACCAAAACACTGAAGGATGTGGCACTGGGCCGTCAAAGCCTCCATCTCACACCAACCAGAGGACCAGTCAAAGGACCTACCAGGGACCCTCATTACACACCAGACCCTGTCAGGAGCCAAAGACCTCCCAGACATCCACCCAGACCCAGACCTTCACCACCTCCACCACAATACCACCGAAAAAGTCCATTGAATTTACATAATTTTAATGTGGACATCGGTCCCACATGATCAAAATAAGGCAAAGTGACATAATTTTTCCTCTTCCCCTCAATCAATTATTGCTTGTAAATCAAAAATATTTAATTTACATTAAGACTGTTTAAATTAATCATGTTGATTCAACATGATTTTTATTAGTTACTATAAACCCAATTTATTGGGTAATGTGAACATAATTCAATCATTTTCAGGGTATGTGATTTACATCTGTAACTCTAACTTGATTTCTTCATGGTAATATCACTCAAAGGTGTTATGTTATTTTAAAGCAATTTCATTATGTCCCTGTTACCCATATTATGTCTGTAATTCCAACTTGATTTTCTTAAGTTAACCCTATCCAAATATATTAGACATTGTTTCTAAAGTTTAAGTGTGTGCAATTACAAAATCATAAATGTAAACTAATTTGCATTGACAAAAAAAGCAGTCAGAGTTCTGTACCAAAATCTTCTTGTATTGAATCTTTAAACATTACGGAATACAGCAAATTTGCATAAAGTGCAGTGTTTGCAAACATTTTTTTGCAAAGGATTCATAAAAAGTTAACTTACAACAATGACCTTGCAGGAAGAAATGAAAAATCATTCAAATGGTGCAGCAATGACAAAATGACTTTGTGGACAATTAAAAGGTTTTCTGATTTACAGTGATAAACAACAACAAAAAATGATACATGGACATGATCTCATATCATAGTACCGTACCATAGCGTAGTACCACGGTACTTTTCTAGTATCGGTATACTGTGCAACCCTACGCAGAGCAGCAAAAATGCTTACAAACCCCATTTTAAATAGTTTTTTTTATAAGGGATTCATAAAAGAAAATGTCTATCAACAATTAACTTGCTGGAAAAAAGGAAAACTGAGTCAAATGGTACATGGACAAGACCTCAGATCATTTCAGTGAAGGCTCTTTTTCACTGAAAGAGCCTGTTCTTTAGAGTGGTTACTTTGTTAGAAAGTTTACTGCCATCTAGTTCCATGAAAATCTTTTGGATAACTTTGAAAGTGTTGCGGAGGTCAGCAGGGTAGCTGAGGTTCAGGGCATACATCAGTCCAAACAGCATAGCAACAGCTAATGCTACGTTATCCAGATCTTGCAACACCTTGGTGCCTTCAAGGACAATGTCCTCTGGTTCATCACTGGAAGCATGTTCTTTAAGAACATAAATCCCAATAGTGGTGTCTTCATCCATGCCCTGTACAAAACAGAGAAACATAGGGGCTACAAGCTCTGGGGTGGTTGCGCTTCTGGTGCTAAAGGATTCGCTTCTGGGCGTGCGTAAATCGCTTCACATGTGCGCTTCGCGGCACATTCGCAGGCAGTGTGTTCCCGGCGTAAGTGCAACAAAAATGGATGACACACTGAAAAATCCTCTTGTAAAGAGCATGATGCAATAGAGAACATATGAAATGATAGACAATATTGTCAAACAATAAGCAAGTACTGTCAGTGATGTGCAATAAATGTTTCACAAGTAAAAAGCCAGTAAAACGAAGTTTTAAGCTGTTTTCCAAAGTAAGCACTGATCCATGTACATACCACATACTCCACTATCAGGTTTTCTGGATCTTCACCCATAGATGCAGACTATCCATAAAATGCCTCCATACTGCTCATCCAAAGTAATCCAAAGTAATCCAAAGTAATCCAAATGTCCTTTCATTTTTGTTTTCTGAAAAACGTCACTGACATGACGTTGTTAGCCGTACTGTTTACTGTAGCTCCTCAGCATTCATGTATACTCAGTCACACGTGCACCTCTTCCATCAGTGAAGTGCCCTGGAGGTCCATCGTAAGTCTTTTTTTGCTGTTGGTGGTCTGCATGACTACAAGTGAGAGTGAGGGACCTGCCCACCTCAGAGTGCTCTATCCCAGACACACTCCTCTCTCAGCCCCCCTCCATGAGCCACAGGTCGGGAGTTTTACCTCTCTGGCTTGAATATGTGTGCATGCAACATGCATATGTGAACGCTGAGGAGCTACAGGCCACAACAATCATGAAGGCTACAAACATAGTGACAGTGACATTTAAAAAAAAAACTGGCCTGTCGACACGATTACTTTCAAGCATTATGTGGATTTATTATATTTGTTTTTTTACGTTTGAATGATGGTCACCTTTCACCTCCAGTGTTTAGGACGTGACTGTAACGTCTTTTTCCTGTGAAACTCCAGCAGTGTTGTTTGAACTAAAAACCTTCACCCACGGGCATGAGGGTGAGTAGATAATGAGTGAATTTAAATTTTTGGGTGAACTATCCCAACAAAACATTCTACAATTTTCCATAACTTTTCTACAATGGTAAGGTATGGGTTTTCATGAGTGTGGGACACCTGTATCTCTTACATCATCCATCTGTGCTACGACTTTTTTGAGCCTTTGCCCCAGCTGTCCTCCTCTTTGTTGGAACCGCTTCATCAGGTTGTCAGAGTGGAGATCCAGTTGACACAGCAACTTGGATTGAAGTGGGACGGTGGTGATTCTCTTGAATTCAGCGTTGATCTAAAACGGCTAAAAAGCACAAAGGAAATCAGGTTAAAACCCTAAACATCAGGAAGAAAGTCACAATTACACATACGGCAGACCAGGACAATGTAGAGGGGAGATAAAGCACAGATGAATAATATACAATGAGGTTTATTAGCAGTTTGCCAGTGTAGTCAAGATTTTCCTTTAATCAACAGCAAATCCAAAATGAAAAATCCAGCATGAGACAAGCCTTACCTCGCTGACTGACTGTAGAGCAGACCACCTTGCCATGTTGTTTATGTGTTGCTGTTGACCTGTGAGCCCATGTGTACAGTGTTGAGCGACCTAATGGCCCATGGGTAAAAACTGTCTCTGAGTCTGTTTGTCCTGCATGTTCAGGCCCTGTACCTCCTGCCTGAGGGCAGCAGGCTAAACAGGGGCTGTCCAGGGTGGTGGAGGTCCTCTGATATTTTCTTTGCCCTGCTGAGGCGCTGAGAGCTGGCAGTGACCTCCAGAGGAGGCAGAGGGCTACCAGTGATCTCTTCTGCAGTTCTGGTCACCCTTTGCAGCGCTTTCCTGCTTGCCACAGAGCGGCCAGCAAACCACACCGTGACACAGTACATCAGCACGCTCTCAGTGGTGGTGCGGTAGAAGGACACCAGCAGAGGTCTTCTGTAATACAGGTCCCCAGAAACTTAAAGGAGGCCAAAACCATTCCTGTGTCATCGGGGCCTTAAGCTCCGTTTCCACCGAGCAGTTCAGTTCATAGTTTCTGTCTCCACAGTAAAAGTTGTGGATGGTCCCAACAGCAGCGTTCCTTAGCGTCCCCATGTTTGGTCCCCCCTCTGTTGGGGTACCTAGCACACAGATCTGGTACTAAAAGGTGGAGCTAGAAACCCTGCAGTCTGATTGGTCAGTAGAGGACGGTCACTCTGGTTTTATGTAACCTCTGTTCATACATCAGTAAACTACAACTATAAAATGAAAGAGAAAAAAATAACTTCATTCAACTTTTAAGGTGGAACGTTAACTTGTAATGTTACTCAATGCATGAGTTGATGACGTGAATCCATCAGCACACCTTAAATTCAATCCTTTTGTTGTTTAAACTTATGAGCTTTTTTCCTGGACACTTTATTACCATTCTTCTGACATTTTATTTATCAGACATTTCATTTCGACCTTCTTGTATATTGTGATGTCATTTTGACCTTGTTGTGTTTATTATGAAGCTTCCTGTTTGTGTTTAGATACTTTTCTCACTGTGAACGCGCCCCGACAGCTTCGTTTACTGTTGGAACCTGTGAGATTTGGACACGTATCTTTATGAGGAAACAGTTCAACCTTAAAGAATGAAGCAGTCACTGATAAGACGTGACCAGCTGATGTTAACCCTTTAGGGTGTGTTTATTATTGGTCACTACACAGTTTTTATGTTGCCTTCTGTATTCCTCTGTGTCTGTGTATAATGTTGTTACATCAGACGCCTCTCTTTGGCACAAACTGTCTGATGAACGTCTCGTGACCCAAACACATGGCAGCATTAACATCATTGTTTCTGATGGTTAGACAGTGGGCTCCAGTGTTTCAGTCTCAATAAATAAATGAAGTGTTATTATTATGAATGATGACGTTCACATCCCTCCAAATGTAATCACTCAGTGTTTGTGGCACCAGAGGGCGCCAAACCCTCCTCCATGAGGAGCAGCGCTCCTCAGCTCCCAAACATCCAACAGCTGTTTTCACTTCTGACATCACAGACAAACCATCAGTGACTCACATTTGACGTTTGACAGGTTTCTGTTGCTATGGTGGCCCTGAGGGTCAAAACACAAGAATATGTCAAAAAATATGACTTTTTTTTTTCTGAAATATTTTTATCTTTTTAATGTTTTTGTGTTTTCTAAAGTGTTTTGTTTATTTTGGAAATGTTTTTGTTTTCTCAAATATTGTTGTTTTCTGAAATGTTTTGGTGTTTATTTAAATGCTTTCTATTTTTCTGGAATGTTTTTGTATTTTTAAAAATATTTCATTTTTCATATTTTTTTGTTTTGTTTTGTTTTGTTTTGTTAGGCTTGTTTAATTTTTGTTGTGGTGTTTTGGCCCTCTGGGGCACCGTAGTGTTCAGCCACATCCTTCAGACACTTGTACATCACTGCTGTGCTGTGTGATCCCTGTACTCGATTACATGTTACAGGTACATGTTGCACTTTAGTTACTTTGCAGGGCCACAGGGCGGCAGTAGCTCAGTCCATAGGGACTTGGGTTGGGAACCGGAGGGTCGACTGTTCGAGTCCCCGTCCGGACCAAAATATGGAGCGTGGACTGGTGGCTGGAGAGGGGCCAGTTCACCGCCTGGGCACTGCTGAGGTGCCCTTGAGCAAGGCACTGACCCCCCCAACCGCTCGGGGCGCCTGACCAAAGGGCAGCCCCCTCACTCTGACATCTCTCCACTTTGTGCATGTATAGGTCCTGTTTGTGCATGTGTGTGTCTTTCAGACCTGTGTGTAATTGACAAGCAAGAGTGAAAACATTGAATTTCCCCTCAGGGGGATTAATAAAGGAAATAAACTTAAACTATAAACTTAAACACAGAGCTGCTGTCAATCGGGCAAAAGTTGGGTGGAGCTGTGCTGGGAATTATGGGATGTCACCAAACTAAGCTCATTGGAGGAGACAGTGAAGCAGGGGGCGGGGTTTGACACGGGGGCGTGGCTTACCGCGGTCAGTCTGTGGCTGGAAACTGAACCAGAGACAAACAGCTGCTCAGCTCCCAGCTGGAGTTTCACCTGAACTTCACCTGAACCGGCACCGACTGCACACACAGGTGAGTCCATCTGCACGAGACACACAGCAGGTAAATCATCAACAACACGTGTGTATTAATACCACACAGTGCAGCTTTAAAGTGACTGTTATTCCGTCGTTATGACGTCATCAGACGATTCATTTCACTGCTGTAGTTGTTGAGGTGGAGCTCATTTAACTCATGATAGTTTTCATCATGGATTCATCTGCTGATTATTTTCTCCATTTGTTTGCTTTGTGAAAACAGTGATGAAGCACATGTGTCGTCTGTAAATATAAAACTCCCACAAACACACAAAGAAATGGTAAATTGCAAAAAATATTTTGCAAACATCAAACGGATCTGCAAATAAACAAATCCCACAAATTAAAAATTCATCTAGAAAATAAATATAAAGAATTCATGAATATCTTTCTGACTGCTTTTATTTGTGAATCTCATTTCTACGCAAGTTTTGAATTTCTGTATTTGCAGATCTGCTCTACATTTTCAGTTCACAGATATTTAGATTTGGAGTTTTAATATATGTAAAATAAATAAATAAATAAAAAAACTTTAGCTGATTCATTACTTCATGGAAAAATTCTGTGATTTTGTTTTTGTGTAAAAAAGAAATACTACAGTTAAAGGTATAAAAGTATTTATGGTTCAATATGATTGTTAATGAAAAATATTGATTATTAAAAGGCGACTTATTTTTTCTGTCATTACAAACTGAATCTTTTCCCCTTTTTTAGACACTTAAATCAATCAAGCTATATTTGTACAGGAGCTTTCACACAAGCTTCAAACGTTACAGCCGACTGATGTACGCAGAGATTATAGAGCTGAAAATACAAACAATTAAACAGCTAAAACTTTTTTTTTTTTTTTTTTTGTAAAGAGATTAATGCAATTTAAAAGTCAGTAAGTCATTAAGTCAGGTCCAGAGGTTTTTAAGGAATAAAATAGAGCTACTTTTATTGATGGTGATTTAATTACAGGAAGTTCATCTGTTTTTAAAACGTGTGATTCGATGTTAAACGACGACGACGATGATAATGATGATGTGATGAAGAGTTCTATGACAGCAAAAACATCATCAGTCAAACAAGCAAACTTTATTCATGCAGGAAAAAGTTCCTTCACCATGAGAGATGAGAACCAGCAAACACAGATGTCAGTGAACATGTCACAATAAAATAAAACTTGTTTGATGAGATTAAAGACTGAATGACAGCATCAGCTGATCAGAGTGAACCCTGCAGCCAATCAGAGCCCTGCCAGCTGGCACCTGTCCACACACCTGCTGCTCTGAAGTCAGTGACTTTATTATCAAATGTCAGCTGCTGCTGTTGTTACACATGTTTTATGTTTCCACTGTGTGAAACAAAGATTAGTGACAGTGGCTGAGGGGGCGGGGCTTAGTGAACAGGTGATTAAGTGATGATAATGTACACAAACCAATCAGGGCTCATATTCCTGCTGTTCAGCCGCCGAGTCTCAGTCGACAAGTTGGTTTGTTTAAAATCAGTTTTGAAAAATGTTATGATATTAAAACTGTCAGTGTGATGGGTGTATCTGACGTTACATCACAGCCCTGCAGGTACATCACCTTCATCAACACGCTCATCTACCTCAGCTCCATTTAGGAGAATTTCTCCTGCAGCAGTGATGAGTTTGGCCCTGTCCTGGATGTGGGCGGGGCCTGAGCCACTTACATCACAGACAGACTGTATAAATATGTGTATGAGTGTATTTATATCAGTGTGTTTGTGGATCTGCAGGAGGAAGAGGAGGACGAAGGAGGTGAGCAAGGATGAGGAGGAGAGGGGAGCAGAGGGAGGACAATGCCACCCTCATAACCATGGAAACCAATCTGGAGAAAAACTACGGCAGCATCACCACGGTAACAGCCTGTGACCTCATCAGTGACACTGATTAAACATCTGACTGTCAGCAGAAAACAGAAACTAAGAGTAATACGAAGTGGAGTTCCTCAGGGAAGCCCCCTTGAGCCTCTGTTCTTTTTATTAAGTCTTGTATATATTTGACTGAGCGTGTCACCATTTATTAAATCCTGTTTCAGCTGAAACCATGACATACTGATTCAAACTTACTGATAAAAACTAACAAGAAAAATATTCCTGCACAACATTTATTCCACATTCAAGCCACTTTCTTGTACAAACAAAACACATAAAACTAAATTTATTACAATTTTAAGCTTTAATAAAATTCGGTCTAAATCTACACAAGGTTAAATAAAATAAACAGAGGCTCTAGGACACTACCCTGAGGAATATATTTACAATTTTTAAACTGGTGACGATGGCTAATAACAGGTAATGTTAGTTGTAATATAATTGTAATATATTTTGTTTTAAGTCTTTTGTTTGCAGAAGAAAGTCGCTTGAATGTGGAACAAATATTGTGCAGGAATATTACTCTTGTTAGTTTTTATTCTGGTAAATTTTATTCAGTATTTCATGGTTTCACCTGCAGAAAATTTGGATTTACTAAAATGGTGACATGGTATATTAAATAAGATGAAATAAAAAGAAGAGAGGCTCTAAAATGCTTCCCTGATGAACTTTGCCTTATTTTTTACTAAAATTGTGAGATAATAGCTCATCATAGGGCTTAGAAGGTTATTCACTGAGCGTGGATCCTTTATCTAGGGCACAAATTTCTTGTGTTTATTTGAATTTCTGCACTGTAAAGCGCCTTGGGGTGCTCTGAAAAGTGCTATATAAATCTGATGCATTCTTATTATTATTATTATTATAGCCATCAATTTAACATTTGTATTTTATTTTTTATTTTTACTAAAATTGTAAGATAGGCTCTAGGACACTACCCTGACGAACTCTGCATGTTGTTGACTTCACAATGTTACAGAACTTTATGGAGGTCAGGGAAAATCTGATGAGTAAATATAGTATTTTTAAAGAGGGGACTATGGCTAATAATACGTCATGTCAGTTGTGATTAAATTATAATACATTTTGTTTTATGTCTTTTGTTTGCACGAGACAGTTGCTTCATTGAGGACTATCATGAAGCAACCAGTTTAAAATTTGTATATTTATTAGTCAGATTTTCTCCCAACCTGCACAAAGTTATGTAAAATTGTGAAGTCAACAACACGCAGAGTTCCTCACGGTAGTGTCCTAGAGACTCCTTTTTTCTTTTTTTTTTTTAAATGAAGTTATATAAGGATTTCAAGGAGAATCTCACAAATGTAGAAAAACTCGTAAATCTTATTTTTAAGTCAGGTAACACCATAAAACACCGAATTTAATTTGTCAGCAAAGGAAAAATCTGTCTGCACAATATTTGTTCCACAATGAAGCAATTTTCTTGTGCAGACAAAACACGTAAAACAAAAAATATTACAATTTTTAGTTTTACTAAAATTGTAAGGTAGTTAACAAAGATTAAAAAAAGAAAAAAAAAGAAAGAAACAGAGGCTCTAGGACACTACCCTGAGGAACTCTGCATGTTGCTGACTTCACAATTTTACAGAACTTTAGGGAGGTTGGGGAAAAATCTGACCAACACAGTTTTTAAACTAGTGGCTGTGGCTAATAATAGGTAATGTTAGTTGTGATACAATTCTTATATATTTTGTTTTATGTCTTCTATTTGCATGAGAAAGTTGCTTCATTGTGGACTAATATTACCTATTATTAGCCATAGCCATCTGTTTAAAAATTATATATTTGTTAGTCAGATTTTCTCGCGACCTCCATAAAGTTCTGTAAAATTGTGATGTCAACAACATGCAGAGTTCCTCAGGGTAGTGTCCTAGAGCCTCTGTTTGTTTTTAAACCTTAAAAGGATTTCAGGGAGAATCTCACAATTTTAGTGAAACTAGTAAATCCTATTTTTTCTCAGCTGAAACCACAAAACACTGAATAAAATTTATCAGCAAAAAAAAGATAGAATGAAGCAACTTCTGTGCAGCACAAGTTGTGTACCACCATTAACATTATCTGTTATTAGCCATCACTGTTATTATCAGAACAAACTGGCCTCACTCTGGGGCATCGGTAGTCTGAGTGGGCGGAAGTTCGCTGCATAGATCAGCCTCTCATTGGGCGGAACGAGCCACCCGCAGAAGTCCCGCCCTACCACCTCCGGTTGTGTAGCAGTTTTCAACCGTTTTCAACACGTCCTTTACTAACTTTTGCGGTGTTTGATCTT
>NC_065507.1:123341-164711 GCF_006386435.1 Epinephelus moara | reverse complement strand
CTGTGGCACCGCCCAGAACAATTGTGATTGGTTGAAAGAAATACAAGCAGCCGGGGCGTTTTTTTTCCTCCAATCTCACAGTGAGAGTCGGCCCAGCCAGACCTTTCTTTTCTTGAGAAAGGTCTGGTGAGCGAGACTAGGGCATCGGTGGCTTAGTGGATAGAGCAGGTGCCCCATGTACAAGGCTGTTGCCGGGTTCAACTCCAGCCTGTGGCTCTTTGCTGCATGTCACTCCCTCTCTCTCTCCCCCTTCACGCTTGACTGTCCTATCAAATAAAGGCTAAAAAATGCCCCAAAAAAAAATCTTAAAAAAAAAAAAAANCTCCAGCCTGTGGCTCTTTGCTGCATGTCACTCCCTCTCTCTCTCCCCCTTCACGCTTGACTGTCCTTCAAATAAAGGCTAAAAAATGCCCCAAAAAAAAAACTTAAAAAAAAAAAAAAAAAAAACTGGTCTCACCTTGAAGTCGTCGAAATTTGGCGTTTGGTCAGTGATTTGCGGCAACAAACACAGATGAAAAAGTTGTCCTTTCGCGTCGGCATGATTTACGGCACGTCACCATTGTAGTTTGGCAGTGCTCGGCAGCGCGGGGGGAAACGTGTTGGGACAAGAATGAAAGTTAAGGCAGTGGTGGATGGGTCCCTCAACCACCGACTTTCACCTGGGAGGTCGGTGTTCACTTCCTGTAAAAAAATTTTCTTAAAGCCAACAATGTGGTTTTGTTGTTGAAGGGAAAAAACATTAGTTGGTGGTGTTGTACTGACGTAGTGCTTTTATTTTGAAAGAGACTGTATGCAAACTGTACATTTCCTGTGAAAACAGAAGTGTATTTTGAAAACAGACAATGCATGTAAAAGGCTGAAGTTGACACGGCGTCCCAGAACGTCAACAACCAACACACCCAGGGTACCTTGGACGTCATATGTGGACGTGGAAAGTCCATGACCAAACGTGGACATGTGACCAGGTCACAGTGAGGATGAGTTGTTTAAAAATAGTTCAGTAATTGATCAGTGATCATAAGTCACGTCTCACCTGACTGTCTTTAAGTTCTTTAAAATGATTTGATTATTTGGATCAGTCGTATTTAGTTCATTCGATTAGCTGTTGCAGGATATTTTAGTTTCCTGTTGAAATCAGCACAAACTCTTAAAACAACATGCAGATTAACTGTCTCAGAGCTTTGTCTCTTCTTTACCACATTGTGACTTCATAAGAAGTCTGAATAAAGTTAGAGCATCATAAATGAACCATCTCTGTCCCTAACTTGAGGGACTGGATGAGGTTTGAGAGCATCTCCATACCCGCAGGAATCAGAGGCTCATGAACGTTGTGAGTCTTAACGGACACATTCAGATGTTTAACCAGTTGAATGATAGAGAACATAAAATCCTCCCAGGTCCTCAGGTCCAGATGGCTGTGGAGCTGCTGGGTTTGAAACCCTGTGAGTTCATGAACATGCGCTCTCCGCTCAGTCTTTAGTGACTGTTTGTTTTCGTGCAGCTGCAGCAGGAAACAGGAAGTGCGTGATGAAGCGAGACAGTGAGCGGCTCCACATGGTTTATCACTGACTGAGTGATGGAGCAGTGGAGAACAGTAGATTCTGTTCTGGTCTGTTTGTCTTCAGGCTCATTAACATCAACAGAGACATGAAACAACAGGAAGTCCAATCAGCGCTCGTCAGCTCGAGACAGAAAATCAAACCAGTGATGAAGACGGGAAATGACTTGCTTTAAATCTTTGTTTTCTCAGTTTGTTCTGGAATGAAGACGAACACTTTGATACAGATGCGTCACCAAACTTGTTGGTTTTATTTTCTTGATCACGTTGACAGGTCGGGCCAGGATCCAGTAAAATCTGGTTCTGGAAAAGTCTCGATGATTCATGATCCTGTTTGATTTCTCTTCTCGTCCTGACAGCTGACGATGAAGCTTAAATGCTGTTTATCTTTTTTACCTGTGCTGAATGTTTTTATCTTCCAGAATGCAGCTGCTCAGCGTCCGGACAGGAACGTCTTCAGCGCCGGGTCGACTCGAGTTGGTGAGTAAACCAAACGCTCTCCTGAGTCAATATTAGCTGAGAGGACGGGACGTAAACAAACTGTCAGCAGACGAGTCGTCAGCAGGTGACCTCTGACATTTACCTGAACAGGTGTGACAGCTGACGGTAGGAACAGATATCTGGACACTAATTCATTATCTCTGGACGAATCAAACAGGAAGTGCCGTCAGAGTTAGAGCTGCTACAGGAAACTGTGGTGTTGATTTTGACCCCTATGGATAAAAGCAGTCGTGTTTCCATGAACGCACCGCCTCATGTCGTGGCATTTGCGTTTGTTTTGGAAGAGAGTGAAAGAGAGACACAGCGTAGTTTTGAGGTGATGAGGTCACGTGTCTGTTCGTGGCATGATGACGGTGAAACAAAGTCAACCCACGTAGATTCATATATTGATGTAAAACAACATCTCTGGATGTATTTTAATAAATAACACAGACATACTGCACACCTGTGCTGATCCTCCGTCTGTTTAACGAGCAACTGAAGTCGTACTTTCATCTCTTTTAGCTTGTTCTTCTCTTTCTGTTTTTGCTGACCTGCTCCAGTGTCAGCCATAAAATATAACATCAGAAATCAAAATCTCCTCCTGCTTCCTTTCAACGTCCTGACGTCTACTCGCTGCAAAACTTTGCCCGAAAAATGTAAAAGTAAAAAAACCAAACACTTGTTTTTAATTGGTAAAACACACAGTTCCCAGTGAAAGAGCTGAGACGTCTCAGTGAAAGTCAACTACTTTTTATTTCACTGCCCCTGGTGGAAAAGAGTGACCAGTCACTACAAAACAATGCCATTTGGTACCTAAACACTGCTGGAAAAAGGCAGATGAGTCTCTACAGAACACCCCCAATTCAGTGCTACAAAAGCTGCTGGTCAAAGAGCGACCGGTTGCTACTAAACAACCCCATTTGGTGCCTAAAAAGCTGCTGGAAAGGTGCTGATGGATTGCTACAAAACACTGCTGTTTGGGGCCTGAAAGACAGTGGGAAAAGACTGATGAGTTGCTACAAAAGACACACGTGATGCCAAAAAAGCTGCAGGAAAAAGACGGACAGGTTTCTACAAAACACCTCCGACGGTGGCCAAAAAACTGTTGTGAAAAAGTGACTGCTTGCTACAAAACACCCCCATTCAGTGCCCCAGAAGCTGCTGAAAACAGCGACGACTTGGTGAAATACAACCACTGTAGCTGTTAGTTGGAGTTGAACCGTGTCTGCAGGTGTCTCTCCGAGGTGTCCCACCATCCACCGTCCCCTCCACCCCCTCAGCTCAGATACTACGTCACTTTAGAGACGTTGATGTGATTGGTGTGAAAAGTATCAGTGATTTTCATATTCGGGTGTGTGTGCAGGATGAGCTGGATGTTTGGCCTGATGGTGGCGCTGTGTTCTTCCTCTGGTTGTATAATGTCAGCAGTGAGTCTGTCTCTGTGGAGACGTGATGTGTCTGATATGAGGCGCTGGTTTGGACAAAAGTTGGGTGAAAAATGCGAGAGGGAATGAATGCATGCGCGACAGAGGTTAAAGGACCATTACATTCTTGTCGGTGCAGTAGTTTATCAACAGAACAGTCAGTTAAGAGTTCCTCACAATGAAAAGCCTGTTTTTCCTTATTTCTTTTTTGAAAGCAAAATGTGCATTAAATACACAAGTCATAAACTGTGTGGTATTCTTTAATGATGCGTGTGAAACTAGAATTGGGAACTAAAACCATGAGGCCAGCAGAGGCACTACCTGAACCCCCTGAGCACTGGCGTTCTGTTAGGAACTGATGTTTCACTGATGGTTCTCAGCGTGACGAAGTTCCTGGAAAAGTTATAAACTCATAAGTTTTTACCTGGTTTGTAATTTAATGTTTTGAGTTATGGAGTGTCTGATGTATCAGAGACAACAGCTATGAGAGAGCTGAGGCTGATTTAAACTCAGGTGGTGTTGAGTCACGCTGAGTCGTCTTTAACGTGTCTCAGCGCCTGGTTTGTTTCCCAGGATGCAGTTTGTTGGCAGCAGTTGGACTCACTCAGAACACATGCTGGTGAGATGCAGTCTGGGCCCCGAGGCTCTGTTTGGTTAAACTGATGGTTTGTTTTCCCAGAATGCAGCTTGTTTCATTCTGTGTAAACAAACACTTTATCCTGTGTGACATCACCAACAATCAGCCAATAGCAGCTGGGCTAGTGTCAGCAATGATGACATCATATCAGTGATGGCTTGAATCCTTTGCTCCTATTGGACAGATTTCGTGCTGGCGTGGGAGGAGCCTCTGAGCTCACAGGAGGAGGAGAGCACAGGCGTTAACCCCGCCCACCTGAAGTGGAGGGCGTCATTTCTGAAAAAACTGAGACGCTCAGGACTGCTGCTGGAGCAGGTGAGTAAAACAAACACACCTCAAGTCAACTCAGAGACAAGTGAACAAACAGGAGTGTGTTTGAAGAGTGAGGACTGTTAAACTAATCAGGTCATCCACCTGTTCACCTGTCACCACTCGTCACATGACGTCACCAACAAGTTTATACAGCATCAACCCTCTGCTCCCTGACATGGAGACACTATGAGCAGCCTGGGCAAGAGAAATATCATGAAATAGAATAGAAGAAAATAAACACAATAAAGTAACATCAAATTAAATAAAATGAAAAAAGGAAATTATATAAAATAATATAAAACAAAAAAATTATGAAATTCAGAATTATTCTGATCTGATATTTATGATAATGGAGAATGTTTCTTTTTTTATGTTGTGTTGAAGAAAAGAAAGGTCATGAACTTTGTGTATTGTCGTCAAAAACATTGTTTTTCCTTCATCTGTTTATTTAAAGATTTTTTTTATTTATTATTATTTTTTTGGTAAATTAAGAAAGGAGAAAAAAGAGAAAAGAAAAGAGAAGGGGGAAGAGGAGGAGAAGAAGAGAAAGAGGGGGGAAGGGAAAAATAAGGTTGAATATAAAAAATGACCTCTTTATGTATTTCTTTTAAATGTATTTATTTATTTAATTATTTATTTGCTTCATGAACTAATATGCTTTTGTGGTTTGAATGATCCGCTGTGAAACTTCCTTTTCTTTTTTTAAATGAGGTTGACTGTCTGAACTCGTATTTGTAGAGAGATGGAACAAGGACAAAGGAAAGAGAAGGAGGGAAGACAAAACCTTGTATCGATTAAGGTTAATTTTGGTTTAACAACACCTCACTGTATATAACTACACTTTTGGTTTTGTTTTATTTAATTTTTATTTTAATAAAAAAACAACAACAAATAAATAAATAAAATAATATAAAACAAAATAGAATAAAAACATTGAATTAAACAATATAAAATAAAAGAAATAAAATAAAACTAAATAAAATAGAAAAAATGAAATAAAATCAATTAAAATAAAATAACAAAAAATAAAACAAAAAAATGAATTGAAATCAAGTAACACAAAACAAAAGATAAATAATAATAAATAACAAAATAAGAAATTTTAATAAAATAAATCAAAAAATAAAATAAAATAATATAAAATAAAATAAAATAAAACAAAATTAAAATAAAATCAAATAAAAAAACAAAACAATAAATAATTCAAATAAAGCAAAAAAGTAAAACACAATATAATATAATGAAATAAAGTAAATTAAAATAAACTAACTAAACAAAACAATACAAAATAAAATAAAACACAATAACTTGTGTGAACATACACACATAATGAACAACAAAGCAAAATAAGTTTGAGTGTCCAACAGTCCTCCACTGACATTTTAGTCCGTCCTCGTCTCGTCTACAAAACTGAAACATTTCAGCTCGTCAGTGTCTCGTCTCTGCCGCGGCCTTAAAGGTCATCGATGAAGATTGTTTGTCATAGTTATGTTGATAAAATGGCCGCTGCTCCACAGGTGGTAACAGACAAAGTGTCTCTGTGTCTCTACAGAAGGAGGTCCTCCGCACGAAGGAGAAGATCTGTTTTGTCCTCCTCAGTGCTCCATGGAGCGTCCTCTGTTACTACGCTGAGGAGATCAGTCTCAGGGTCCCTCTGCAGGTAGAACATGTCGTCATCATCATCATCATCATCATCATCATCAAGTGTGTCCTCACAGCGTGTCCTCTGTCCTCCTGCAGGAGGTCAACGCTCCCATCACCAACTGGTCGGCGCAGGTTCTGTCCCAGCTGTCCCTCTCCAACCCTCTGTCTCAGGACGTCCCCAACACCCCCCCCGACTACTACACCTGTCAGTTCAGGACCAACAAGCTGCAGAGGTCAGAACACAAAGGTCAAACGTCTGAGACAGTTAAAGTGTCCAACACGTCCTCACCTCAGCTCCTCACGTATCGTCGCTTTGTCAGTGGACGTTCATGTCCACATATTACACAGTAGATATCCTCCTGCGTCTGCTGGGACGCTGCGATGTCAACAAAATCAAGTGGTTCAGTTTAGAAAAAAACATCATAGTTTGTCTCTGCATTTAAACAGGAAGTGAACAGCAGACTCCAGGGTGAAAGTCCAGGGTTTGTTGGATCCGTCCACCTCCTGTCCCGCCCTGTAGGGACTGTCCAGCTCTTTATATTGTGTCAGTACGGCAGCGTTTCAAACAGACGCCGTCCAGCAGTGCATCATACTGCACCAGGTGCCACACACCAGGGTGACCGCTTGCATGTCATCAGGACATTTATGGGCATGTGTCCCCACAGCGTGCAGGTGAAGGCGGGGCTTTAACTGCTGTGACCCCTCCCATGTGTCCTCATAAGAGGACGTCACATTTTGGGTTTACTTGACCTTACACTTCATTCTGCTTCACTCAGACCTGTTGTCCTCCACCAGGTGGGACACTTTCTGTCCCTTCTGGTGACAGTGAGACCACAGCACACTGATCCATGTAAAAACAAGATGGCTGCCATCTGTGCTGAGTCAGTCTGCAGCTGATGCTAAGACAGAGGTGGACGAGGTCCAAAACCTGATCTCAGTTTATGGTTCAAACTTTATTTATGCTTAATAATGTTTGTAGTTTGATGTGGCAACAAAGTTGACCAACTTTAGCAACAGGGACAAGATGAGATGCTGTTCATAAGGAAGTACCGTGATTGTGTTGTTAACGTGCTAACTGGCTAACTAGCATCAACACGCTCTTCCTGTATCCCTTTTTGCATCACGAACACAGAGGACTGACAACGCAGCAGTCAGCTCTGATCGCTGTCGTATTCTGCGGTCGTTTGTTGTGTCTGGACCTTCGGGGCCGGATGGAGGTGACGTGTGAGTTACGTGTATTCGCCGCACCCTCAGTTACAGGATGACGGGTGAAAGCAAGGAAACAATCGGAGGAAGTGGTGTGATGATGTGGCAGTGGTTAATAAGATCGGTTCTGTTTCCTGTTTCCTGTCTGCAGGTTTCTGGGGCACGACAACAGAGAGACGTTCTTCAAGACGACTCAGAGACACCAGGTGGTGAGTTTGAACTCGACACGTCGACACGAGTTTAAAAAGAGGAGGTTTCTGAGAAGGATAAAAATAAAAGTCCAGATTCAGCCGGCTGTTGATCGGCTTTATCCCCGGCCCCACCCCCTCAGAGTCCTTTAAGCCCCGCCCCCCAGAGAAGAAACACCTCTGTGTGTGTCGGCACATTCAGCACAACTTTATTTAGGAAACAGCTCGACGGATGTGACACAAAGCTCTGTACGCTGATGTCAGACTGCAGACAGAGTCCAGTGTCCTCTGGAGACAAAAGGTTCGTCTCCTGTCAGTCCACAAAGACAACAAAAATAATAAATATATAATAAATAGAATAATAAATCAGTTCCAACAGATCAAACAGTCCAGAGAAAATCTGTAAAAACAAAATGAACAGGAAGAAAAAACCTTCCTGTGTCTGTCTGATATTTTTCTGATATTTTGGTTTGTGAAAGTTTGAAATTAATTAATTAAAAGTGAAAATTAAAAAAAGTAAGGATTTCAGTGTTTAATGTAATGCAGGCTTTTTTGTTTCAATACACCGGACTGAAATAAAAATTTTCCACTGATGTGATTAAAAAAATTAAAAAAAAAACAAAAAAAAAACAGTTTTAGAATAGTAAATAACTTTTCTGTTTTTTCTACTGGCTTCATTTTTTTTCCCTTTTTTTAAACACGAGAAGACGAGAAGAAGGCAGCGAGCAATGAAAGAAGGAAAGACCAAAAACATTAGTAACAAATTAGTAAAAAGATAAAATTAAAAACAAGAAAATTTGTAACAAAAAAAATTAAAAGGAACAAAGAAAATAAAATTAAAAAAAAAAAACAAGTAAACAACTCAAAAAAAGAGCCTAAAAATAATAATAATTCTGTGACATCATTTCAAATATAAAACAGTGATAATTATAAATATAGTTTTTCCCCTAACAAGTAAATAATTGTAAATCTAGTAATTTTTTTTTTTTGCAAGTTGACGGACATTAAGTTGCTTGTTGCCATTTTTTTAAATAAATGGCAACAGTTTTCTAAGGCTCAGAGTTTAAAGGGTTAAATACTGCGAGAGGTGTCTAAAAGCAGCACGAAAAAAGTGATGTCATTCCAGGTTTAAAAGGGTTAAACCGTTAAATATGTCCCAGGAGACGAGCGGGAAATTCACTTAGTCTGAATGAACTCGGAGGTTGTAGTTTCCTCCATCTGAACTCCACACGATCAGCCAGGATGGGTCAGGATGGGTCAGGATCAGTCAGGATCAGCCAGGATCAGTCAGGATCAGCCAGGATCAGTCAGGATCAGTCAGAATCAGTCAGGATCAGTCAAGATCAATCAGGATCAGTCAGGATCAGTCAGGATCAGTCAGAATCAGTCAGGATCAGTCAAGATCAGTCAGGATGGGTCAGGATGGGTCAGGATCAGTCAGGATGGGTCAGGATCGGTCAGGATCAGTCAGGATCAGTCAGGATGGGTCAGGATGGGTCAGGATCAGTCAGGATCAGCCAGGATCAGCCAGGATCAGGATCAGTCAGGATCAGTCAGGATGGGTCAGGATCAGTCAAGATCAGTCAGGATCAGTCAGGATGGGTCAGGATCAGTCAGGATCAGTCAGGATCAGTGTACTGGCTGATAATCAATGTTGGAAATGTCCGACAGGACCAGGAACATCTCTGTGTGTGTTCTGGGAATATAAACTGGTTTTAAATCATTTTGGGTTCAAAAGTTGTGGATCACAGAGGGAAGAGGTCGAGTTAGACCAGGGTGCTATATCGTAGGCAACTGGACTTGCTTGAGTTTCTTGGAGTCGTCCACCTCTCGGCTGTGGCTCAGAGGTAGAGCGGGTCGTCCACCAATCGGAAGATTAGTGGTTCGGTCCCGGGCTCCTCCAGGCTGCATGTCGAAGTATCCTTGAGCAAGATATTGAACCCCAAACTGCTCCTGATGGCTGTTCCATCAGTGTGTGTTAAAACTGAGTAGCAGGTGACACCTTGTATGGTAGCCTCGGCCACAAGTGTATGAATGTGTGTGTGAATGGGTGAACGTGACTCGTAGTGTAAGAAGCGGTTTGAGTGGTCACTAGATGACTAGAAAGGCGCTATACAAATACAGGTCCATTTACCATTTACCATTTACCTCTCATCCAACAGTTCAGCTCTAACAGACTGGTGCAGATTCGCAGGCTTTAAACTCTGTGTGGGGACTCCAGACACTGGTGGAGGTGGAGGTGGTGGCTGATGACTCTGAGGCCGATGAATCTGAGAAGACGAGGCAGTGATGGGGAGGTGGAGGGCGCACACAGCTGCAGCATGAAAGGACTGTGGGCAGAGAAAGAGCCGGGTTTAACATGAGGAGCAGTGAGATGATAGGCTGACGGAGAAGGTGTGTAGCTGTGCTATTGGTTGATTGTGAATCAGCTGTTGACTCGATTGACACCCCCAAACACTGACCGCCGGAGACGGAGTGTGAGCATGAGTGCGAGGAGTGAACAGCAGGGGGAGGAAGAAAGTTACAGCCTGAGCATGACAAAGTATTTTCCTCACGTGCCGTGCAAACGCAGTATTTTGCCAGAATTATGCCAGGATTTCCCTGTGACGGCCACAGGAGGTTGTTTGTGTCTTCATCATGGCTTTACCTTATGTTACAGTACGTTACCTTACCTTACAGTACGTTACAGTACATTACAGTACGTTACAGTACGTTACAGTACATTACAGTACATTACCTTACCTTACAGTACCTTACAGTACATTACCTTACCTTACAGTACCTTACAGTACGTTACAGTACATTACAGGACGTTACAGTACGTTACAGTACGTTACAGTACATTACAGTACGTTACAGTACATTACCTTACCTTACAGTACGTTACAGTACATTACAGTACGTTACAGTACATTACCTTACCTTACAGTACATTACCTTACGTTACAGTACATTACAGTACGTTACAGTACGTTACAGTACGTTACAGTACATTACAGTACATTACAGTACATTACAGGACGTTACAGTACGTTACAGTACGTTACAGTACATTACATGCCGTGCAAACATGGAATTTCGCCTTCATTACTTTGGAATTTTCCTGGGAGTTTCCCCCTAAAGGCTGCAGGAGGTCGTTGTTTTCATGATTCTGTTTAAATCGATCTGAAATGAAAACCATAACAGCCGAAACATTCAGTCGGCACGGTGTCATCACGCCGTACGCTCGTAACAGCCTCACATTAAGTGTGGTGCATAAACGCACGGTGGCGCAGCACCTTTCAGGATTCCCACTGTCATGGGAAACCTGGAAAAGTCACAGAATTTAACAATCACATTTTCCAGGCCTGGACGTTTTGGGAAAGTCCTGGAATATTGCTGTGTGTGAAGAAGTTGTAATGTGAGATGAGCCGATGTATTCTCTGTAGCTGTCGACATTACGGCGTTTTGTTTACCATCACGTACGTGCCTTTATCTTCCTCTCCCTCCCTGTACGCCTGCAAACTAAAATTATGTTTAACTAAAGTTTGATATGTTTGAAAAATGGTGGGCAAGAAAAAAAGAAAGAATATAGGTCCTTGAAATTTTGTCCGTGAAACTGAACCCTGACCTTCAGACTCTGCTCATATCTCAAAAACTAAATAATCAAAACAGGTCAAATAACTGACGGAGCATTAAGAAACATTTGTTCCTACATTTAAAAACCTTTTGGATCAAAATGTTTTGTTTTTTAATTTTTTTTTAAATCTGATGAAAAAATATCAGATTATTGTACATTAAAAAAATGATTCAGTAACAATACTTGTATTAATTATTCTGGTTTATTGACTCATAAACTTTCAGCTCAGGTTGTACAGATTTTAGGGACATGATGCATTTAAAGACGCTCCAGGAAATGACATCACAATAAGCAAAAACACCAGTGTAGGCTCTGGAGGAGCGTTTGTAACACAGAGCTCAAAGGGTTAATTACACAATGATACCAATAAATAAATGATAATAATCCTGAGCAGATATTATTCATGTGTTTTCATCTGAGGACGAAGCAGGCACGAGCTGCAGGACTTAGAGTCTGGGTGGAGGCGTGGCCATCACACTCTGCTCTGACTGGTCCACAGATGTTGAGCCAGGACCTCTCAGATGTCAGGATGTGTCAGTCAGCAGACGGATGCTGCAGGCGGCGACGCCTCCTCCTCAAACACAGGCTATAAAAACACACACATTTACAAGAGCTGTAAACCTTTACACACACACACACACACACACACACACACACACACACACACAGAGACAGGACATCAGATAAAGAAACCTGTCACTGTTTGTCCTGCGTGGACTGAAAACCAAGTGAATCTCATCGCCGCACAGTTTTAATTAAATATATAAAACAATATTAAAACCACGTCAGCGTGACAGCGAGTCGGCCTCTGAGGGCATCTCTGTTCCCACAACATGATTTAGTTTCAAACATTTTCCTCTGACAGATTTCCAGAGGAGCTGAGAAACTAATGTGTCAGATTCAGGAGGACTCACTGACGTCCGTCAGCGAAGAGCCGAAACTTCTCCCGGTCAGAATTCCTTCAGTGTTGAGTGTTGAGGAGCTGAATTACCCACAGACGTCTCTTCCTCTCAGAAACACACAGAGCAGATGATTTAAACCAGGAAACACTCTGAAGAAACAGGTTCAGGTTTAAAACTAAAAAATCAGTGTTTGTTGCAGATGGGCGTCTAACTGTGGAGCCGACTCTGAAACATTTTTGTCTGAATGTTCAACTTTACCTGACTGTTTTTTTTCATGGACTATTCTGACTTTGTTGTCTCAAAATAATATTTTGTTCCTCTAAAATTTTTTATATTACTCAACTTTTTTTCTTAAAATATATGAAGATGTTAATTTTAATTAATTATTTTAACTTTCTTTCTCTGAAATGTTTCCACATTACTCGCCTTTTTTCCTTGATATCTTACGACTTTATTTTGTTAAAATATATGATGACTTTTTCTTAAAAATGCTTTTACATCACTCAACTTTTCTTTTGGAAGATTACCACTTTGTTGTCTCATAATATTACGCCTCCTTGTCTCTAATTTTTTTTTTACATTACTCGTCTTTTTTTCTCAAAATATATAAAGACTTTTATTCTTTAAACATCACAACTTTTTCGACCTTTTGCCGCAATATGTTACAGATTTTTCTTTGGGCAAAATCTATTACGACTTTTTCTCTTTGAATATTTCAACTTTTTATTCTGTAATGTTTAAATTTACCCGACAGTTTTTCTTGGAATATTTTGGCTTTCTTGTCTCAAAACATGAAGACTGTTTTCTCCAAAATGTTTTGATATTATTCAACTTTTTTTCTCAAAATATATGAAAAATGAATGAATGAATTTTTCTCTCAAGTGTTTGCATTTACTTGATATATTTTATTTTGAAACATTAAGACTTTTTTTCTTGAAGTGTTACAACTTTTTTGTTTTCCAAATATTACCAGGGTCATTACTGAAACTTCTCCCATGTGCCAGACGTGTAGGAGATCTATGATGGTCGACATGAAAACGTGAATGGAGGTGTTTTGTAGCGACTCATCAGTTTTTTTCCCAGCAGCTCTTTCGACACCAGACATGGATGTTTCGTGGCGACCTGTCTTGGTTGGTCTCATTACAGCGGGGTTAATTATCCAATGAAGCGATTGTTTTTGGGGCTCTCAAAAAAAAATCAGAGGTGGTTTGTTGTAGTGCGGTGTGTGTCCTCGCAGTGACCGTGTCCTGTCTCTGCAGCTGTATGAGATCCTGGCCAGGACTCCGTACGGTTCGGTGAAACGGGGGGAGGTGGGAATCGACCGACTGCTGGCTGAGCAGGTCTTCACTGCTGCCTACCCGCTGCATGAGGTGAGCTATTAACCATCATCCTAAACCTGAACCCAAACCTGACCTTAGTCCTGACCCCTGGTCTGAGACGGCACTGAGACACTAAGACTTTACCACAACACTGCGAGTTGTAAATATTCATATTTAGCTGAAAATGAATCTTTGTGTTGGCAGGGTGGTTTCGAGCTGCCGAGCGACTCGGTGCCTCCGGAGTCTTTGGGTCTGAGACAGATCTTGTACTCGCACTGGGCCAAGTGGTCCTCCTGGAGACGCTACCAACCTCTGGATCACATCAGGGAATACTTCGGAGAAAAGATAGCGCTGTATTTTGCCTGGCTCGGTAACTATGGCAACCATTCCAGCAGCTAACCGCCGTTAACTGTTTGTTTGAGCACTAACTGTGTCTGACTGCAGGTTTCTACACCGGCTGGCTGCTGCCGGCGTCGCTTGTCGGGACAGTGATCTTCGTGTTTGGGTTCTGGCTCATGGCCACTGACGTTCCAGCGTAAGTTCAAACTTGGACTTCAGGACACAACCTGTATAATGTTTGGACATCAATGTCCCACAATCCTTTGCATTAATCTGATTAAAATGAACCCTTCTTGGTTTCAATCAACATTTTCCTCTCGAACAAATTATGTAGATATTAATGTTTGTCTGTTAATATGCTGACGACACTTGGCTTTATGGACACAGTCATTTAGACTCTCACAGGTCGTCTGCGTCCTATCAGGAGGTAAACAACTGTTTATTGTTGTTGTTGTGTTTGTGCAGGAAGGAGTTGTGTGAGAGTGGAGGCAGCTTCATCATGTGTCCTCTCTGTAACATCTGCTCCCTATGGAACTACTCCAGCATCTGTGTCACCTTCAAGGTACGAATCCGTCCACCTGTCCACCTGTCTGTGATGTCAGTGTGCTTCATGTCATCTCGTCAGATGGTTCAACAGCATCTGAACCCCCGGCCCCAAACCCTCACTCAGTGATTGGTCACCGCCCACGTCTTTGTGTTGTGTCGGAACAAACAGTGAGTCCACCTGTCCTCATGTGTCCCTCTGCAGGCAGGTATCATGTTTGATAATGGAGGGACAGTGTTCCTTAGTGTCTTCATGTCTCTGTGGGCCGTCACCTTCCTGGAGTACTGGAAGAGAACCTGTTCAGCTCTGGCACACCGCTGGGACTGTTCCGAATTCCAGGACATTGAGGTACCGCACCCAACTCTGGACTCTTGTCTTGTCTTCCCTTTCCTTTCTTATATTTCCTTTCCTCAGCTTAGCTTATCTTAGCTTAGCTTTCCTCGCCCTTCCTTTCCTTTCCTTTCCTTTCCTTTCCTTTCCTTTCCTTGCATTTCGTTGTATTTCATTTCCTTTCCTTACCACTCCTTACCCTAGCTTAGCTTAGCATAGCTTGGTGCAGCTTAGCTTTCCTTTCTTTCTTTTCCTTACCTTACTATACCTTTGTTTAGCATAGGCACCAAATGCAGGTGTTGTGTGGTGACCCATCAGCATCCTTCCAGCTGCTCTTTGGGCACCAAAGGGGATGTTTTGTAGCCACTCATCGGTTTTTCCCCAGCAGCTTTTTGAGCACTAAACAGGGATGTTTTGTTGCAGCTTGTTTGTATTTTTCCAGCATCTTTTTTAGGCCCCAGTCAGGGGTGGTTTTTAGAAACCAGGAGCTTTTGGGCCACTAAATGTGGGTGTTTTGTAGCAACTTGTCTGTCTTTTTCCAGCGGCTTTGGGCACTAATCAGGGGGTGCTTTGTAGCAACTTGTTTGTCCTGTTCCAGCTGTTTTTCAACAACAAATTGGTGTGTTTTGTAACAACCTGTCACTTTGTAGCAACTTGTTTGTCTTTTTCCAGCAACTTTTTGTCCATTAAAGAGAGGATGTTTTGTAGCAACTCGTTTGTCCTGTTCCAGCTGTTTTTTAGGCACCAAACGAGGGTGCTTGTAGCGACCTGTCAGTTCTTTTCCACTGGCTGTTTAGGCCCCAATTGCGGGTGTTTTGTAGCCACTTGTCTGTCTTTTTCAGCTGTTTTTTTTAGGCACCTAACGGAACTGTTTTGTAGTGACCTGTCAGCTTCTTTCTGGGGGCTTTTTGGGCACCAAAGGCAGGGTGTTTTGTAGTCACATGTCTGTCTTTCTTCAGCATTAAACAGAGGTGTTTTGTAGCAACTTGTTTGTCTTTTTCCAGTGGCTTTTTCAGAAATAAACGCGGTTGTTTTGTCGCGACCAGTTGTTCTTTTTCCACCAGGGACAGTGCCACAGAAAGCAATTGTCTTTTATCAAGACATCGCTTCTCTTCCAGTGGGAACTGTGTGTTTGGGCCAAATCATGATCTTTTCCTGACGATATACAAGTGGTTTTGTTTGTTTGTTTGTTTGTTTGTTTGCCTAACCTAACCACACGTTAATCACAGCATTGCTGAAACATAAAGTTTGAACATATCTGCTACATAACAATGTGCAGATGTAACGTATCCTTGTTTTACAGGAACATACAAACATTATTACAGGTGTTCTGATTCACACTGATGTTAAAGATCTCTAAAACGAATATTATCATTATGAATATATGACCAACACTTGCATTAAGGCGACGTCACATCGTCACATGATCAATAAATATATGAACATCTTGGGTTGCAGGGGTTTCTGGGAGATCATGACTGTCATCCCTCTGTCCTCCACAGGAGCGTCCTCGTCCAGAGTTCACGGCCTTGGCGCCAATGACCACGCGGAACCCGGTGACCGGAGCAGAGGAACCATACTTTCCTGAGAGTAAACGCATCAACAGAACTCTGACTGGCTGCATGGTCATCGTCGTCATGGTGAGTCTCCTGACCTTTGACCCTTAACCTTTGTGTTCTCTGACACTGGGACATTCTGGAAGGTTTCCTCCACAACATGGAGCAGTGGGTGGAGTTTAAAGATGGAGTTCCTCTTAAAGTTTTCCTTTGAGAAACAGCTGGTGTGCCGATTGGTTGTGATGTCACAGGTGTGACCGGTCCATACACCGGTCACACCTGTGTTGTTGACGCAGGAGTTACTGAGTGAATACACTGATGCGTGTGAACATGATATCTCAAGAACGCCTCAAGGGAATTTCCTTGAATTTGGCACAAATCTCCACTTGGACCCGACGATGAATTGATTAGATTTTGATGGCCATAGGTTACAGGTCAAAGTTACTGTGACCTTGCGTCTGTCTCATTCTTGTGAATGTGATAGAATTTTGTGGTCAAAGGTCAAATGTATTTTCAACGTACAAGAATATAAACATCATTATAAGTTTAACTCCTCCTCAGATGTGGATAGCATTAAGGTGAACATTATGTGTGCAGGTTGTGGTCGTGCTGATGTTCCTCATCGCCATCATTCTGTACCGCACCATCCTCAGAATCATCATCTACAAGTCCAACAGCTTCTTAACCTTCTCTGTGAGTACAACACCACACGCCTTTAAATCTGTGTCAGGGTTCATACAAACATCAGAAGCTCCTGGACGCCACCTTGAGGGACGCCACCTTGAGGGATGCCACCCTGAGGGACGCCACGAGGTCACGTTTATACCTCTGAGCAGACGACAGCTGTGACTGCAGCCATGTTCAGTCTGTTTGACCATCCCGTTCATGAGCACAGTATCTCATGAACTTTTTTCCAAATGTGGTACAAACATCCAATTTGACTTAAGGATGAACTTTTCATAATTTGGTGGTCAAATGTCAAGGTCACTGTGACCTTGCATTCATCTCATTTCATGAAAGTGATATTTCAAAAAGGCCCTGAGGATAATTTGGCACAAATGTTCATAAGGACTCAAGGATTAAGTGATTCAGATTTAGTGGCCAAATGTTAAAGGTCAAGGTCACCATGATTTTGCATTCGTCTCATTTGCATGAACGCAATATCTCAAAAAGGCCTTGATGGAATTTCTTCAAATTTGGCACAAACATCCACTTTGAGTCAAGAAAAGTTAAGGCCACTGTGACCTTGTCTGTTGCATTCTTGTCAACACATTATCTCAAGAACGCTTTGAGGGAATTTCTTCAAATTTGGCACAGACGTTCACTTGGACTCAACAATGAAGTGATTCAGATTTAGCAGCCAAAGGTAAAAGGTCACTGTGACCTTGCATCCATTTCACTCTTGTGAACACAGTATCTCAAGAAGAACTTGGTGGAATTTCTTCAAATTTGGCACAAATGTCCACTGGGACTCCTAAAAGAATTGATTAAAATTTAGTGGCCAAAGGTCAAAGGTTAAGGTCACCAGGACCTTGCATTCATCTCATTCTTGGGAACGTGATATCTCAAGACTGTCTCAAAACACCTCGAGGGGATTTCTACATATTTTGCACAAACATCCACTTTGAGTCAAACATGAAAAAGATTAGAATTTGGTGGACAAAGATTAAAGGTTAAGGTTACTGTGACCTTGTCTGTTGCAGGAATGTGAATGCAATATTTCAAAAACTCTTTGAGGGAATTTCTCCAAATTTGGCACAAACTTTAATTTGGACTCAAGGATGAAGTGATTAAGATTTAGTGGCCAAAGTTCAAGTTCACTCTCACCTTGAGATCCATCTCATTCTCGTGAATGCAATGTCTCAATTACACTTTGAGGGAATTTCTTCAAATTTGGCACAAGCATCCACTCTGAGTCAAGGATGACCTGAACAGAATTTGGTGGGCAAAGCTCAAAGTCACTGTGACCATTTCTTTCTCATTTCATTAAAGCAGTATCTCATAAAGGCCTAGAATTTCCTCAAATTTGGCACAAACGTCCACTTGGACTCATGATTGAACTACTTGCAATTTGGTGGTCAAAGGTCAAAGGTCAGCTTCACTGTGACATCATCATGTTTTCACAGACATGGATGGAAACTGTCAGACAAACTTTACTGGTGGGCGGAGTCATACGACCAAGGGGCGCTGACTGGAGTCGTTACTTATTTAATATTAACCTGATTTTAAAAAGTGTGTGTGTGTGTGTGCGTGTGTGTGTCTACAGGCCGGGAGGATAGCCAGTATCACAGGATCTGTGTTGAACCTGGTGGTCATTCTCATGTTGTCCAAATTTTACACGTCGCTGGCCCACATACTCACACACTGGGGTGAGTCACATCCTCCTCCTCTCCCTCCTCATCCTCAGCTTCACACTTTTATAAAAGAAATAATTTTATCTGTTAGTCTGGTCCTGATGAACGCAGACATTTAATTTTGTTTTTGGTCTGAGCTCCAGTTTGGTTTTGTGTCTTCGTTCAAAAGATTTTACTGATGAATTTTTTTTCTTGTAGCTTTTATTCACAATTTTAATTCAGTATTTTCCAGGAGTTTAAGAGGTCGATTATTGATCATGTTTAATAATAATAAAGTCCCAGTGTCCTCAGATGAGTACTTCCTAATTAACAGCGTCTTATCTTGTTCCTGTTGCTGAAAATGGTCAACTTTGTTGCCATATCAAACTACAAACATTATTAATCATAAATAAAGTTTGAACCATAAACTGCGGTCAGGTTTTGGACCTCGTCCACCTCTGTCTTAGGATCGGCTGCAGACTGACACGGCAGAGATGGCGGCCATCTTGTTTTTACATGGATCAGCGTGTTGTGGTCTCACTGTCACCAGAAGGGACAGAAAGTGTCCACGAATGAGGACAAGACGTCTGAGTGTGTGTGTGTGTATACACACTGTTCATGTGTGTGTTTTGTTGTCTCTGTCAGAGATGCATCGGACTCAGAGTAAATATGAAGACATGTTCATCCTCAAAGTTTTCATCTTCCAGTTCGTCAACTTCTACTCGTCTCCGGTTTACATCGCCTTCTTCAAAGGCAGGTGAGAACTGCTACTTCTTCTTCTTCTGTTTTCAGCCGTCCCTCCCATCTCATTTCATCCCTTTATTTTTTTGTCTTTCGTTTTCTTCGTACACATTTGTGGTCGACCTGTTCTCATACTGAAGTTGTCACCACCGCCGCTTGGTCAGTGATTTGTGTGTCCTGTGTCAGCGTGGGTTTCCTCCAGGTGCTCTGACATGTTCTCTATGTGTCAGTCCTGTGATAGTCTGATGACCTGTCCAGGGTGAACCCCGCCTCTCACCCAGTGTCAGCTGCGATAGGCTCCACCCCCCCACGACCCCTAACAGGATAAGTGGTTGCGGCAAACGACGTCCCTGAACGTCAACAACAGACGCACTCAGGATACCCAGCGTGTTACATGTAGCAGTCAAAAGTCCAGTGACCAGGCGGCGATGAGAACGTGTTGTTGGTGATCTCACTGGGCTGAAACAGGAAGGACTCAGATTCTCAGTTTATACTTTCAAAGTAAAACCAATCTAATGAAGCTGCAGGCTAAGGTTTCCTCAGCTGGTGTGTGAACTGTGAACTCTGAACTGAACAAGTCAAAAGCAGCAGTGAGACTGAAGGTGGAGCCACAGCGCCGCCTGCAGGCTGATGATGAAAACATCCAGAACCAACTGTTTGTCTGAACTGCTGCAACCAAACATGATTCAAACCCTCAAACCTTTATTCCTCAGTTCTGTAAGTTTGTGTCTGTGAATGAAGTAGCGGACATGTTGAACCGTATGATGCTGACTGACAGAGAGGAAGAGCTTCATCATCTTCAATCAGCTGCTTTGTTTGTGTCTCCTCAGGTTCATCGGTTACCCTGGAAACTACCAGACTCTGTTTGGAGTTCGTAACGAAGACGTGAGTCAGTCACACTGTGGTGCTGATGATGATGATGATGATTTCCTGTTTGTTTTCCCCGTCAGTGTTTCAGTGTATTAAAAACACTTCAGCCTGATGTGGTGTTGAACCGTCAGCCGTGTGACGAGAGGTTAAAACACTGAGTCAGGTCTGCAGCTCGTTAACTCTGAAGTCTTCTGAATTAAATATTCCTAAGTTTTCATTTGTGAGGTCGTTATTATTATTAATAATAATAATAATGATAATACATTACACTTATGTAGCGCTTTTCAAGGCACTCGAAGACGCTTTACAAATTCAGAGACAAAACAAAAGAAGTTGCAGTACTTGTTGCAGTGATGAGTGGGGGAGGGGCTGGAGAGCAGGCCTGATTTAAGAACAGACATCCTGCGGTCGGCTGATGAAGATCGTTGTTTGCATGACTCTGAAAAAACACAACACTGAGTCACTTCCTGACCTCAGCTTGTGCTGTGTTTGTTTTGTACTCAGAGGTCGGAGGTCGGAATACATCAGTTGTTGCATTCTAGTTGACGACGGTGGACAAGTCGGAAAAAAACATGGACGTCAGCAAGAAAGCCTTTGTTGCCCTTGAACTTTCGGAGTATAGACAGCTTCAAAACCATCATGCACTCCAACTGATGAACGCCGCAGAGGAGGCTGACCTGATGTAAAACAAATAAGATAAAGTTGCTGTAAACAGTACTCAGGTCCTGTTTAGACGACGGTTTCTCTAAAAACGGAAAAGTCTGTCCTTTGCGTTTTAAAAAACTTCTGCATTTATATGACGACGTTATTGAAACGATCCCCGTTCACATGGAGCCGCAAAATCTACCGGAAACACTGTAGTATGCATGCCAGGCCAATGAGTGGCAGTGTAAATTTGCAAAGCAACACCACGGCATGACGCCATGCGCCTGCGCTGAAGCGCCTTCCTGTACAACGCTGTGATTACAAACCAAAACAAAGAAGACACAATGGTGAAAGCATGCACAGATAACTTTGTCTGGATGGACGACGAGGTGGAGTTGCTACAGTAACAGATCTACACTTCACTTCAAATCAACAGTGTGAGCAGCACAAACAGAGCTCGGCATTGTTGTTGTGACGGTCGGCGTGTCTAGTGACTGGAACTGTAATGCACATGTGCGAAAAGTCTCCGTTTTCAGAGGAACTGCATATTGCACGTTTACATGACAACAGAGACGCTGCCGTTTCCAAAAATTTGCACTCTGGAACCCGTTTTCAAGATGTTGCGTTTTGAGGCACCCAAAACGCCGCTGCCGCAACTAAAGTTTACCGTTTTCAGTTGAAATCGTTGTCATATAAACGGGACCTTAGAAGAGTGTTTAGTCACTATGTATGTGACCGGCAGCCATCTTGAATTCGTAAGTCGGGGTTGATGCGGTTGCTCTGAGTTTCCGAGTTGGAAATCCGATCTCAGGGTGCGTTCAAGTTTAAACTTCCAACTGGGAACTGGGAATTTCCGACCTCTGAGTACAAAACGAACACACCATTACCTGCCATGCAAACATGGCCGCCATGACGGCCGCAGGAGGTCGTTGTTTGCATGATTTTATCTGTGCCTCAGTGCAGGGGCTGCAGCCTCTGAACTGAGGCACAGCTGCTGTTTACGTCCCTCTGAAATAAGAAAAGCTACAACATTCATCCAGCAGAAAAGCTCCTGATGACATCACTGCGCTTTGTGACCTGCTGCAGCACCGGAGGAATCAGTAATGAAACTATATCACAAGACCTTTTCACTCCGCTCATAAAAATGATCATAACTCAGAAACTAAAACATGAAGTCAGGTCAGAGAACTGACGGAGTGTGAAGAAATATTTTATGTTTCTACGTTTAAAAATCTGTCCGATCAAAATATTGTGTTTTTATTTTTATTTTATTTAAATCTGATGACAAAACATCTGATTTTTGCTTTTTTGAAAAATTAAAACAGTTCCAATACTTATATCAATTATTCTGGTTTATTGACTTCTATAATCTTTTAGTTCAGAAATGAAGGATTTGAATTTGTAGATGCTCCAGGAAATGACATCACAATCAGTAAAAATACGCCTGTAGGCTCTGTCACAATGTTCAAAGGGTTAAAGTGTGTGTGTGTGTGTGTGTGTGTGTGTGTGTGTGTGTGTGTGTGTGACAGTGTGGAGCAGGTGGATGTCTGATTGAACTGGCTCAGGAGCTGCTCATCATCATGGTGGGAAAACAGCTGATCAACAACGCCCAGGAGTTCATCTGCCCGTAAGCCCACACACACACACACACACGCACACACGCACACACACACGCACATGCACACACACAAAACAAAAACAAGGTTATAACTTCCATTTTAGTGTAGAGCATCAGACTGAATTTACCAACGCACCATGTCAGGTCACTCACTCTCCGGGACCGCCAGTGTTACTTGAATAAGTAAACACTGACCAACGGGACCAGACTGGCCGACCCGTATGCTCTCACTCAGTGGATGGATGATGTCACAGGAAGCCAATCTTACAAAGGAGGACCACACTTGTTTGTTTTGCTATGGAAGCTAACGTTAGCTAATGTGCTAAAAAGTTAGCGTTCCAGAGAAATCCAATCTTCCTCTTAATCCCTCCCCAGTTTCTGATGAGGTGGACATGATAACCCTTAATACACATAACCTTATTCATCCCTACAACAGGAAATACTTTAGATCGTATCTGGTGCAAAGAATCTAACGTGAACGAGATGCTAATCTGTAAACACAATAACTTCTGAGAATGAGATCATAACAAACAAAATATCTTGTGAGAAGAAAAAACTCTGAGAACAAGATTAAAAACTTTGTGCAGTGATTTTTGTCTTTACGTCGTCAAAGTTGTGTCACAAAACAAAGTCATGTGACCTCGGCTCTCATTTATAAATCTGTGTTTAGGATCCAAACTCAAATGTACGTTCAAACAAAACAAAAATTCATCAGCTTCTACAGTCGGGCGTCCTCCTCACCGTCATGTCCCGTGTCCAACATGTTGGTTATCATGGGTCACAGTTTCTCCATCAGGTCTGTTTTCATACATCACGACTTTAGCATGTGAAGTGGTGTCCGCCTCTGTCAGGCCCCGCCCCGTTCATACGCAGGGTTTATAAATGTCTGATAACAGATCCGACTCTTCTCTAGCTGAAACTGACGGCTCATTATTTGGCAGGAAGCTGAAGTCATGGTGGCAGAACAGGAAGACGGGTGGTCGGCTGAAGGAGGTGAAGAAGGAGGAAGGAGTGGAGGCTCAGTTGGAGGTGAAGAAGGAGGAAGGAGTGGAGGCTCAGAGGGAGGTGAAGGGGGAGGAAGAGGAGGAGGTGTCTCCCTGGGAGGCAGATTACCAGCTGCTCGTGTGTGAGGGACTCTTCAGCGAATACCTGGAGATGGGTGAGTCTGATTTCTACTCCTGGAGCTGCCGGGCGGGTGGTGTTAACATTGAGGGGTTTATTATATGTCATCCTCTTCCTCCTCCTCTTCCTCCTCCTCCTCAGTGATTCAGTTTGGTTTCATCACCATCTTCGTGGCGGCGTGTCCCCTCGCTCCGCTCTTCGCCCTCATTAATAACTGGGTGGAGATTCGTTTGGACGCTCAGAAGTTTGTTACTGAATATCGCCGCCCAGTGGGGGAGCGCGCTCAGGACATCGGCATCTGGTTTCCCATCATGCAGTTCATCACACACGTGGCCGTCCTCTGCAACGTGAGACTCTGTTTTTCTACCTCTGTGAGGACCAGGTCCACATTTATATCACCAACCAATCACATCCTCCGAACCTGTGTCTGCAGGCGTTTCTCATCGCGTTCACCTCGTCCTTCGTACCCCGTCTGTACTACCGCTACACCAGAGACAGCACGCTGAGCGGCTTCATCAACTTCACTCTGGCAACATCACCACGCAACTACAGCCGTGAACACACACCCTGCAGGTAGGCAACATCACTGCAACACATCCTGCAGGTAGGCAACATCACTGCAACACACCCTGCAGGTAGGCAACATCACTGCAACACATCCTGCAGGTAGGCAACATCACTGCAACACATCCTGCAGGTAGGCAACATCACTGCAACACACCCTGCTGGTAGGCAACATCACTGCAACACACCCTGCAGGTAGGCAACATCACTGCAACACATCATGTAGGTAGGCAACATCACTGCAACACATCCTGCAGGCAGGCAACATCACTGCAACACATCCTGCAGGTAGGCAACATCACTGCAACACACCCTGCAGGTAGGCAACATCACTGCAACACATCCTGCAGGTAGGCAACATCACTAACTTTTAAATATTTGAACTGAAACACAGTTACTGTTGATCATGTTGTTGATGTCCGTTTTTGATGTTGTTGTTGTTGATGATGGAGTTGCTGTTGTTGCTGTTGATATCGTCATTGATGATGGTGTTGTTGATGATGATGTTGTCAATGTTGCTGTTGTCACAGTTGTTGTATTTGTTGTTGATGTTGTTGATAATGTTGTTCTTGTCGTTGTTGTTGATATTGATGTTGATGATGATGATGATAGTGTTGTTGATGGTGGTGTTGTTGCTGTTGCTGTCATTGTTGATATTGTTGATGTTATTGATGTTGCTGTTGTTGTTTTTGTTGTTGATAATGTTCTTGTCATTTTTGTTGATGTTGTCCTTGTTTTTGTTGATGGTGTTGTTGTTGCTGTTGATATCGTTGTTGATGATGGTTTTGTTGATAATGATGTTGTCTTTGTTGCTGTTGCTTGTTTTTGTTGTTGAGATTGTTGTCGTTGACAATGTTGTTCTTGTCACGTTTTTGATGTTGTTGTTGATGATGGAGTTGCTGTTGTTTCTGTTGATATCGTCATTGATGATGGTGTTGTTGTTGATAATGTTGTGCTTGTTGTTGATGATGTTGTTGCTGATATTGTTGTTGATGATGTTTTTGTTTTACTTGTTTTCCTTGCTGCTCTTGCTGCTGCTGCTGATGTTGTTGTTTTTGTCTGATGGTGGTGTTGATAACGTTGTTGCTGTTGTTGTTGTTTTTTATGTTGTTGATAATGTTGTTCTTGTCATTGTCGTTGGTGTTGTTGATAATGGTGTTGTCCTCGTTGTTGATATTGTTGTTGATGATGTTTTTGTTTTGTTGTAGTTGTGGATGTCTTGTTGTTGCCTTTATTGATGTTGTTGTTGATGATGATGATGTTGTTGCTGATGTTGTTGTTGTTTCTTATGTTGTTGATAAATGTTGTTCTTGTCATTGTTGTTGTTGCTGTTCTTGATAATGTTGTTGTCGTTGTTGTTGTTGATATTGTTGTTGTTTTTGCTGATATTGATTATTGATTATGACAATGATGTTGTTGATAATGTTGTCTTGTCCTTGTTGTTTCTGTTATTGTTGTCCTTGTTGATAATATTGTTGTTAATATTGTTGTCCTTGTTGTTGTTGATGGTATTAATGTCGTTTATATTGTTGATGTTGTTGTCTATATTGTTGTCATCCTTGTTGTTGTTGTTTTTGTCATCGTCCTTGTTGTTGTTGATGTTATTGTTGATGATGATGATGATAGTGTTGTTGATGGTGGTGTTGTTGCTGTTGCTGTCATTGTTGATATTGTTGATGTTATTGATGTTGCTGTTGTTGTTTTTGTTGTTGATAATGTTCTTGTCATTTTTGTTGATGTTGTCCTTGTTTTTGTTGATGGTGTTGTTGTTGCTGTTGATATCGTTGTTGATGATGGTTTTGTTGATAATGATGTTGTCTTTGTTGCTGTTGCTTGTTTTTGTTGTTGAGATTGTTGTCGTTGACAATGTTGTTCTTGTCACGTTTTTGATGTTGTTGTTGATGATGGAGTTGCTGTTGTTTCTGTTGATATCGTCATTGATGATGGTGTTGTTGTTGATAATGTTGTGCTTGTTGTTGATGATGTTGTTGCTGATATTGTTGTTGATGATGTTTTTGTTTTACTTGTTTTCCTTGCTGCTGCTGCTGATGTTGTTGTTTTTGTCTGATGGTGGTGTTGATAACGTTGTTGCTGTTGTTGTTGTTTTTTATGTTGTTGATAATGTTGTTCTTGTCATTGTCGTTGGTGTTGTTGATAATGGTGTTGTCCTCGTTGTTGATATTGTTGTTGATGATGTTTTTGTTTTGTTGTAGTTGTGGATGTCTTGTTGTTGCCTTTATTGATGTTGTTGTTGATGATGATGATGTTGTTGCTGATGTTGTTGTTGTTTCTTATGTTGTTGATAAATGTTGTTCTTGTCATTGTTGTTGTTGCTGTTCTTGATAATGTTGTTGTCGTTGTTGTTGTTGATATTGTTGTTGTTTTTGCTGATATTGATTATTGATTATGACAATGATGTTGTTGATAATGTTGTCTTGTCCTTGTTGTTTCTGTTATTGTTGTCCTTGTTGATAATATTGTTGTTAATATTGTTGTCCTTGTTGTTGTTGATGGTATTAATGTCGTTTATATTGTTGATGTTGTTGTCTATATTGTTGTCATCCTTGTTGTTGTTGTTTTTGTCATCGTCCTTGTTGTTGTTGATGTTATTGTTGCCCTTGTCTTTGTTATTCTTGTTGTCCTTGTTGTTGTTGTTGTTGTTGTTGTCCTTATTGTTGTTGTTGTCCCGTGCAGGTACCGGGGTTTCAGAGATGAAAACGGCGAATACCTCCCGGAGTACTTCCACCTGCTGGCCATTCGCCTGACGTTCGTCATCGTGTTCGAGGTCGGTGTTTGTCACGTGACGGAGGTTTGATGAGGTTTTGTTAATGAGCGGGAGGTTTGTGCCGGGTGGGCAGAGTTACTGCTGAGTGACATGATGAAGGCTCCTCCTCCTCCTCTGTCTTCCTCAGCATGTGGTGTTCTTCATCGGGCGTCTGATTGACCTGATGGTGCCTGACATCCCAGAGGAGGTGGAGATGAAGATGAAGAGGGAGCACTACATGGCTAAAGAGGCACTGGCTGAGAACCAGGTACAGGAACACCGAACCTGACGTGCTAATAAAAGACACTCACACGCAGTTTGTGTTGTTGTGTTTATTTTATTCTTGTTTGTTCTGACAGGAAGTCAGAGCTGATCGGATGTCATGTGTGAGTTTTCATTTTACTAACATGAATGTGTGAATCCTGGGATAGCGAGGTGATGACACCTTCTAAAAATAGACGGCAGATACGAGGAGAATAAAACGGGGCCCAGTGTGGAGCCCTGTGGTTCGCTACAGGAGATGGTGCAGAGGAAGAGGACATGCTGTCGTTTGACACAGAGGCAGATTGATTTTGTGTGTAGGAAGCAAACCACTGTAGGTCAGTCCCTGAACGCCAACAACACGCTCAAAGCGTCAGAGCGGATCCTTCGCTATCCTACGATTTGCAAATCTGCTTTTCAAACATTTTTCAGGATTTTAGAGTCACAAAAACTCAGAAAAGTTTACACCCTTGTTTGAATGAATTCTTCTCATTTGATGGAGTGGTTTGGGTTTGTGCATGACACGTCAGCTCTGTAGTGCCTCCTCATCACCTGCAGCCTCTGAATGAATTTTTGACGCCCTTGGTATCCTTAAAAATTTAAAAACTTGTCTCACACATCAAAACACTCAGATCAGCCTCTTCCATCAACCTCATTGTGCCCTCTGCCCGTCTGTCCACCATGGGGTCCAGAGCCTTCAGCCGCTCTGCCCCCCGCCTCTTGAACTCCCTCCCTCCCGACATCAGGAACATTGACTCAATATCCATTTTCAAATCCCGCCTGAAAACCCACCTTTTTAAACAGGCCTATTCTATTTAACTTCACCTTTTACTGTGTTGATGTTTGATGTGTCTTTTAGCCCTTTTAAATTTAATTGTCTTTTACTTGTTCTGTAAGGTGACCTTGAGTGCCTTGAAAGGCGCCTTTAATGAAATGTATTATTATTATTATTAAACAGGAACGTAAAGTGATGAGGCTCAGTGTGTGTAGCGGCTCCATAGCACCCCCTAATGTCTGGAAGGCCTCAGTTGGGACAAAGTTCCTCTGACTTTTATCAAATTTGGCACGCACATTCCTCTCATCAGTTCAGACATATTTCTCAATAGCTTTCACTAGCTCCGCCCACCCCGAAGTCAGCCATTTTGAATTTTGTGCATGTATTTTACGCAAACGTTTTCATATCCTCTCAGAGGGTTCATCAGATTGGTTGGCGGTATAACCCTCCGACTAATGTTAGACTTAACAGCGAAGAAATAATCGATGGTTTGGATGATGATGTCGTAGGTCATGTGACAACAAGCCACTTCGAGCATGTTAAGGTAAGGAACTTCATGGAAGTCGTCCGAGAGGATTCAACAGATCCATCTTAAATTTGGGCAGCAGAACTTCAAGACCTTCAGGAAGCAAACTTGTCAAACAGTGTGATGCCCTGTTTCCACTGAGCAGTGCGGTTCAGTTCATAGTTTCTGTTCCCACAGTGAAAGTTGTGGATGGTCCCAACAGAAGCGTTCCTTAGCGTCCCCATGTTTGGTCCCCCCTCTGGTGGGGTACCTAGCACACAGATCTGGTACTAAAAGGTGGAGCTAGAAACCCTGCAGTCTGATTGAGGACTGATCACACCATCTTTTTTTTTTGGAAGTTTTATAAAAAGAATTGAACATTTTTTGACACCTTTTTCTGACTTTTTAATCATATTTTTCTGACATTTTATTAACATTTTTTTGGATATTTTATATTTTATTGGACATTTTATCAACACATTTTCCGACATTTTACGAATACCTTTCAGACATTTTGTCAACATTTTTTTGAACATCTTATTCATTTTTGTTCTAATTAATTTTCCCGACAATTTACTAACATTTTAGGACATTTTAACAACCTTATTGGGCACTTTATTTACATTTTTTTTCTGACATTCTACTAATATTTTTCTGACATGTTATCAACTTTTTTTAGACATTTTATTAACTTTTTCTGGCATTTAATTAATGTTTTTTGGACATTTAAGTAATATCTTTTTGGATATTTTATATTTTATTGGACATTTTATCACCTTAATTTTTCTTTTAATAAACTTTTTCCTCAACATTTTTTTTTTTTTTGTTACATTTTATTAACATTTTTTGTGACAAAAACTTTGACCATTCCACTAGTTTTTATTTTCTCTCTTGGATGACAGACACTTTTAGTAATGAGTGGACCTTCAAGTGTTTGTAATATAGATTCATTTGGACTGGATAATGTGATCTGCATTTATTCTAATCCTCACTTGGCAGAGGGTCGATCCTGTGGGCTAATACTACTACAAATAATAATACATTTAATTTAAAAGGTGTCTTGCAAAACACCAAAGCTCACCTTACTGAGTTACATTCACTACATTCATCTATGAACATTCACTGTTCACTTACACTGGATTCTGCCAAATATGCGAAGAAGACATATTTGAGACACAGCTGCACTTCCTAACAGAATGCACAAACCTCTAGCCTGTCCCAACAGAATATTTCCTGAACTTCAGACAGCGCTCCCAATTTATCAACGCTCCAGTTTGTGTCAGAGTGCGCTCCCACACTCAGAATGAGTGTTTCTGAACGCACCACTCACATCATCTTCCTCCATCGTCTAAAACAAGACAACACAACTTGTTAGCTAGCGCTAGCTAATGTCTGTGGAGAACTGTTTTGCCTCCAGCTAAGCCCCGCCCACCAACAAACATCACTCTGTTTACTAACAGTAAAAGGGTGTATTGAACGTTTTATTGTTTGCACTCTAAAAACTGCACTTTTCCTTGTTAGTACTACCATGTACAGTGTGCTCTGTCAATACTTTCAGTGTGGTCATGTCAATAAAGCCTCATTAAATTGAATTTTAATCCTGCCAGCACCTTCAACAAGCGCGACGGAGCCTGCTCATCACTGCTCTCAGCTTTAATCTGACGTGTTTGACCTGTGTTGTGTTTTGTGTTTCTAGTCTTTGGGGAAATCCATGATTCCTAGTGAAAGGGATTCCTCGTGCAGCGACCTGCGACAGCGTCCGTCTTTACGACCACCGCAGAGCGACTCCCCTCCGCCAAACCTGAAGGAGATCCCAGAGGAACCTGACCCATCAGAAAGGTGCTGAAATATGTTGCACAAGTGAACTCTGTGCTGGATGTCCTACCTCTGCCTCGACGTCCTGATCTACTAGACTGAACTTCTTACGATCAACCTCTCGGACAGCTCTATAAGACCACTGTGAGACCTCTTCAAGGTCTACAAGAACTGGGTTGAGTCTTACAAGTCCTACAAGAACATCACAAGATCTAAAAGACCATTGTAAAAGACACTTCAAGACTGCTGCTGGATATGTAGGGGTTCAACCAGACCAGATCTGGAAGACTCCTGCTTGACCTTTAGAACATCTACTAAGGTTGAGTTGAACCTCTACACATCCTTAAAAAGCTCTTCAAGAGGTCTACAAGACCTTCAGCACCCCCTCCACAAAGATCTCCACAAATATCTCCACGAGTGTCCTTAAAGTAAATGAGAGCTTTTCAAAGCCCCAAGATTTCTGCGATGTTTCCACATGAGCTTTTCAAGAAGCCAACATGGCCTTGGTCCTGTGTTCTTTACTTACGAGACGTGTTTGTGACTTGGAGGAAGCCCACGAGAACAAGAACTTTAAAGAGCCCTAAAACCTTTCAGAAGGGTGCTATGAGACCCTTAGTGCACTTAGTGTTTGTGCACTTTTACAGGCTGCAACCTTTATGCCCTTGCCCTATCAGTAGCTGTGGCTGGAGGCATTTTATGTTCAGATTGTCTGACCATCCCATTCTCATTAATGTAAAATCTCGAGAACACCTCATGGGAATTTCTTCAAATTTGGCTCAAACGTCCACTTGGACTCAAAACTTCTTAGAATTTAGTGATCAAAGGTCAAAAGTCAAAGTCACTGTGACCTCTTTTGTCTCATTCTTGACAACACGATATCTCAAGAAGGCCTTGACTGAATTTCCTTAAATTTGGCACAAACATCCACTTGGACTCAAAAACTGATTAGATTGAGTGGTTGAACATCACTGTGGCCTCACAAAACATTTTTGGCCATAACTCCAGAATTCATATGTTGTCCTCCTGAGGGATCAGGGTAATACCTGACACGGTGGACGTTCCCTCATTGTTACATATATTTATAAATTATATTTCACCGTATTTCAAAAGTCAATTCAGTGATTGAATCAAATATATATATATATATATATATATATATATATTTTTTTTTTAAAAAGAACAGCTGTTGATGTTGGTGAAATAGAAAATCCTTCACGTGCGCTGTCACTGCAGGAACCTTCAGGATGGAGCCACTGCAGCGCTGCTGAAAATGAAGTCTTCATTTCAGCTTTCCCAGATCTTCTCTTCTATGTGTCTCCTTTTCTCAGAGAATAATTCAGCGTCATTAATACAAAATAAATTGTTTCATGGTGGCCTTCAGCCTGATACCCAGCCTTCGTTGATCTGGTTTTATTATCTCATTAATCATTTTTTTGTCCAGTAGCAATGACTGATACGATGTGTGTCATTTATTTTTGTGCCACCACAATATGCCGTTTGGATTGTGTAATTTTTGCCAAATTAAAATCATTTTTATTCTTGTAAAGTTAAATCTGTTTTTAGATACTGTATGTTTAGATTCAGACTCTTTTCTGTTTTCTTAGAGGAACAAACTTTTAATCAGGTTTTTTGAATATTTAAACAGCCTTTGTGCATTTATTAAATCGACAGTTTTATGGAGCTAGATCAGAGCCAAAGGTTTGATCATTTAAAAAAAATGAACGTAATTGAGAAACTGAAAGTTAAGTTTTGATCTTGAATTGTGAAATATACAATGGTGTATCTCAAACAAAAAAAAAAAAATTGTACATTAGTGAAGGAAACATGTTTTTTCAGGTGAAATAGAATTTTGAGTCGGTTCTGAAATTCTTTTAAATAAATTATTTACACATTTTTCTCTGTTATATCTATTTTAATATTTGAGCTCTCTTTTTTTTTCCAGTTGCAGATTTAATGTTTTCAGATTCATATAATCTCCTGAAGGCAACAAGATCCCACAACCCTCTGTGCAGATTAATCAATAATGAAAAGAATCATCTCTGTTCAGAATATTATTCAGTCAGTGCTGCAGGAAGTACTCGGATCCTTCACTGCAGTAAAAGTACTAATACCACACTGTGAAAATACTCCAGTGAAAGTCCTGCTTTGAAAATGTGACTGCAGTTAAGAAATACTTTACTTAGACCTAAAGTATATGTATATGTTTAGGTAAAGTACATATCTGGAAAATGTATGTAAGTATTAAAAGTAAAAGTACTTAATGTTAAAATGTTTTGATCAACTTAATAAATCAAAATAATTAAACTAATTCAATCAACTAATTGTTTCAGATGCACTTGTTTATTTTTTATATTTTTGGTTTATGTGTAAAAAAAAGTAAAGTAAGTCAAGTTATCAAAGAACTGTAGTGGAGTAAAACTAGAAAGTGGAATGAGATTCAAATACAGTACCTCAGGTTTATACCTCAGTACTTACAGTGCCACCAGAAAGTATTCACACCCCTTCACTTTTTCCACATTTGGTTATGTTACAGACTTATTCTAAAACTGATTAGAGTTTAGTTTTCTTTAAAGAAATCTACATAAAATATCCCATAATGACAAAGTAAAAACATATTTTCAGACATTTGTGGAAATTCATTGAAAATGTAAACATTTAAACATAATAGGTACATAAGTAGTCACACGCTTGGCTTAATATTTTGTTGAAGCACCTTTGGCAGCAATCACAGCCTCAAGTCTTCTTGGGTACTGTATGTCTCTACGAGCTTGGCACACCTGTTCTGGGGCATTTTCTCCCATTCTTCTCTGCAGATCCTCTCAAGCTCAGTCAGGTTGGATGGGCAGCGTTGGTAGACAGCTATTTTTAGGTCTTTCCAGAGATGTTCGATTGGATTCAAGTCCGGGTTCAAGGACATTCACAGGCTGCCCCTGAAGCTACTCCTTTGTTATCTTGGCTGTGTGCTTCGGGTCATTGTCGTGTTGGAAGGTGAATCGACGCCCTAGTCTGAGTTCCAGAGCACTCTGGAGCAAGTTCTCTTGAAGAATCTCTATATTTGGCGGCTGTCATCTGACCCTCTATGCGGATTAGTCGCCCAGTTCCTGCAGCAGAAAAACATCCCCACAGCATGATGCTGCCACCACCATGCTTCACAGCAGGGATGGTGTTAGCCAGGTGATGAGCAGTGCCTCTTCTTCTCCAGATATGACGCTTGCAGTTCAGGCCACAAAGTTCTATTTTGGTTTCATCACCCCAGAGAATTTTGTGTCTCCAGGTCTGAGAATCCTTCAGGTGCCTTTTGGCAAACTCCAAGCGGCTGCCATGTGCCTTTTAGTGAGAAGTGGCTTCCGTCTGGCCACTTTACCATAAAGGCCTGATTGGTGGAGTGCGTTAGCAATGGTTGACCTTCTGGATGCTTCTCCTGTCTCCGCAAGGGAACGCTGGAGCTCCGCCTTAGTGACCATTGGGTTCTTGTTCACCTCTCTGATCAAGGCCCTTCTTCCCCGGTTACTCAGCTTGGTCGGACGGCCAGATCTAGGAAGGGTCCTGGTGGTTCCAAACTTCTTCCATTTCTGAATAATGGAGACCACAGTGCTTTTGTATCCTTCCCCAGATTTGTACCTTGACACAATCCGGTCTCTGAGGTCTGCAGACAGTTCCTTGGACTTCAATGCTTGGTTTCTGCTCTGATATGCACTGCCAACTGTGAGACCTTATACAGACAGGTGTGTGCCATTCCAAATCATGTTCAGTCAACTGAATTTACCACAGGTGGACTCCATTCAAGTTGTAGAAGCATCTCAAGGATGATCAGTGGAAGTCAGATGCACCTGAGCTTAAGTTTGAGTGTCATAGCGTGTGAATACTTATTTACCTATTATGTTGAAATGTTTACATTTGTTATAAATTTACACAAATGTCTGAAAATATGTTTTTGTCATTATGGGATGTTTTATGTAGATTTTTTAAAAGAAAACTAAACTAATCAGTTTTAGAATAAGTCTGTAACATAACCAAATGTGGATAAAGTGAAGGGGTGTGAATACTTTCTGGTGGCACTGTATAAATGTTTTTCTTTATCTTCCATCACTGGCTCTTTTCACACAGATAATACTGAGACACATCAGTCTCCATCAGCTTCAGTAAAAGCAGCTGTAAACAGTGTTGATCAAAGTTTTCTGATGAAATGAATAAAAAATAAAATGGCGGTGTGTCGGTGTTCCCGGTCAGGCGCTCTGTGGACTGCTAAACCCGGTCCGTGTGACGTGTAGGACCTCCTCCTCCGACACACAGCAGCAGTAATGGCGGACTACGACACCTACGATGATCGGGACCGGCCCTACGGCAGCTTCGGCGGCAGCAGAGGGTGAGTCTCCGTCCCGCACCGCGGCATTGCCTGGTGGCTCGAACACAAACCGCGGCCGGACCGTCGCCGTGTTTCCCGCTGCTGTCCGCCCCGAGCCTCGGCGCAGGGTGACCAGGCCGCGGAGCTCGTCCCGCCCGGCGCTTGCTGAGCGGGACGGAGAGGAGCGAGCGAAGGCCCGGGACAGCAGCTGGGAAACACCGCGGTCCCGGAGCTAACAGGCTAACTGTTAGCAGGAGGCTAGCGCCACTGTCCGATCCATGTGGTGGGGCTTAGCCCGGAGCTCCGCGGTGAAATAACGGTTATCTGTGACGATGAGACGGCCCCGGGGAGAGGGGAGAGGCCGGTGGAGCGGGACAGGAGGCCGCAGCAGGTGGAGGTGGTGGCGGAGCTGCAGCTGCAGGCTGCCCGCATGGCTGCATCATGTGTCCGCAGCTGCAGATCCATCCACGTAGCTAGCAAACATGAGCTGGAAGTCGATCAGGACTATTGGTTATTGATCAGTAATGGTGTGTGTGGCTCATATCAGATCAGGCTGCTCTGCTGTTTTACCTGTTTTCAGCTGAAGCAGAATGTGATGTGTTTTTTCAGGGTGTCTGCAGCTGCTGTGGGAACTCTGGTTTCACCCACACTCACTTTAATTATTCACAAACACACACGAGTTGTGATCAATAACCTGAAACAGATTCACTGACCTGCAGGGATCAAACTATCAGTGTTGTATCAACGATCGATCATTGAATGATCTGATTTGTTAAACAGCAGGAAGCTGTAAAACTTGTTTATGGTGATGTCATCAGATTTGTCCAAAACCCAAATATCCAGTCTGTTGATTATCAACAGGAAAGATCACGATCATCAATATGTTATTGTTTCTAGTCTATATTTGGCCCTTTATGAAGTAAACACATTAATTAAATAGATTAATCTCTGTTTATCAGGTGACATGAAAATATATCGAGGGTGTCACAGAGTTTAATAATTATGAGACATTATAGTATTAAAATGTCTGTCATAAGGAAACACAAATAAGTGTTAAAAATGAAATAAAACCTGAAGTCTGAGGCCGAACTGTACGATTGTTCCCAACGATATCTGTAAATATGTGACGTCCAGTTTATTCAATGTCCCAAACTGGTCGTCAGCCGCCGTCATCACAGACAATGTTTTATTAATATAGAGACTTGTTTTTAAAAACAAATGATGTGTTAATTTGTAATCTGTAAACATGCAACACTTTCCACAAATGCCAAAAAAACAAACAATACAGCAAATACACAAAATAATTACAAAAATAAATACAATTATTTAGTGTGTGTAAAATATAAACACACAAGTGCAAGGAAAATGTACTCACTTTTTATTAAAAATTTATTCAGTTTTATTGAATATTATAATCCATAATATTCCTCATTGTTATTAGTTGTCCGTATTCTTGAAACTTTTATTGATATTTTCATGTTATGCTCATGTTTTATTTCTATATTCTATTTAACAAAAGAGTATGGAGATAAATTTGTCTCAGTGTGAACTGTGTGAGATCAACAGTCCTTCCACAAATACCAAAAGAAAAATATTTTTAAATATTTTGCAAGTATAAAACAAATCTGTAAATACACAAACACATCCCAAAAATAAAAAAAGAAAATTATAAAGTGTGCGTAAAATGAAAATCTGCAGCCGTAGAACTGAGATTGAAAAATAAAAGCTGTATTTACAGAGACCTAAGTTGTAAATGTCAGGAAAATATTCACAAACATTTTCATTTGTTTGTAAATTAATTAAATGTATTTACACATAAATTTTAATTTGTGTAATTAGTGTACATCTGTTTTATATTTGCAAACATTTTTTTGAGGTTTATATTTCTATGATTCAAACAGAGCTGCGATTAAATCCAGTGGTGGAAAGTAAAAAACATTTACTCAACTAATTAAGTATGAATCTGAGGTACTTTTACTTTACTTGAGTATTTTAATCTCATGCCACTTTCTACTTTTACTCCACTACAGTTCTTTGACAGAAAACACTTTTACAAACATCTGCAAATACAGAAAAGCATCTGAAACAATTAGTTGATTGATTTGGAAACTAAACTTAAAATAGCTTATTAAATTAAATTTAATTAATTAAATTAGAAAACATTTTCACATTGAGTACTTTTACTTTGAATACTTGAATACATTCTCCTGATTTGTTCTTTGCTGCAGTCACATTTTCAAAGCAGGTCTTTCACTGGAGTATTTTCACAGGGTGGTATTAGTACTTTTACTGCAGTGAAGGATCCAAATACTTCCTGCAGCACCGACTGAATAATATTCTGAACAGAGACGATTCTTTTCATTATTGATCGATCTGCTGATTATTGAACGGTTTGGTTTCTCAGCTGTTAAAGATTAATGAAGGTGATGTCTGCACATATCTTGTTTTGTCTGACCCATCAGTCCAAAGATACTTTTACGTTCATCCGTGACGAGTCAGAGGCCTGAACTGGAGAAGATTTGGCTTTTTGTTTTTGTCATTTCAGATATTGAAACTTATTTGTACACAACCAAAGCAGATTTTTCAGCTCAGGTCACAACATGGCCGACAGAGCGCTGCCTCCAACTGAACGTCTCTGAAACAGTCGGCATGTTTTTCAGACCTGTTACTGATCCTCATGAACCTGTGACAGGTGAACAACTGCAGCTCAGGAGTAAAATCAGACGTCTTTCTAACCTTTAGTTTAAGTCACATTTAAAAAGAAACTGTAAAAAGGTCGATGCAGTCCTGCAAAATGTATAGAAATCACACGTCTACAGAGGCCGCCAATATGGAACGCCGAATGAACCCAAACATCTAATTCGACATCCGTCTTAAGACGTCAAATTTGTACCTCAGAAGACGACAGAAAATGGTGTGTTAAAACGTCAATTTTTAAAGTCTTAAGATGTTTGGTCCGTTGCTATTGGTTGGCCTCAACATACCCACCCCCTTTTGATGTAAGGCTTCCATGCTCCACCCCCTTTTGATATAAGGCTTCCATGCTCCACCCCCTTTTGACGTAAGGCTTCCATGCTCCACCCCCTTTTGACGTAAGGCTTCCGTGCTCCACACCCTTTTGACGTAAGGCTCCCATGCTCCACCCCCTTTTGACGTAAGGCTCCCGTGCTCCACCCCCTTTTGACGTAAGGCTCCCATGCTCCACCCCCTTTTGAAGTAAGGCTTCCGTGCTCCACCCCCTTTTGACGTAAGGCTTCCGTGCTCCCCACCCTTTTGACGTAGCGGCTGCGTTGGGCTGTACGTATGCCTTCGTTGTGGTCATGTGGTTTCTTGGTAGAGGGTACGTTTTGCCTACGTACCTGTGACGTGTCTTAAGCTCAGTATTTGGGACAGTCCATTTCTATGAAGGGGGTGTGCTGGTAATTTTGAACTCCGGTGGCTGAGGAGAGCAAGGAATGGCGTTCAGAAACTTTGCGTCCAGTTTTAAAATTAGGAGAAGAGAATGGGAGGATGATGCTGGCAGAGTGAACTGTCACTGTAGCCTAAACGCTGATAAGTAGGCCTAATATTATTTCTTATCAGCCTCAGTTCAAAGTCTGCAAGGTAGGTTGAGAGGGAATTGTTTTCTCCGTTGCAAAGATTCTTGTATTTAGGCCCTCAGAAATAGACAAAGTGTTAGCACCAAGGGATGAGCAAACGATCAAAATTCATTATTCTATCATCAAAAAAATTAACGACCAGTTGTTGATTAATTGATGAGTGAGTATTTCAAAAGAGAGAAAACAAAAGAGTGCAGTGCAGGCTGTCGCTGCAAGAGAGCGCAGCTGTCCCAGTTTTGAGCTTCAGCCCCCCAGGCCAAAGAGGAAGAATGGCGCGCATGTGCAGGTCACCCCTGGGTGTTTACAACCGTTGCCAGCCAGAGTTACAGGCTTCGGTTTTCAGCAAAAACCTCCGTCTGTCAATGGCGTAGTGTTTTCAGAGGCCTCAAGGGAAGCCGCCGGAGAGCGATGAGAGCCTCCGTCTGTCTATGATTTTCTGCCTGGTATAGGTCTGGCAGGGGGTCTCAGCATTGTAGGGGAAACACTGCGACTATTGAGCACAATTATTTGTGATCCATCAAAATCCTTAACAGTCAATCATCGATGATCGAAAATTTATGCCCATCTCTAGTAGCACCCAATTAAATTGACGTGTTAACACGACATTTTCTGTAGTCTAAAGAAGTACAAATTTGACGTCTTAAGACGGACGTTGAATTAGAAGTTTTGGTCCATTCGGCGTTCCATACGCCAACATGTTTCTACATTCATCTGAATTACTGTGTAACGAGCTGGTCACAGGCCGACAGCTGCCGAACCACAGCAGGCTGAAACCACTGGAGTCATTACAGTCAGGAACAACTCTAAAAACCAAAGCTCCTCCATCACGTCAAAGATGATCAGATTTTAAGTTGAGACGACTTCATGCTAGGGCTGCTCGATTAATCAAATTTGAATCTAGATTACGATTTGGGCTTCCAACGATTATGAAAACAAAATAATCGCCATAAAACGATTATGCACTTCTTGTCAGTTTACTCGGAAGCCGCGCATGCGCAATACTGCCCCCTCCCCTCCTCTCCTCTATTCACTCCAAGAGCCAGTCACGTAGGTGAACTACGAATAACATGAGGGGCAGGTGATTGCCGAAGATTTCAAAAACAGCGTGCGGAAAATGGCAGAGCAAGAGAGGTTGGTGTGTGTGTGTGTGTGTGTGTGTGTGTGTGTGTGTGTGTGTGTGTGTGTGTGTGTGTGTGTGTGTGTGTGTGTGCGCGCGCGCATCGGGGCCGAACTCCGCCATGCGCAATACAGAGAGCAGAGGAGAATTGTAAACACGCGACCATGTAGAGACAGAAATGACATGCCGTCGTGTAAACAATATAAGTCATCACGTGCGCGGCATAGGAGTGTAAATCACCAGCTTCATCACGATACGTAAGGGATAATGTATAATGAGCCGGTGAATACTGGGAAAACAACTCCCGACAGGGGAATAGAATAGTTGTTTTCCCAGTATTCACCGGCTCATTATACATTATCCCGCTTATTACACGGCTAATTATCAGTTGAATAGACAGAATATTGATTAATTATACATTTTGTAAGCGGTAACGGCTACTTTAGCCCGATAAAAAAAGTAACTGTTGTCAGGGCAGCGTCCCTATAGCAACGCCGGGCTACATAGCAACTGTGTGTAATGACCGTTGCTACTAGCAGCGGTCATTACACAGTAATATCAGACCGCAGAATGCCGCGACTGACCAATCAGAATGCAGCATTTAATAGAGCCGTGTAATAAGATATTATATTGATTTGTTTGGATGACGATAGGATGTTTGCCAATATCACAAAGTCTGTCATGATACGATTTTGATTCGATTCAGGAGCTTGCGATCGATATGACGCGATATCATATGCCCATCTAACACAATCATTTACATCAACTCACAAAAACAACTAGAATATGATTTGACCATTTTATTTCTGAGCTCTGATTGTTGTTTGAGTGGAGGCGCGATTGCCCAGAAATGGTGACACAGACGTGCTATGTGAATTTCAAAATGAATGCGTATCTTTAAGATGACGATATGGATCGATGTTTTCATTTTGCATTGATATAATCGGATCGTTAATCAATGAATCGATGCATCGTTACACCCCTAGTAAATAACAAATTCAAGCACTTGAATAGGCCGTTTATTCTTTATTCCACTGAATTAGACACATCTTGTTGGTCAGTCATTAAAACGGGAGCAAGTTTTACACACATCACACGTGTGCATCCCAATGACGATGCTTTAAAGATTTATCGTTCAGGCCGAGTTCCGTCTTTCTGCTTCGTAAAATATTTTAGATCAAACACATTTGTTTTCCTCACACTGACTTCACAGTCTCAAACAAACTCACACAATGTTTGGGGTCAAAAGATAAAACCCTCCACGTCCACACGCTCAAATGAACTCAAACTGTATAAACGTGTCCTCGTCCTGTTCTCGTGACTTTTAAAGAAATATAATTCCGTGTTCTCGGGGACAGAAGAAGAAACAAAGCAGTGAATCAGTCTCCACATTAGAAATGAGTCTCCACAGTAAAAAGAGGAACGAGGAGGGACGGGAGTTAGAGCCCAGATTAATGAATGAAGTTCATCTATGGATGAGTGAACTGTGAACAAGTTACTGACTGTGATGACGCTGCACTGTAACTCTTATCTGACTTATTCCAGTTTATTTTTCATTGAACTCATTTTAATTCATATTTGAATATTTCTTGCTCCTCTTATCCTGAGAAACACGACAGCGGCGCAAGCAAAGCGTCTGTCGGTATCCATGGTTACATCTGCTTCCTTCCTCCTGTAGCGTGGTGAGGGCGTCCCATGCTTTGGCTTCTCTTTTAGACACTTAATCAGGAGTGACACTCGGTAGTGAAGTGGTAGTGGGCAGGGACTGGTTTGGGATTGGGCCCTGGAGTCCGAGGTGTTATCTACCCTGTGTATCAGTGTCCCATGATGCTCTCTGTCTCCTCCCCCTCAGGCCCCGTGGAGGTGGTGGCGGCGGCTCCGGAGGCCCCCGGAGGCAGAAAGAGCTGCCGACAGAGCCGCCGTTCACGGCGTATGTGGGAAACCTGCCGTTCAACACGGTGCAGGGCGACATCGACATCATCTTCAAAGAGCTCAACATCCGCAGCATCCGATTGGTCCGAGACAAAGACACAGACAAGTTCAAAGGTCAGCAGCCCATTGGAGGATGTCCCACTGTGTCCCCTCACGGTGTCCCCTCACGGTGTCCCCTCACTGTGTGTCCTCACTGTGTGTCCTCACTGTGTGTCCTCACTGTGTCTCCTTACTGTGTGTCCTCACTGTGTCTCCTTACTGTGTGTCCTCACTGTGTGTCCTCACTGTGTCTCCTCACTGTGT
>NC_065507.1:112371-114579 GCF_006386435.1 Epinephelus moara | reverse complement strand
AGTGAGGTAGAAACAGGAGCGTCCTGAGCCTAAACTACCAACTCTATTTGATCAGCAACGAAAATATGGTGCCAATTTACAAGAAGCACAGAAAATAAACAGGGCTGTAGATAAATACATTTGTATGGACAGATCTTGTTTCTGGTTGTTATTTATTTTGGGGGGATTTTTTGTTGTTATCATTGATGTTACTGTTCTGATCTTTATTTAAAAAATGACATGCCTCTTAATTTTTTGCTGCTGCATCGAAAATGGTATCAAGTATTGAATATTTTCCTGGGTATTGATATCGAGTTTGAAATTTTAGTATGAATATTTTCCTGGGTATTGATATCGAGTTTGAAATTTTAGTATCGTGACAACCCTACAATGAACTGATTAGAAATGGTGGTCAAAGGTCACTGTGATCCTGTTTTCTTTCATTTTGTGAACACGATCTCTCAAGAATGCCACCAGGCAAGTTGTGACCTTGCATCTGTCTTATGCACATGAATGCAATATCAAGAATGTCATTAGCGCAATTCCTATTGTCATGAACGCGGTATCTACAGAACAAGTGAAGTTCTTCTAATTTGGCACAAATGTTCACTTTGAGCAAAGGATGAACTGATTAGAATTTGGTGGTCAAAGGTCACTTTGACCTTGTGTTTGTCTCATTCTCATGAACGCATTATCTCAAGACCTTCAGGGAATTTCCTCCTCTTTGGCACAAACGTTCACTTTGAGCAAAGGAGGAACTAATTAGATCGTGGTGGTCAAAGGTCGCTGTGACCTTGTTTTGTCTAATTTTGTGAACATGATTTCTCAAGAACATCATGACTGTGAGTGCCGTGTGACCTCTGCCCCCTGCAGCTTTTAGATCAGAGGTCACTGAGGGTGGACATCGCAGAGGGACGGAGACAAGAGCGAGGAGGAGGAGGCTTTGGCTTCAGGAAAGATGATGCCAGAGGTAGGAACACCAAAAACACAGCAACAGGAAGTAGGTCACTAACCTGGTGCCTGTGTCAGAGAGCAGTTTCAACAAACTAGTCTTACCCTGAAGTCTTAGTCTGACTGTGAACTCTGAGTCCGACCCTGAACTCTGAGTCCATCCCTGAACTCTGAGTCCATCCCTGAACTCCGAGTCTAACCCTGAACTCTGAGTCCGACCCTGAACTGTGATTCCAACCCTGAACTGTGAGTCCGACCCTGAAGTCTTAGTCTGACTGTGAACTCTGAATCTGACCCTGAACTCTGACTTTAACCCTGAACTCTGACTTTAACCCTGAACTCTGAGTCCGACCCTGAACTCTGAGTCCATCCCTGAACTCCGGGTCTAACCCTGAACTCTGAGTCCGACCCTGAACTGTGAGTCCATCCCTGAACTCTGAGTCCATCCCTGAACTCCGAGTCTAACCCTGAACTCTGAGTCCGACCCTGAACTGGGATTCCAACCCTGAACTCTGAGTCCGACCCTGAAGTCTTAGTCTGACTGTGAACTCTGAGTCCGACCCTGAACTCTGACTTTAACCCTGAACTCTGAGTCCGACCCTGAACTCTGAGTCCGACCCTGAACTCTGAGTCTGACCGTGTGTGTGTGTGTGTTTCAGTGTAACTGATGTTCTGTTGTTTCTCCTCCAAGTCTGAACGCACCACACGGTTTACATCATACATTTGATTTAAATAAAGGTTGATTGATTGGATCTATAAACGTAGCTGTTGGTGTTTGACTTGGAGGAGGAGGAGGAGGACTCTTATCTTTCACTTTCCATCCTGTCATCTCCTCATCCTCACCTGCACCTCCCTGTGTCTGTAGCTGCTCCTCACACACAGACAGGTAACACTCACCTCCTTCTCTCTAACGTCTGCTCTCTGATTGGCTGATGGACCACTAACAAGCTCCGCCTCTTCAGTGCTGTTCTTCCAGCTCCTTCCAGAAGGAGACGCCGCCTCGCCCTCCTCTGTTTCCTCCTCTTTCCTCTGTTCCTCCCCCTATTCCTCTTTTTCTCCTCCCCTCTCTCTCTGCTTTTCCTCTCTTCTTCTCCTCCTTCTTCTGTCTTCTTTTTTCCTCCCTTCTCCTCTTCTTCCTTTTCCTCCTCTCCTCCTCCCTTTCCTTCTCCTCCTCTCTTTTTCTCCTCCCATCTCTTTCTTCCTCTATCCTCTCTCTATTCCCTCTCCTTCCTCCTCTCCCCTCTTTCCTCCTCCACCTCCTCCCCTCTTTCTTCCCCC
>NC_065507.1:103185-112356 GCF_006386435.1 Epinephelus moara | reverse complement strand
TCCCCCCTCTCTGTCGGTGTTAAACTCCCCCTGTCCTCTGCAGGACGAGGAGGTCCTCGAGGAGCGTCCAGAGGAGGACGGGACAGCCGTGAGGACTTCGAACATCAAGGAGGAGGAGGAGGAGGAGGAGGAGGAGGAGGAGGAGGAGGTGCGGTCAGAGAGTTCAGCAGCTCAGGTTGGACAGCAGCAGATCCCAGCCGACCAATCAGACTGCAGGACAGTGTCCCAGAGTCTAATGTTAATAACGGTCCTGCAGGTGGCGTCGTTTGTTAAACAATCACCTGAACCAGTGCAGTTAAAGTACAGTGATTGGTTGTCGTTACACTGCGGCGCCACCTGCAGGTGAACCTTCTTCAAAGTTAATGAGGAGTACGACGTCCTTTAAATCTGATGATGTGTTTCAGTGTTGTGTTCAGGACCATCGAAATATTTCAGTAAATATCGCATCAGTTTGTAGGACGGACAAAATATTTAAAATGTCTATGTTACGTATCGATCCAGGATGTCCAATCACAGCGAGGCGTCCAGGTAAGAGCTTAGACGGCTCGTTAGCCTCCACCTCGTTAGCTAAAACAAACCAGACTGACACTAATTCACAATAGAAACTCATGCTTAGCTAATGTTAGGCACTGTTGACCTTTGACCCCATAGCCTGGCTCCACCTCCTGAAGCTGCTGGACCACAACCTGTTTGTTTGTTCCCATCATGCCTTTCACCTCAGCCGTCTCATACTCACGGGTCACCTTACAGGTTCCAGGCGCTGCAGGACACCTGACGGTGTCTGTCTGTCGACTCACCTGTCGGTCTGTCCGCCCGTCTGTCTGTGCAGGTTATAGAGATGACGACTACATTGGAGGGCGGAGTCGAGGCGGTGGTGGTGGCAGCGGTCGCCCCGGTGAAAGAAGGGGAGGAGGTGGAGGACCCGGAGGTGCAGGACAGGGTCGATACAGAGAGGGAGCCCCCCGTGGAGGAACGACAGACTTCAGGGAACCGTCTGAAGGTGAAGCAACTTCCTGTCCGTCAGTCACAGTTTGAGGCGTTAATTTATACATTCATGACGTTATTCTGTTGTATAATTCATGTTTGTTTAGTCGTCGTGTAAATCTAAAATCAGCACTGTCTGGTGATTCTTAAATCAGTGATGTATTCATGTGATTCTTGATTTAGTGATTTTGTCACGTGATTGTTAGATCAGTGATTTAGTCAGGTGGTTTTTTAAATCTGCGATTTGGCCTGGTGATTCCTAAATCAGTGATTTTTTCATGTGGGTTTTAAATAGACGATTCGTAGATCAGTGATTTAGTCACAAGATTCTTAGATCAGTGATTTAGTCATATGATTCTTAGATCGGTGATTTAGTCACATGGATCTTAGATCGGTGATTTAGTCACATGGTTCTTAGATCGGTGATTTAGTCACATGGTTCTTAGATCGGTGATTTAGTCACATGATTCTTAGGTCGGTGATTTAGTCACATGATTCTTAGATCGGTGATTTAGTCACATGATTCTTAGATCGGTGATTTAGTCACATGGTTCTTAGATCGGTGATTTAGTCACATGATTCTTAGGTCAGTGATTTAGTCACATGATTCTTAGATCAGTGATGTAGTCACATGATTTTTAGATCAGTGATTTAGTCACATGGTTCTTAGATCAGTGATTTAGTCACATGATTCTTAGATCAGTGATTTAGTCACATGGTTCTTAGATCAGTGATGTAGTCACATGATTCTTAGATCAGTGATTTAGTCACATGATTCTTAGATCAGTGATTTAGTCACATGGTTCTTAGATCAGTGATTTAGTCAAATGGATCTTAAATCAGTGATTTGGTCAGGTCATTGTTAAATCACAAAGGCAATTGCTAAATTGATGTTTAGGGCGAGAGATTGTTAAATTAGTGAATAAATCACGCAATTCCTTAATCTGTAATTGATTCACCTGATTTTTGAATCTGATTTAGTCCAGTTAATTTTTAAATTAGTGATTTCGTCAGGTGAACATGAAATCACAAAGTTAATCTGGCGATTCTTAAAAAAAAAATTGGTGATTTTATTGGGTGAATCTTAAAACAGTGGTTTGTGACTCTTGATTTTTATTAGTTAATTTTTGTAAGTCAGCTCAGTCGTTGACAGTCGGGGCTCTTTGGCTAACATGACGACTTTAATCCTTTCAGTGGGTAAAGACTTCTTTTGTTTGTTTGTTTGTTTACAGAGGAGCGTGCACAGCGGCCTCGGCTGCAGCTGAAGCCTCGGACCGTAACTGAGCCGCTCAACCAGGTCGCCAACCCAAACTCTGCCATCTTCGGCGGAGCCAGGCCGCGAGAGGAGGTGATCCCCAGAGACAAACCTTAAGAGACTGAAGGCCATGAGGGCCAGAGGGAGGGGGAAGGGGGGGAGGGATTAGGGAGGAGAGAGGGGGGGCGGGGGGCGGGGGGGTGAACAGATAGAGAACTTTAACAAAGATAAAGAAACGCCAACGGGATGAGTTTAAACGCCACAGTTAGCATTCCTTCCTGACAGACAGCGAGTGGACGCCACCCTCCTCTTCTTCCCCTTCTTCTTCCCTCTTCTTCTTCTTCTTGTTCTTTTTCTTCTTCCTCTTCTTCCTCCTCTTCTTCTTCTTCCTGTTTGAGTTCAGTTTGAGCAGAATATTTATTCTTAGTCGGAATAAAGACGAACACACTCTGACACTGACGAATAATAACCCTGTAAACACAAACACAACGAGCAGCTTGTGAATGCATGTCCGAACTTTGGGTTTCTCTGCCCCCCCCCTCCCCCGCCCCCCAACATGTCAGCTTACTGTGATGTCATAGCTGCTTTGTCCTGTTGCCCCGCCCCCTGCTCCTCTGCCGCCAGGTCAAAGATCGCACGCCATTTACCCCAAGAGAAAGAAGCCCAGAGCTTAAAACCTGTCAAGTCATTTTGTTTGTGTTTTGTAGTCATCCAGCTGAAGCCACGCCCCCTCACCCTGATTGGTTAAATTGGACAAACTTTTTTTTTCGTTCTGTCTTTGTCACCGCTCGTTGCTTTGGTGACTCATCAGTCAGATTTTACAGCTTTTGATCAAAAGTCACGTTTCATATTTTTGCCCCGCTTTGTGTTTGTCGGTTTTATTCTGCATGTCCTTGTGTGTGGGCGGGGTTTCATCTGCGTTAGGACAGATTTACAGCTCTCTACAAGCTCCGCCCCCCACCAATACCTGCAGCACCTGATGGAAAAGTTTTTAAAGATAAAAAAACGCTGATGTTGAGATTTCTGTTCCCATGATGCACTGCTGCTCGACGCCTCCGTAGGTGAAAACTGCGTTCACTGCGTTCAGGTCACGTGAAGAAAAAGGGAAAAAGTGATTTCCTAACAGAAAACTGACTCTGCTGGAAACGATTTATTGTCGATAATCAAACATTTACCAAAAACACAAACAACAGAATCTGTTTTCATTGTTCTGTTCCTGGAAACAGAAACAAACTACAATCAGGGAATTGTGTCCCACAACCTGAACGCAACACAAGAGGGGCGTGGCCTACAGTTAAGGCTCCTCTGATTGGTTGTCTCGGGCCAAAGCAGAGTATGTTAGATGTTTCCTGATGATGCGATGGCGCATTTGTCGTTTTCCCACCCAATCAGATTTAAACATAAGACAATATCTCTGATTGGTCCGTTGATCCACACTGAAAACTTCACCTGAACTGGAGCTCCTTCTTTTCTTTTTCTCTTTCATCTCTGACTTCATTGTCTTTCTTACTCTATAAACTACTTTTTAAAAAAATATTTCTACGATGAAGACAAATGTTTGACGACCGAACAGAAATTAAAAAATCTAAGAAAGAAAAATTAGCAAAGGAAAAAGAAAATAGGGGAAAAAATGGTACTTTTCCTTTTCATCCGTTTCCTTTTTCTTCCTTCTTATTTAAACTATTGATTTTATCTATACGATGAAGACAAGTGTTCGACGACTGAACAGAAATGTTGAGAAAAAAAAATTGGGTTCAAGGAAGCAAAGAAGAAATGATCAAAAAACAAGGGAAAAAGAAAATAGTAAAAAAATGTTATCTTTCATCCCTGATATTATTTTGTTTCTTCTTCTTTCAATTAATGTTTTTGTCTTTTTTACGATAAAGGTAAGTGTTTGACGGCCAAACAGAAATTCAAAATAATTTAGGAAAGAAAATCAGGGTCATGGAAGGAAAGACGAGTAAATACTAATTTAACAATGAAAAAAAAAAAAAAACAGGCAAAAAATGTTCTTTTTCTTTTCCATCCCTGATTTAATCTGTCTCTTCTTCTTTATTAAACTGTTGTTTCTGTCTTTTTAAGATGAAGACAAGTGTTTGACGACTGAACAGAAATTCATAAAACTGTTGGAAAGAAAATCATGCATGGAAGGAAAGAAGAGTAAATCCTAATTTAACAAGAAAAAAGGAAAAATCAGGCAAAAATGGTTCTTTTTCTCTTCATTGTTGAGACAAAAACAGAAGAAAGAAGATGAAATCAGGGATGAAGACAAGTGTTTGATGACCGAACAGAAATTCATAAAACATTTAGGAAAGAAAATTGGGGTTCATGGGAGGAAAGAAGGAACAGGGACAAAGAAAACAGGGAACCAGCATTTCTTTCTTACATTTTTTCTTTTTTATTCTGAAATAACTTTTCGATCTCTTTTCTTTGCCCTTTTTTCCATTCTTATATTTCTGATCTCACTAACAGATGGTGGTGCTAACACTTTAGAAACTTATTTTAAAGACAACGCATGAAAGAGGTGAAGAAACCAGAAATAAAGAAAAGAAAGAAAAACATTTCATTTTCTTTTCTGTGTGTTTCCCCATCCCGATAGAAAAACAGTGTTCATGGAAGGAAGGAATGAAAGAACGTGGCAGAACAAGTCATAAAATATTAAACGACAAGTCATAGAAATGTTTTCTTTTTCCCTGTTATCCTTAATTTTATTTTTCCCTCCCTTTTGCTCCCTTTTTTCTTCATCTCCCCCCCTTGTTCCTCTTCCTCTGTCTTTGATTGCAGCACTGACTCATTTAACTCAGCAGCCCCATACACCCCCTGCCCCCCTCCCCGACCAGAAGGTGGCGCTAACACGTCGTCACCAGCAGGACAGAAGAAGTTTAAAGGTGTTTCGTGCTGTTGTTGTTGTTTCAGTGTACGTCTCTTGAAGCCGACCGCCACCGATAAAGTTTTGTAAAAAAAAAAAAATAAAAAATAAAAAATTGATGAAGTCCTAACGATTAGATCGAGCTTCGGTTTGTAGTTAAAACATTTTTTTTTTTTTTTTTTTTTTTTTTTTTGCATTCCTTAATTTTCCTGTCTCGAAGCTGCTGCCACAGACGGAGGCGGAGACAGCAGACGTGGTCCAGGTGAATGTTTTCAGGTGCGTGTGGATCAGGCTGGATATCAGGTGAACAGGATTTAACCCTTCACTCGGTGGTCGGTTTCCGTCTGCGTCGCTTTGACAAAGTTTGTGTCGCTGATGAAACACTTTGTTTGTTCTCCCTGACATTTGCTTTACTGTATCATAGAATAAAAAACGGCTGTTTAACTTTTTCTTTTTGTTCATTTTTTTTTTCCTACACTGTTTATGGCAATAAAACTCTCATCACCGTACTTCAACTAGAATGTGTTTAATTTCAGGGTGGTGGGGGGGTCGAGTCAAGTCGGTTTGATTTTTATTTTTTCTTCCAAATGAAAAAATAAAGAATAAAGCTCGTTCTGTTTCTGCCTCTCTGTCTGTGTCGAACAAACTTTATGTCTCCTTCAGTATTTAACGTCACTGAATAACTCTGAGAAATGTTCGCTGACAGAACCACAACAAAGAGCTTTTTGTTTAGTTCTTTAAATCACATTTATTCCTTTCTGACAATCACATCTCTGTCCTTAAAGCTTCCCCCCGATTCATGTTCTCATAACAAACAGAACCCCCAGATTATTACAGAACAGATTATATTATTATATTATTATTATTATATTATTAGTAGCAGATACCTTGAAAACGTTTGAACAATGGTTAACGTGTTTAAGTTTATGCACAAGAAAGGCAGGAGCTTAAAGCACTATCCCGGCAGGAAATGCAGCGACGTCGTGATTAAAAACAACCACTTGTCGTGGCACTATCCCGACAGGAAACGCAGCGACAACGTGATTAAAGACAACCATTTTAAGTGGCACTATCCCGACAGGAAACGCAGCGACAACGTGATTAAAAACAACCACTTTTCGTGACACTATCGCGACAGGAAAAGCAGCGACAACGTGATTAAAGACAACCATTTTAAGTGACACTATCGCGACAGGAAACGCAGCGACATCGTGATTAAAGACAACCATTTTAAGTGGCACTATCCCGACAGGAAACGCAGCGACAACGTGATTAAAAACAACCACTTTTCGTGACACTATCGCGACAGGAAACGCAGCGATGTTATCGCTAAACTGGTTTTTATTGTTTGTTGGGGTTGAACAGTGGTCTGCAGCTCGGCAGGTATCTTTCCTCGGTATCACACCATCCACCCTCTCCTCCACCTCCTGATGACAGTCAGCCCTGATACTACAGCACATCAAGATGACCCATATGAAACACAAATGTAATGTGTCTGTAGTTTGCAGAAACGTACAACATGTTCTTCTGGAGACGGGCAGATTTAAAACCTTATTCTAGTGTTTGTCCACATGGTGGCGTCAGGATCATTTAATGATCAGTGTCTGGACATAATGTTGAATTTAACGTTCCAGTTGAACATCTGAGCTGCTGATGATAATCAACCTCATTGATCGGACTTTTGTTGTTGAAGAAGCTCTGACTGTGAACAAAGTTTATAATTTTAGTTTTAAAGAATTCAAATAAGTTTTCAAGGTAAAATATGAAATATTAAGTGTTCAGATATATTTCACACTTTATTTACTCTCCTGTGAGTCCTCGTGATGACGTCACATTTTGTGTCTTCTGCTCCCAAAACTTTATTCTGCTTCACTCATACCCATTGTCCATCATTTGTGCACACTTTCTGTCCCATCCAGTGGTAGTGAGACCACAATACACTGATCCATGTAAAAACAAGATGGCCGCCAGCTCAACCGAGTGAGTCTGCAACCGATCCCGAGACAAAAGTGGACAAAGCCCAAAACCTGATCATAGTTGATGGTTCAAAAGTTTTCTGGGTAATATTTATTATCGTATCTTGCGAAGACATTAGAACTTTATTATCTTCTGGTTTGAGGACGTTGGGACTTTATCGTCGTCTGGTTTGAGGACGTTGGGACTTTATTATCGTCTGGTTTGAGGACACTGGGACTTTTTCCCATCATATAAAATGTATTTTGTCCACACTGTAACCTTTGACCCCACATCTGTCCTCACATGAGGACTGTAGAGTCTTTCCAATAAAAACGAATATGTTCATGAGTCACTGAGGGGTGAACGGGGAGAACTTTTTTGGACGTGCGTTCTGGGCAAAAACAATAAACCATTGTCCAATACTGAGTTGTCTTTGAGTGCGGTGACCCATTTATTTGCTCTCTTTTTATGCTCACCTTAGCACAGGTAAAACTCAGGTAAAACTCAGGTAAGTTTCATTCATCAATTTGTTTGTTGAGACGCTGCCACTCTGATACTGACACGGTCAAAAACTGTATGCTTCCCCTTCCACACCTGCTGCTCATCACCTGCAGCCTTTTCTGAGCTAATGCTCCACCCAGTGTTCAAACAGGAAACTACATACAACAATGCAAATGGTCACCTGTGATGTAAACATAAAAAAATAAACAAAAAGTACGTTTTTATTTTTAAAAACTACTTCCTGTTTCCTGTTCAGAGATGTTTATTTTATAGGTTTCATAGGTGACAATAAAAACTGAGGCTTGTCTGTGTGTGTGTGTGTGTGTGTGTGTGTGTGTGTGTGTGTAGTTGAACTCTTCCTGGTTCAGTTCTCTGTTATTATCTCAGTCTTCACTTGTTGTAGTTGTAGTTGTTGTTGTTGTTTATTCCTCCAGTCTGACGTCACAGCAGCCCGCAGATCGTCACCATGTTGACAAACTAACAGCTGGAGCTTTGAAGCAGCTCGTGAGCGTCAGTTTAGCAGCAGCTCGGTCACAACTCGGTCAGTTAGCTTCCTGCTAGCTGTAGCAGCCCCGTCGCTTCCAGGTAAGACGCTTCAGTGAGTCCATAATCCTGCTGGTTAGCTCCTGTTCACACTGTAACCCGGGTTAGTTTAACCCGCTCTGTCTGACGTCATCTCTCTCCCTTTGTGTTTGTTTGACTCGTTAGTTTCTGTAAACTTCACTAACTAGCTTCATGTTAGCCTAGCCGTTAGCCTATTAGCAGCCGGGGTACTTTCCAGACTCCACACTCCAGACTCCGTTTACAGTCTGTTGAATTTAACGGAGCCCGACTCACCGGTCACGGATCATCCTGTTAAATCGTTAACTTGTGTTTTGTCCCGTTATATCAAGAGACATTGAATCATTCGGCTCAGAGTTAGCGCCACAGTTACCTCCATGAAACCGAAACTTCACTTTGTTGTCTGTCGTTGTTTGTCTTCAAGTTTGTTTCTATGAGTTTCGTATGGCAATAACGCAGATCTGTCTCACACATCTCTGGACCGGATTATTTGTTAAATAAGAGTTTAACATCACGAAATATGACGCCGAATTTATCAGAAGATCTTCCTCCTGTGCATTGGTTCATTTTGTCGAGTCAGTTACACCAGTGATGTCTGAAAACTGGAAAGAAACACAAACAAGCTGGTTTTTATTATGTAGTTTGGCTAAAGCTCGTCTGCGTGCGCTCAGTAGTGGTGGAAAAAATAATCCAGTCACGTTTTTAGTGGTTGTAACAGTATAAAAGTGTTAAAGTACTTTAGAGTCAAAATTCTGCGCAATAACATGTGGTTAAATATCTTCACACAAAGTCCCGGTAGGTGGACAACGGGTCCTTCGTGTCATGGGGCAAACCTCCATTAACATGTTGCTAAATTTAACGCACCGCTTAAAGTTCGCCTTTGCTGCCCAGTGTATGTACACTGCTCAAAAAAATAAAGGGAACACTAAAATAACACATCCCAGATCTGAATGAATGAAAAATTCTTATTAAATACTGTGTTCTTTACATAGTTGAATGTACTGACAACAAAATCACACAAAAATTATCAATGGAAATCAAATTT
>NC_065507.1:89277-101212 GCF_006386435.1 Epinephelus moara | reverse complement strand
CACACAAAGGAGCAGATAGCGGTCCTGCTGCTGGGTTGATGCCCTTCTACGGCCCTGTCCAGCTCTCCTGGTGTAACGGCCGGTCTCCTGGTATCTGGTATCAACCTGATTGGGCTGCAGGTACGGCCTCATGCTACCAGTAGTGCCAAGGACACTAGCAGAAGACCAAACTAGAGAAGAACCAGTCAGGAAGGATAAGGAGAGAGCAACTGTCTGTGGAGCAGCTGAAACTGATTCACAATCACTGGATTGATCTCCCTGAAGTTTAACTGACTCCCTGTTAGACTGTGACCTTTAATTGTTCCATTCAGTTCTTTGAACAGTGTTGTTGTTGTTATTGTTGTTGTTTGTATAATGATTTGTCTTGTGTCTGTTGTCTCCTCCATTTGTATTCTTTCTGTTTACGTATTCGGGACTACAGATGCAAATTAGCAGCTTTGCTACAATCCGGCATGTTTACAGAGATGTTTGATCAGTGTTCATTAATGTGCACTGTCCCCATCCAAATCAACTAAACTAAACTACAGTGTGTGTCTCTGTGTTTATACTCAGGTATGTTTGCGTCCTGCTGTAACTGGTTGTGTATGGACGCTGGTGATGACACTGAGCAGTCTGCCGGAGCTGAGCGACGTCATCAGTCCTACACTAACTCGGGCTTCAACAGTCAGCCGTCTCCTCCTGCACCTGAACACACCTGTAAGGCGTGCGGGGGGCACTTGGACACACCTGCAAAGAAGGTAACCCCGCCCACCTGCTGCAGTCTGTTGGGTCAGAGTCAGTCCACAGTGATGTGTTACAGTGTCTCTCTGTCTGTCCGTCTGTCTGTCAGCATGTGTGCGTGGACTGTAAGAAGGACTACTGCAGCCGCTGCTCCGCACAGCTGGAGCCCCGCCCCCGTCTCTGTCACACCTGTCAGCGTTTCTACGGCAACCTGCTGGAGCGGGCGGAGCTCATGAAGCTGAAAGTGAAGGAGCTCCGGGACTACCTGCACCTGCACGAGGTCTCCACCCACCTGTGCAGAGAGAAGGTGGGAAATGATGTCATAGTTAGTGAATAGATTCATGAGCTATGGTCAAACGCATGTGGTGTGAGGTCACAGTGAACTTTGACCTTCAACCATCAGGCTGTCTCCTGGCGAGCGTAAACAGTTTACTTAAAAACAAATGTCTCCTACCTGTCACTTTTAAGCCCCGCCCCCCAGTTAAACCTTTGTTTCCTGTTCTTCAGGAGGAACTGGTGGAGCTGGTCCTCAGTCAGCAGTCTTCACCATCCAGTGACTCCGCCCCTGAGACCTTGACCCCCGACCCTGTGTCCATGACCTTTGACTCACCTGACTTGACCCCTCACACCTCGACTCCTGCCCCCCCTGCCCCGACCCCTGAACCCCCAGCTGCACAGCCTGAAGCCCCACCCACAGAGACCGCCCCCACTGAGCCCGATGTTCAGGACGAAGACCAGGTAAGACCAGACCAGGGGTCCTGGACCTGCAACTGATCCTGTAAATGTACAGTACCTTTACAGTCATGGTCTCTTGAGTCGGGACCTTGTCCTTGTGTCTGGGTTCCTGAGACTGATTCAGTCTCTTGTCCGTCTGGTTCAGACCTGGGACCCGGAGGAGGCCCCGGTTTCGGGTCGCAGGGCATCTCTGTCTGACCTGAGCTGTGTGGAAGACATTGAGGCTCTCAGCGTCCGGCAGCTGAAGGAAATCCTTGCCAGGAACTTTGTCAACTACAAAGGCTGCTGTGAGAAGTGGGAGCTGATGGAGAGGGTGACCCGGCTGTACCAGGACCAGCAGAACCTACTGGGTGAGTTTAGGGTTAGTCCCAGGACCAGCTGAACCCACTGGTGGATCCAGGGTCAGTCACAGGACCAGCAGAACATATTATTGGGCATAAAAAGTTGAACATTGAGCAGAAAGTTTGTTTTATCAAAATCAAATGAAAACATGTCACTTCCTGTTTGTCCTCCAGCTGCCAACACTGTGAACGCTGCAGGTGAGTTTCCTGTTTCCTGTTTTTAGTCTTTTCTGACGTTCTAAAGTCCAAACAGTTCATTGATGAAACATGTTTTAGATTAATCAGACATAAAGTTAGTTCTTTATGAGCTGTTGTTTCTCACAGTGCCTCCCCGTACGTCTCTGTGTCTCCTTCCAGAGTCCGGCGGCGGCGGTGGCCGTCCTGCAGGTTTGGAGGAGAACCTCTGTAAGATATGTATGGACTGTCCGATCGACTGCGTCCTGTTGGAGTGTGGTCACATGATCACCTGCACCAAGTGCGGCAAGAGGATGAGCGAATGTCCCATCTGCCGCCAGTACGTCGTCCGAGCTGTCCACGTCTTCCGGTCCTGAACCTGGGTAAACCACACCACCGCCACACACCTGCGTCTGATTCCAGTCCAACCAAAACAACTCACTTCCTGTTTTAAATGTTCTCACTGTCAGACACATTTTGGTTTGGGGGGAAAAGGTCGTCACATATTTGATCACCATAGTTTTTGTTGACAGAAGTAGCGCCGTCTCAGGTTTTTAAAGTTTTCTCCTGATGTATGTTGAGTCTGGTATTTGTTGGCAGAATGATCGCGGTCATGTCCAGGTATCGTATGACAGGTCGATGATTATCCTGACAGGCCATGTGACGTCATTCTATGCGACATCTTTACAGTGTTGTGCAAAAGTTTTGGTCCCCCAGTCAAAGGTTTGTTTACTGTGAGTAGTTCAGTACTAGTTTGTTCAACTCGAGCAGTTCAGAGCGCAGAAACGCCAGGCGCCTAGAACGCAGATAGACGAGGCACGTGGCAACGCCAAAACAGCGAGCAAATAGCTTCAATCTCATTAAAAAAACTGTTACAAAAAGACGCCTCCAGCTGTTGAAACACTTCGTCTGTGATCGGGGCCTGAGGGGGCAAACAAACTTGAACCAAACAGGCAGGTGTGTGTGCAGGTTTTTTTCCACTCTGAGATTGTAAAAAAACAAAAATAAAACACTGATCTAGCTAAAGATTTGGAAAAGCATGTTTCATCTTTAAAGGATAACTTCGGTATTTTTCAACCTGGGCCCTATTTCCCCATGTGTATGTGTGCGTATGATTCATAGGTACAACTCTTTTGGAGATCAGCTCGTTTTCTTCTGAACTATTCACAGTAAACGAAGTGTTGACCAGGGGGCACGAACTTTTGAATGACACTGTAAATATCAGCGGCTTACAGCTGTGTTAATGCTCTGAATGTCATACCCATGACTCTTCTTCTTCTTCTTCTTCTTCTTCTGCAGGACCGACTGTCTCCAAAGCAATAAAGTGCAAACTGAAGGGACCTCCTCCACAGATGTGTTTATTTTTCTAGTGTAAATAAGATGAAGAATGTAAGAAGTGACCTTCTGTGAGCGTCGGCCTGCAGAGCTGCTGTTTGAACACAAACACTGAACGTACAGACCAACTCCACATCTCTGAATCATCCACCAGGAATCCTCTGTGCCTTCAGCAGCTCGTCCTCTGGACGCCGTCTCAGCGGTGAAACACTGAAGGGGCGGGGGGCGGGAACCTACCAAAGAGAAACGTTACCTCGACAGGTGAGGCGGGTCCAAGATCATTACGTCACCACGTCGCCTTAAACTCAGTGTAAAGCACACAGACTGTTTTCTGGTCACAGTCGGCTCTGTTTACAGTCCGCAGTGAGCTCACACTGTAAAAATATCTCAGTGATGTCATAACCTGTGCAGCCGTCTGCGTCCCAGCGGCGTCGCTGTATTAAATCTAAACTAAAGCTGCTTTAGACCAGCAGCCAATCAGAAACAGGACATCAGCATGGTCATTAAACTGCCTTCAGATCAGATTATCAGCAGGATAATAACACACACACACACACACACACACACACACACACACACACACTCACACTGAGCCCCGCCCCCAGCCTCAGGTGATTGGTGCACCTGTCAGTCACACCTTTACCTTCAGACGCCTGATGGATCTGAACGCTGCTGTTTCCCCTCAGATCCTCTGCGTTACACCGACATCCAGTAAAAACTCTTCAAATACTGGAGCGACACATTTTACATTTTCCAAACTGTTTCAGATTGTTTCTGTCGTCTCTGCTCCGACTGTGTCCTCAGGAGACACACACCGTCTCATCAGTCACTGATTCCAGAAAGAAACACAATTTTTAACGAATTTTAATATTTAAAAAAAGCTCAGACAGTCTTCAGATACATTCTCAGATGAATGGATATGAATGGAAACCAGCGGCCGCCTCAAACAGCAGAATAACCAAACGCCTCTGTCTAACACAAAATGACTCGACGTTTCTTCTTCTTTCTTTTGACCACTTAAGCCCCAAAACCAGCAGCTGAGACGTCGACTGCTGGTTCTGATGTCAAGGACAAAAAGTTTAACACAGTTTGGAAAATGTTGAGTGATGATGTGAAGTACTTTGATTTAGGGATGCACGATAAAATCAGTACGTCATCGGTGACGGCTTTAAAATGAACTACAAGAACCAGGGCTGAGCGATATAACGACTGTGTACAATATATTGATTTGTTATCAAGCAGGGTATTAATTAAGACACTGTTTATATCGACAGAGGGTCAGGCTGCATTACATGACGCATACCAGTGAGCACACTAGTTCTAGAACACAGTAAACACACATTAAACACACAGTAAACATGGCTTAATAGAGACAGTGTCAAACACAAATCAGCTTCACTATAACTCGCAGCATTCACAGACAAACACTTGTCTTTATCTGGACACATTTTCCCCACAAATACAACACGCTAACGTTATTAGCACAAGCCTATGGCATTTTACATTGTATAAATTAGCCTAGCAGCTAGCAGACTTTTCCTCTGCTCATATGACCCCAGGGACAACAGCAAACCTCTGCAGCTCCAGTGCTGTGTGCAGAAAGTTAACGTACAGCCCTGCAGTTTATGTGATATAATTTTTCATGAACATGTTGTGCAGCTGTTTATTTTCAAACAGGAAAATAATCCCTGTCTTTGTATTTTATTTTCATCACAATCTGTTTTTATAAAAGTAACTGAAGTCTCAGATGTGGCTCTGACCTGCAGCTAAAAACATGTAGAAAATACAGAGATATATATCATGTGTCGCTGGTCAGCCTAAAAAAATACAGAGATATGAATATTTGTCTGTAGGGCCCAGCCCTGATGAGAATCAGCCAACATTTTTCTTATTATGCACAATGAATGAATATTACATACACTGAGCAGTAGATAAAGAGAGATGACTGGTTGCTCTGTTTATACAAAAATGCATAATCTTGTGTCGGGTGCTTGTGGAGAACAGGAAATATTAAAAAGCCTTTATTGTGGTGGCTAAATCATGAAAAGAGCCGACATGTTTGGACCACTGCAGACCTTCATCAGGAGTTTACAAACTGTTTTGGATCGCCTTCCTGTTGATACTTTGAAAAGTATTTCATGTCTCCATCTGCTGGTGGGCCGTCACAATAAGGATCTGCATGTATAATAATTAATTCCAATACGGAAGAGACTTGATCACTAACATTAGGTGGGGAAAAAAGGATATATCACTTATCACTTAAAAGTCAAATTAGTTGTTATATGTTGGATATCAGCAAAAAACTCAGTATCGTGCATCCTTACTTTGATTTACACGCCTGTCGTTTCCTGATGAATCTCAAAACGCTTTCCTGATTTAGTCATAATGGCGGTATCACATTTAGACACTCAGATTAATCCATTCTAAATAACAAAAATCAGCTCAATGTGAAAAATGTGAAATGTGACTACAGACAAACACAGTTTAACCTGTGGAGAATAAAATGTCTGATAGTATTCTTTTTTCCTACAGTTCGCTCAAAAGCTGCGGCTGACAGGTCGATTCGTTATCAATAAATCTGAAGTTTATTTTTTCAGTCAATTAATTTGGTCTGAAAAAAGAATCTGAGGTGATGCCGTCAAAGTTTAAATTCAAAACCCTGAAAATATTGAGTTTATTACTGGAGAACAAAATCAGCAAACATGCACAGTTGATCGATTAACTGACTTATCATTTTGAGTTCTAACTGGCACCAGATTACTTCCTGAAAGTCACCGAGAACTTATTTATAAATTACAGGCTCACGTAGAAAAGATTTAAACTGCCGCTGAGCATCTTAAATTTACAGAGTTTAAGGGTTTAAATCCCATCTCACATATCAAAGATGACATCCTGACACATACCATATTCTAGAGTCAGCTGTCTGCTGGCGCTAGCCTCCCCTTGTACGTCAAACTGACTGCCACCAGGGGGCAGCAGAGACAGGAAGTGCTCACCATCATGTACGGCACTGGACCCAAACCTGCTGGACAAGGATCAATGACATGGCAGCGACCAAACAGCCTCAACAACCATACATAGATGTTTTTACTTTGTGCTAAGCTAGGCTAGCATTTTCCCACTGCTCACAGTCTTGATTAGCTAAGCTAACCCTGGACCAGCTTGACTGTAGCTTCCTGTGAGGTCATTTCCTCTCTATTTTCTCTGGGAATTTAAGGTGTTTAGGGACCTTGAGGGATTTTATATTTGTAGTTTAAAAGGTAAAAAGGTACTGTTTATCAGGAATGATTCCAGTGTTAGTAGACTCAGCAATGCAACTAAATTTAGGGCAATAAAGTACAAAGGGAGACAAGTTGCATAAAAGCAATGGGCCTGTCACTGCACTGGATCTCCATCTTCTCACCTGAGACAAAGAACAAGATGTTTTAGTAAACGTTGGATTGTTTTTTTTAAAATAGATTTAATAGAAACAACAGCGGCCCCAGGATACTTCCCTGAGGAACGCCGGATGTCATCAAAGACAAAGAACAAGATGATTAACTAAATGTGGGACTGTCCCTTTAAATCAGATTTAATAGAAACAAAAAAGGCCCCAGGACACGTCCCTGAAGGACTCTTTTATATTATTCCTATTTAAGACAACAGCTGTGTCTCAGTTCAGGGGCTGCAGCCTTCGAAGGCTACATTTGAAGACTGATTGCGTCACATCGGCGCAACCAAGGCCGTCCCATTTCCAAAGCTCCTTCAAGTGTGGCTGAGAAATGCAGCCATTTTTTCCCAGAATTTGGAGGATGCAACGGATGAATCCTTCGTGGCCCAGCCTATCCCAAGATGCATTGTGCGCTGGTGACAATTACATATTAAGTTAAGCTAACAGCTGTTAACTAGCTAACGGTTAACGGTTGTTAACATTACTGTTAGCTAAAAGCACACAGCTTAAACAATTTTGAATTTAATAAGTTAAAACGCTCCATCAGCCTGAAATATATCAGATGTCAGCGTTTCTGGTGGTGAATCATCTCCTCAAGGATTGAATGAAATAATATGTATAATAACAAGATTTAGGGCTAACTAACCTACTAGCTTATTCTTTCTTTCGTCAAGTGCAGCTGGTTGCTAGCTAACAGTAATGCCAGTTGGTCGGGACGAGAACAACTGGTGATGCAACCGGGAAATCCTCCGCAGACCAGACTGTCCCATTTCGGAGACTGTTTGGTTTGGCTGATGCGGTCTTCAAAGGACATCCTTCAAAGGTTGCAGTGTCTGAACTGAGACACAGCTATAGAACGAGATGGTTTAGTAGATATTGGATTGTTCCTTTAAATCTTATTTAATAGAAACAACAGAGGCCCCAGGACACCTTCCTGAGTAACTCCACATTATTAAAGACAGAAAACAAGATGATTTAAAATGTTTTTTAAATCAGATTTATTAGAAACATCAGAGGCCCCAGGACACGTCCCTGAGGAACTCCACGTTATTGAAGAACAAGTTGATTGATGAATTCTTACCAGCAGACTCTCTGTGTGTTTGTGGTTGAACAGAAGCTTCAGCAGTTGAACTCTTTGGTTTGAAGTTGACTTTGTGTCTTGTTGACTCTGATTGCACTAATCTGTTGACGCTGAAACATTTTGAACTTCTTCTTTAGTTGATTTGTTTGGGTTGAAGAGGAAGTTGTTCTGGAGAGAGAATTGTCCTTCTTTGTTGTTGCTCTCCTGAGGTCATTTAGGTTGATTTTTTTTTCTTTGTGAATTTTTTAGATTTTCGAATGATGGTTGGTTTATACAGCCATTCTGGGATCACATTTATTTCATATGTAACCATTGCCTTCTGCTCGTACAGCGGCATCATGGCAACTCAGCTGTGGTACATGAAGCTATGCTGCACTTTGATTCCTCTGCTACAATAAAAATGAATGACGTCATAATCACTGCGCTGTCAGAGTTTTATGTGTCTGAACTGATCCTGTTCTCTTCTTCAGGTATATGTTAGCATTGTTAGCTTCCTCCACTGAGACCAGCTGGAAGCTAATGTGCTAGCATCAGTTGTGTTTGTTTCTGTAGTGCAGTGGTGTTCAGGCTTATTACGAGTTTTAACTTTAATCTCTTTAATCACAGCTCAGATACTTTGTGAAGTGATTTTTTTTCAGTATCACACAAACATATCCATAAACCAACGCTCTGTTCACTGATGACGGCGTAATGTACGCAGAAGTGTGGACAGGAGTAACATGACTCGGATTACAGTCAGATTCCTGTCACAAATTTGCCGACTTTAGATCCGACAAAAAAAAAAAAAAAACTCAGCTAGAACTTAGAACCCAGGACGTGTCCCTGAAGAACTCCATGTTATTGAATGATTCTCCATGTTGAACCAATCAGACAGCAGCAGACTGTAAAACGTGCAGGTCGAAGGTTACAGATGGAGACGCAACAAATAAATATAAGTTTTTAAAATCCCTCATGATTTTTGTAAATTTCATATATTATTATTCTGTTGTGAAAATGTTTTTACCAAGTGAAGAGCGTCATTATGACTTATTAAGGACTCGACACTCTTGACTTGGGACTTGAGTAAAAACTTACTTGTGACTTAGAAGACAATGACTTGGTCTCACCTCTGAATGTACCTGGTGACCTCGGAGCGTTTGCACGTAGCTGCCAGAGCTGTTTGTATTAAACATGCAAATACTTAATATTTAGATGAAAGGAGGCTGGAGCACTCGATAAAATTGCAGAGCTTTTTATAAGGTGCAAACAGACTGACGTTTCCACGCTACTGCGTCTTCTTCTTGTTCTGTAAAGCACTTTGAATTACTTTGTGTACGAATTGTGCTCTACAAATAAACTTGCCTTGCCTTGCCTTGCCTACTATTTTGTCCTGTGCTGTGAGCACTGATCCAGTTTTATTTTTGGCTGAAGCGCAAGAGTGCCTTTCTTTGACTTAATATTTAGTGCAGCAGATTTAGTATCTGTCCTAACGTCCACGGTCTCTGCTCAGGAAACTAGACATGATTTTAAAGCCTTCAGTTCATCAAAGAAGATGAGGTGTAAAGCAGGATACAATAAAAGTACATAAGTAAAGTACCTTAAAACTGTTCCTGTCTATCTGTCTGTCTGTGTCAGGATAATATCTCTGTCCTGTGACTGCAATTCATTAGTTAACAGTTTAAAATGATTTCCTAGAAGCTGATATTAATGGAGCCACTTCTTTTATTTTTTTTCTAATTTCTTTTCCAGTTGTATCTGTCTTGACTTTTTTCATTGTTTTTATATGGTGTCACTATATTACTATGTAACAAATAATAATAATGATATTTAAGTTCTTAAAAATATATATATTTTTAAATACAGCACCTATGGTAAATACAGTATTTGAGTAAATGTACTTAGTTACAGTCCATCATTGATTATTTATATTTTACATGAGGCATTTGTCTGTTATTATTATTATAAATAAACCTTATATAGTTAATAAGATGAATATTAACTATGTAAGGTTTATTCTTTTGAAGAAATGATATATCATTGTTTATTATTATCATTATTATCATTATTATTATTATTATTACACAAATACCTTATTTGCCATAAATGAAGTATTTTTTTTTAATATTTTTAAGAAATTAATATAAATTATTATGATGTTTTTTTAGGTACATTATTGATGTTATATTTTTTATTTTACTAATATCAATAATACAAATACCGTTTGAAACACTGGGTCACAAAGAGTCACTGATACGGAAACTGATTGGTTGGTTAGCGGACAGTGGGCGGGTTATTTTTTCTTCTCGTCTGCTCATTGGTTGTTTTGGGGCAGAGGGCGGGCCCTCGGCTGTTCATTGGTTGGTTGATGAGTAGTAGGCGGGGCTGAGTTTGAACCAGAATCCCGCCGTATATAAGTCAGGTGTCAGGTTTCCTTTAGTTAGTTAACTTAGCATGAAGCTAAGCTAATCGTCTATCATCATCATCATCATCATCAACAACAACAACAACAACAGCGGCGGCGGCGGCGGGGAGTTGTTGACCTCAGTGACGGGCTCCTTGTTCACTTCTGCGGGCTCTGATGCGCCCACACCGCGGTGTGTAGCCTGTATCTCTCTGGTGTTACGGTGAAAGTGAGGCGGGTGTCAGCATGGCGGAGGGAGCTGACGCCGCGAAGAGGAAGCCAGCAGCGGGGACGAAGAGCCGACAGAGCCAGCCGAAGAGGAGCTGCAGCAGCCGGGTAACGACAGTCTGAGCTAACCGTGAGCTAACAGTTAGCTTCACGGAGCCGTTAGCTAAAGTTTCGAGACAAGTTTAAAGACGAACTGAGACCAAAGTGTGAGAATATAAAAACTCAAAGAGTTAATAAAACTCAGGTTTGCAGATGTTTTCATTTTTAAATAAAAACCGTTATGACGTTAGTTTGTGAGCTAACTTTTTATAGCAACATGCTAACGGTACTGTTGGGACACTGAGGCAGGAGGCCACCGGTGTGTCACCGAAAACTGTTACCGAGCAATTTAATGACACGTTTAAAATCACATCTTCAGTAAAAATATAGACACAATAAATGTTTCTGCTCTTTTCTCATCAGTGTGAAGGATCCACACTGATGAGAAAAGCTCGTAGATACACTAAGTTACATCACTTTGTGTTTATTAAATACACGATTATTTAATAAACACTTTAAAATCCTTTTTGTTGATTAATGAAAATATTATAATGCTGCTCAATCACACTTTGTGAATCAGACATACTTCAGTGATAGTTTGATGATGTAAAGAGTACTGAATCATATGTATGGAAAAAATAAAGTACCCAGAATCTCCCAAAGGTGCTTCGTACCTGTGGTGCTCCGTACCTGTGGTGCTCCGTACCTGTGGTGCTCAAACTTGTGTCCGACGCTCACCTGTATTTATATCTGTGCACAATAACATGTGTCATCAGTCTCAGAAAAACATGAGACAATAAAGATAAGACAAAATCAGACAGGTAGCTTCATGACTTTGTCTCCTGACAGTTTGTCTTTGTCTCTCAGAGGGAGCTCGTCGTCTTGGTGTTTTGCTTCGTACAGTCACTGAATGCACCGTCCTGCTCACGGCTTTCTGCTTTTAAACGAATCATCCCTCACACTGGACACAATCTCATCTACCTGAGTTTGCCTCTTTATTAGGAAATGTGTGCACAACATACTGATACAGTAAATTCACTCATAACTTTGTACAGGCCCAGTCTAATATGGTAATAATAGTAATGTGCGGTTATCACAAAATCCCACGGCACACTGTTTGAGAACCACTGATCTATTGTACTGAGATCTGGTGACTGTGGAGGCCGTTGGAGTACAGTGAACTCATCGTCATGTTTGTAGTGTGTCGTATATTCTAACTCTATACACGTTTTTATATTTCTTACACACAACACTGTTGTAGCCAAAGGCACATTAAACACGTTTCATATTTTTAATATTTAACACACTACTGTTAACATTGTGGCACATTACACATACACTCACAGGCCACTTTATTAGGTACACCTGTCCAACTGCTCCTTAACACAAATATCTAATCAGCCAATCAGGTGTCAGCAGCTCATTAACGTTTAGTCATGTAGACATGATGAAGACGAGCTGCTGAAGTTCAA
>NC_065507.1:80405-84972 GCF_006386435.1 Epinephelus moara | reverse complement strand
GTACTCCTGTACCAAACACACACCTGTACCAAATGTACTCCTGTACCAAACACACACCTGTACCAAACGTACTCCTGTACCAAACACACACCTGTACCAAACGTACTCCTGTACCAAACACACACCTGTATGATTTAAAAATACACCTGTATGATTTAAAAATATACCTGTATGATTTAAAAATATACCTATTTAAATTGCATTGGTACGATTTTTAAGTACTCATGTAAGAAAACAAAAACACCTGCACAGTTAAAGATCACCAGTCCGATATAAATACACATGTAAGGTTAAAGATGCACCTGTATGATTAAAATACACAGGCAATAAATGAAACATCTGTGACATGTGAAATACACGTATGATTTAAAACACAACTGTGTGACTAAAATTCAGGTGTAGGGTTAAAAAACACACCAAAAACTGTAAGGTAAGGTAAATACACACGATGTACAGTGAATACAAGATTTTAATTTTCCCTGTTGCTTTTCAAAATAAGAACTCAGTGTTATTTAATAATAATAATAATAATAATAATAATAATAATAAAAAATTATTTGTAATGCACTTTACATAAAACCAAATCTCAAAGCTACAGAGGGCAGTGTAGATGCTATGCTAAGAATTAAAAACAGACAACATGATAAAATACATCAGAAGGCTTTAGTAAGTCTTAAGTTGTGTTTAAAAGCGTCCACAGTCTGCGGTGCTCTCAGGTGGTCAGGGAGAGCATTCCACAGTCTGGGAGCAGCTGAGCAGAAGGCCTGGTCTACCATGGTGTGGAGTCTGGTCCTGGGGAGGGTTGAGGAGGTTGGCAGTGTGGCAGGTGCGTGAGGAAGTCTGAGGAGTGAGGAGCTCTTTAAGGTAGAGTGGAGCATGTCCATGAATGCACTGATGTGTGAGGAGGGAGACCTTGTATTGAAATCTGAGTTCAATGGGCAGCCAGTGGAGTGATTTGAGGATGGGTGTGATATGGTCATGCTTGTGTGCCCTCATCAGGATCCTAGCAGCGCTGTTCTGGACGTATTGAAGCCTCTGGATGCTTTTACTAGGGATCCCGATGAGGAGTGCATTACAGTGGTCCGGCCTGGAGGAGACAAAGGCGTGGACGAGCTTTTCAGCATCTGCCAGGTTGAGTGATGGACGGAGTTTTGCAATGATCCTGAGGTGGTAAAAGGAAGTCTTGCACAGGTGTTTGATTTGGATTTCGAATGTAAGGTGGGGGTCCATTTTAATGCCGAGGTTGGTGACTGAAGTAGACGCGGATGTTCTCACTGGAGAAAGAGATGCTGGGGAGGTGGATGATCTGACCTGGTGTAGGGTGCCATCAAGGATGGCTTCGGTCTTGGAGCTGTTAAGTTGTAAGAAATTTAGCTTCATCTACGCCTTTATCTCCTCGAGGCAGGAAGTGAGTGAGGCAGATGGCAGGAGTGCAGAAGGGGTGGGATCTATCCGGAGGTAGAGTTGTGTGTCGTCAGCATAACAATGGAATGATATGCCATGCCTGCTGGTAACATGGCCAATATATGTTGATCTGTTGATCTAAAACTAACACACCAAATGTTGTTGTTGTTGTTGTTGTTGCTGTCAGACGTCCTCGGCGAGCTGTCTGGCGGTCAGTGAAGACTTGATGTTCTGTGGTTGTGCTGACGGAGCCGTCAGAGTGTTCAGTCCGTCTAAGATGTTGTACATCACCACGCTGTACTGCCCGCACCGCCTGGGCGTCGACCTCACCCAGAGTGTACAGCACAGGTACAATCCTGCAAACACACTGTTGACAGAACACCTGCTGAGTAATCTGATTACTTACTGTGTCTGTTTCCACCTGCAGTCCAGGCGCTCAGTACCCCAACACGCTGGCTCTGACCTTTGACCCTATCGCCAGACACCTGACCTGTGTGTACAATGACCACAGTTTGTACGTGTGGGACGTCGGAGACGTGAGGAACGCCGGGAAGCTGTACTCTGCTCTGTACCACAGCAGCTGTGTGTGGAGCATCGAAGTAAGTCCATACTACAAATACTGCAAATACCACCAGGAATACTTCTTGTACTGCCAGATATATTTTTGATACTACATATTGGTTTATATACTGGAGTATATATAGTAGTGTATATAAAGTGGTGTGTGTGTGTGTGTGTGTGTGTGTTGTGTTCAGGTGTATCCCGAGCTGTCACATGTCTCTCAGGCCTGTCTGCCTCCATCCTCCTTCCTCACCTGTTCATCTGATAACACCATCAGGATGTGGAACACCGACCCCCCCACCGCACACAGGAACCTGTACAGCAATGTAACACCAGCATGAGTACACAAGACTACAAGTACGCCAGTAGAGGACAAACTGTGTGTTTTAATGAGGTGTGTGTGTGTGTGTGTGTGTGTGTTTCAGGACCTGTTGAGGATTCTGTATGTGGAGGAGGACGCGCAGGCCGAGGGGGAGAGGGGGAAGGCAGCAGGGGCTGATGGGAAGTCAGGGATCAGAGTGCTGGGTGTCAGTCCTGATGGACAACACCTGGCAGCTGGAGACCGCTGTGGAAACGTGCGGTAAGAGACACACGGCGCTGGATGACACTGAAACACAACACAGCTCCTCACAAAGTGTCTCACTTGTGTCTCTGTCTCGCCGTCTGTCTGTTTGTCATTTGTCCGTCCGTCCGTCCCTCTATCTGTCCATCCCTCTGTGATAAGGATCTTTGGTTTGGAGTTTCTGGATGAGCTGGTGAAGATTGAGGCTCATGACTCTGAGGTGTTGTGTCTTGAGTTCTCCCCGGCATCCACAGGTGAGACATCAGGTCAGAGGTCATCAGCTGGACGCGTCTTTTGTTTTTCCAAGCCACTGTAGATGAAGCCCTGTCCATTTCTGCGTGATGAAAGCAGGCTGTTAGATGTAAGGGCCCAGTTGTTGGCTCCCTGCTGACTGCTTACCAGTGTTGTTTAAAGAGATCACTGCTAACTAGCTAGCGCACCCATGGATTTAGCGCGTGGCCCCTTTCATTCAGTCCACGCCGAAAGTTAGGTGATCTGGCGAGGAGTCGGAGTCGATCCAAACACTGAAGGTTGGTCTTCGCCAAATTTGACAGAAGCTTGGAAAATACTGACTTGGATAGATAAAGAACAGATTTTCAACCAGCTGTGTGTCATCATAGGGTCGGCAGGCAAAAGTCAGATGGACCTCCAGTGCCAGCTTTTTAATAATGACATAAATACTCTGAATACCACCAGGAACACTTCACCCATTATATAAATACTGCCAGGAACACTTCACCCATTATATAAATACTGCCAGGAACACTTCACCCATTATATAAATACTGCAAATACTTCTCATTCTACCTTAAATACTTCTTCTGATACTACCAGAAATACTTTGAAGATCAACAGAAATTCTTCTAATACTAGCAGAAATACATCCAGTATTGCCGGAAATACTATTAATACTGCTGAATAAGGGAAGGCAGGTGGCATTTCTGTGCGCTTTGACACTGCGATGACACAGAGCTGGTTGAAAATCATCGGCCTTCAATATCTGGCAGTTTTGGTGTTGCACAAGTGGGCATGGTTTCATCTAAAGTGGGCTGGAACAACAACAGACGGTACCTGGACTGAGTTTCAGGTTTATACGAGTCAGACATGAAATATTTGTTTACCTGGTTTGTGTTCTTTCAGGTGTGAAGCTGTTGGCATCAGCCAGCAAGGATCGACTAATCCACGTCTTCAACCTGGAGAAGAACTACAGTCTGGAACAGACTCTGAACGACCACTCAGCCTCCATCACTGCTGTCAAGTTCACTGGTAAACACACCAGAGCTGTTTGTTCATAACTGGTTTTATTATGATACGATACCTTCAATAAGTCTGAGATCAATATGTGACGATGTCATCTGTGCATTTGTCACCATCTGTCACAGAAGTAGCTGACACTCCTTTGTTTTTTACTTCATAAAGAAACAACACGTGAATAATTGTAGTTGGTGATCAGCAGTAAATTCAATTAAATAAATTAGAAGTTGATATCAAACATTCTTATTATTTCTACACACAGGTTTAAAAGATTCTATTAAAAATGCCTCTGCACCGGCGATAGCCGTGGCTCGAGTTATTTGGGTTGTCAGTCCGTCTGTCTGTTCATCCCCTTCTTGAGAACACGATATCTCAAGAACTCTTCAAGGGTATTTCTTCAAATTTGGCACAAATGTCCTCTTGGACTCAACGGTGAACTTTTTAGATTTTGGTGGTCATAGGTTAAAGGGGCAGTGTGTAATATTTGGCATGGTTTATTGTCAAATCTGAATCTGAATATGAATATTCTACCCATTAATATGTTTATACAAGTGTATAATCGCTATAAAATAAAATTCGTTTGGTTTTCGTAGCCTTATAATTATGCTTTTTTTAGTTATAAAGTTTGCGAATGGACCACACTTACCACGCAACAGGAGAGAATGAACCCGAACCGTCATCTGCGAGGAAAAGAAGACGCAACTTCACTCCTTGTGATGCACTCTCTGCGGCGCTTTTCCTCCTGATGATATATCTCCCCAATGATGGTAGCAGTAGCACCGAATC
>NC_065507.1:78904-80276 GCF_006386435.1 Epinephelus moara | reverse complement strand
TGTTACGCTAGAAGAGTCAGAGTTTGGGACGGAGTCTTTTACCCCCTGGAGTGTTACCAGAGTTTTTGGAGTGCTCAAATAAACTGGCCTTTTTCCCGAACGCTCCTCTGGTCTCCTGCTCGTGAGGGATTCATTACAATATCGTAACATGGTTTAGATTTCTAAATAAATATTCACCTCGTCACTAGATAGACCTACTCCTGAAAAACTCGTGTGCAAGGCTTTTTGTCCCTAACGAGGCCCCGTCATTTACCCGACGGGAGGGGTGAGTGAGTGAGCCCTGCAATCTAGAATTTGACCACTGATGTCACTGTTTTCAACCCAATTTACACACTGGCCCTTTAAAGGTCAAAGTCACTGTGACCTTGTCCATCTCAATTTCTTCAAATTTGGCCCAAACATGTACTTTGACTCAACAGTGAACTGATTGCAATTTGGTGGTCAAAGGTCAGTGTGACTTTGCACCCATCTCATTCTCCCAAAACACAGCATCTCAAGAACACCTTGATTTCTCAGATATGGCACAAACATCCACTTTGAGTCAAGGCTGAATTGATTGAAATTTGGTGGTCAAAGGTCACTGAGACTTTTTTGGTCTCATTCTTATGAACACGATATCTCAAGAACACCTTGAGGGAGTTTCTTCAAATTTAGCATGAATGCCCACTTGGACTCAACAATTATCTGATTAGATTTCGGTTGTTAACGATTATCGTAACTTTGACCTTGCATCTGTCTCATTCTCAAGAACGCCTTGACTTAAAAACAGAATTTCTTTAAATTTGATACAAATGTCCTCTTGGACTGAAGAATAAACTGATAATAATTTTGTGGTCGAAGGTCAAAGATAAAGGTCATTGTGACCTGGTTCATCACATTGTCATTAATGTGATCAATCAATCAATTTTATTTATAAAGCCCAATATCACAAATCACAATTTGCCTCACAGGGCTTTACAGCATACAACATACAACATCTCTGTCCTTATGACCCTCACAGCTGATCAGGAAAAACTCCCCAAAAAACCCTTTAACGGGGAAAAAACGGTAGAAACCTCAGGAAGAGCAACTGAGGAGGGATCCCTCTTCCAGGACGGACAGACGTGCAATAGATGTCGTACAGAACAGATCAGCATAATAAATTAACAGTAATCCATATGACACAATGAGACGGAGAGAGAGAGAGAGAGAGAGAGAGAGAGAGAGAGAGTTACAACAACATTAATGAAAGTAATAATATTATAATTCTGGCTGTTGTGGTACAATATGTTGAAAGTATATATATTAATATCTGATAGTGTAGCGATAGAGCTTGACCATTTAGAGCTTTATAAGTTAACAGTAGGATTTTAAATTCAATTCTGGATTTTAC
>NC_065507.1:74156-78704 GCF_006386435.1 Epinephelus moara | reverse complement strand
ACTTTCTTCTGGCTTCATCGATAAATACAACTGAGTATCATCCGCATAACAATGGAAATTTACAGAGTGATCACTCAAGAAGTTCCTCGGAGAATTTCCTCAAATTTGGCACAAACCTTCACTTGGACTCGAGGATGAACTGGTAACAATTTGGTGGTCAGAGGTCACTGTGACCTTGTGTCCATCTCATTCTTTAAACGTGATATCTCAAGAAGACCCTGAGGGAACTTCGTTAAATTTGGCACAAACATCCACTTGGATTAACAGTAAACTTATTAGAAGTCTTATCTTATGAGTCTTAAATAAAGGTTTAAAAAAGAGATGAAGAGGAATTTGGGGGTCAAAGGGCACTGTGACCTCACAAAACATATTTTCGGCCGTAATTCAAGAATTCATACACTGATTACGACAATCTCACACACAAGTCTAACAGCATAAATATAATTCTGGTTTTAAATTTGAAACTCAAATTACTGGTTGGATAAAGGACATAGCTCATTTTGACAGGGTCTCACCGTCACTTCCTGTAAAGTCTTACCTGTGTGTGTGTGTTCCAGGTGAGAGTCCAGAGGTCCGAATGGTGAGCTGTGGAGCCGACAAAAGCATCTACTTCCAGACAGCTGAGCAGGTCTGAACACGCTAATATGTACAGTCATATGGACGGCGTTCTGTCGGGGCGTCTCGGGTTGTTTTATTCATTCAGCTACAAACTGCTGATGGTAAAACTCCTCTGTGTTATGATGTCACGTCCAGACGGCGGAGGGTCTGGAGTTCTCCAGGAGTCACCACGTGGTGGAGAAGACGATGCTGTACGACATGGACCTGGACTCATCAAGGACGCACGTCGCCATCGCCTGTCAGGACCGAAATGTCAGGTAAGACATCAGTAAGAAAACAAGACGGAGTAACATCGTGTAATGATGGGCTGAGGACTGAAGCGGATTTGTTTTCAGGGTTTACAGCGTGGAAATGGGGAAACTGAAGAAGTGTTTGAAAGGCTCGTCCATTGACAAAGGAGCTCTGCTGAAGGTCAGGACACGTATTGATTATTGATGTTTATCAACCAGCCTGTCAGATGAGTTCTGGTCTCATGTCGCAGAGTTATAACATATGACCCTCTGCCGATGTGTCTTCACTCTGTCATGTGATTGGCCGATGCTCTGCAGCTTCAGATGGATCCGTCGGGGTCGTTCTTCGCCACGAGCTGCTCTGATAAAAGCATCACCATCTTTGACTACGAGTCAGGAGAGTGTGTCTCCACACTGTCTGGACACTCTGGTGAGTAAATCCAACAACATGTTTGTTTTTAAAGCAACAGACACTGTGTGATGTCCACAGCTGGAGGACGTGTGTTTTCACGCTGTCCGTTTGTCCCTCCATCTCATTCTTGTCAACACGATATCTCAAGAAGGCCCTGAGGGAGTTTCCTCAAATTTGGCGCAAGTGTCCTGTCAGAGTCAAGAACAAACTGATTATAATTTGGTGGTCAGAGGTCAAGGTCATTGTGACCTTGTGTTGGTCTCAGTTGTGTGAATGCAATATTTTAGGACGGACTTGAGGAAACTTCCTCAAATTTTGCACAAATGTCCCCTTGGATTCAAGGATTGACTGATTAGAATTTGGTGGTCAGCGGTCACTGTGACCATGTACCCATCTCATTGTTTGAAAGTGATATCTCAAAAAGACCTAATGGAAAATTCCTTAAATTTGGCATATTGGTGGTCAAAGGTCACCATCTTTGTGACCTGGTTCATCTCATTCTCATGAGCAATGCAATATCTCAAAAAGGTCCTGAGGGAATTTCCTCAAATTTGGCACCAATGTCCGATTGGACTCTATGATAATCTGATCAGATTTTTGGGTCAAAGGTCAAGAATGGCGTCAAGATGGCGCCACGGAAGGCTTCTTCTGTGTTTTGGTGCGCATGGTTTTGCTTTGTTTATAAACCCTGTTTTTTGCGCCAGTTCCCGATTCTCTTTCACCAGAGAAGAGCTTATGAACATCAGGGGAACAACTCCAGCGTTTTTCCCCCCACTTTTCTGGAGCCTTCAGTGGATTTATTGGGCTTTTTGGCCAAAGGTGCCCTCACCTTTGCTCGTGCAGTGAAACGCCGGAGGAGGGGGAAACGTGCCGGTGTGCTCGTGTGTCTCTGCCATCGCGGACACCGCACATCGCTGCCAGATATATTTCTTTCCAACGTGCGTTTGCTTGCTAACAAACTGGATGAACTTCAGCTACTGATGGTGAAAAACAGAGACCTCTCTACATCTGCAGTTTTGTGCTTCACGGAGACGTGGCTGTGTGGATCGATTCCGGACTCTGCGCTGCAGCTGGCAGGCTTCCAACTCTTTAGAGCGGATCGTAACATGGAACTCTCCGGCAAAACTAAAGGTGGAGGTATCTGTTTTTACACTAACAGCGGCTGGTGTAATGACGTGACAGTGATCCAGCAGCACTGCTCTCCTGATCTGGAATCTTTTTTCATCAACTGCAAACCTTTTCACTTTGCTCCATTCATTCTGGTCGGTGTTTACATCCCACTGCAGGCCAACGTGCAGGAGGCACAGAGCACGCTCGCTGACCAGATACTGTGTGTGGAGCGGATTTACCCAGACTCCTTAGTTATTGTCCTTGGCGACTTTAACAAAGGTAATGTCACACATGAACTCCCCAAATACAAACAGTTTATAAAACGTCTGACCAGTGAGAAGAATATCCTGGATCACTGTTAGACAACTGTCAACATGCCTATCACGCCGTCCCCCACGCTGCACTGGGCCACTCTGACCACAACACCGTCCACCTGATTCCCTCATACAGGCAGAAGTTAAAGCTCTGTAAACCTGTTGTGAGGTCATCTAAGAAGTGGAGCAGTGATGCTGTGGAGGATCTTCAGGCGTATTTGGACACCACTGACTGGGATGTTTTCAGGACTGCCACCAGTTGTCTGGATGAGTACACAGAGGCTGTGACATCATACATCAGCTTCTGTGAGGACTGCTGTATACCATCACGCATCACGGTGAGGTATAACAATGACAAACCCTGGTTTAGTCCTAAACTCAGACAGCTGAGGTGGCTGAAGGAAGAGGCGTTCAGGAGTCGGGACAAGGAGAGGTTTAAAGAGTCAAAGCACAGGTTTAGTGTATTATGCAATATCTCAAGAAGGTCATAGAAGATGTCCTTGAAGGAGTTTCCTCAAACGTGGCACAGACGTCCACTTAGAGTCAAGGACAAACTGATTTTAATTTGGAAGTTAAAAGTCAAGGTCACTGTGACCTTGCAGTTGTCTCATGTCTGTGAACACAATATTTCAGTCCCACAAACATCCACTAGGACTCAACGATAAACTGATAAGGATTTGGTCAAAGATTCTCTCAGGTCCTTCTCTTTCCTCTTCAGATGTTGATTCACCTATTTGTTTGTTTGTGTCCTCAGAGATCGTCACCTGTATGAGGTTCACTCAGGACTGCAGACACCTCATCACTGTGTCCGGAGACAGGTAAACTGTACAGGTGTCAGAGTCGCAGCTCATCTTCAGATCAGTCCGTGTTTTACTGCTGCAGAGATAAAGATGGTGTCGTCATCAAACTGTGCAGCACAAAGTGTCACATGACCACAGGAAACAGGAAAAATACTGTGATCGTCACTGTTCCTGAAGAGGTAGAAAACCTACAACTCCCAGAATGCACTGTCTGACACCGAACCAATAAACATGCCCACTGCTGGGTGATGTAATGCGTGTGTGGCTGTTTTAATGCCTCTGCAGCAGCGATTGCCGAGGACAGACATATTTTTAGGTCATCTGTCAGTTCATCCTATTTTCCCGAATGTGATATTTTAAGGACACCTCAAAAACACCTTTGAGGAAATTTCTTCATATTTAGCACAAATGTCCACTTGGAGTCAAGAATGAACCAATTAAATTGTGGTGGTCAAAGCTCAAGGTCGCTGTGACCTTGCATCCATCTCATGCTCGTCAACTCAATATCTCAAGAACAGCTTGAAGGAATTGCTTCAAATTTGGCACAAATGTCCACCTGAAAGAATAAACTGATAAGAAATTGATGGTTGAAGGTCGAAGTAAGTAGTTTTTTATGCCTCAGACAATATGTTTTTGGGTTGTCCGTACTTAAGTACATGTACGTCTGTATGTACATCCGTCCTATTCTTGTGAACACAATATCTCAAGTAGGGATGCACCGAATTGAAAATTTGTGGCCGAAGCTGAATAATATTAAAAGCTTGGCCGAATACCGAGTACTGAATATCGTTTTTTTATAGTTTTTGCAGATGAACCCTCCAGATTAGTGTTGTCACGGTACCAAAATTGGATCCCACTGTACGATGTCAGTGAAAGTATCATGGTTCTGAGTAGTATCACGATACCACAGCGAAAATGAGGCAGATGTGCCTTTTGTCATTTATAAAAAGATAAATCACTTTTCTATAATACATCAATGATATTTCAATGGAATAAATTACTTATTGACTTATTCATACTTCAAAAACAGCATCAATAAGTGATTAACATAGGGGGGATCAAAA
>NC_065507.1:68085-73984 GCF_006386435.1 Epinephelus moara | reverse complement strand
AACACGCCGCTATTATTCGGCCTTGCTTTTAACTTATTCCACCGAATACCGAATGTGTGTTTTTTTGCAATATTCGGCCGAATATATTCGGTTACCAAATATTCGGTGCATCCCTAATCTCAAGAACACCTTGAGGGAATTTCTTCTAATTTAGCCCAAACATTCACCTGGACTTGACAATGAACTGACTAGATTTTTCTTGACAAAGATCAAAGTCAATATGACCTTGCATCTGTCTAGCGATGCGATATCTCGAGAACACTTATAGGGAATTTCTTTAAGTTTGGCACAAATATTTCCTTGGACTTTGATTCAGCGATAAATTGACAAAGATTTTGGTAGTCAAAGGTCAACGTCACTGTGACCTTGCGCCTGTCTTAGTCTTATTAATGAGATTTCTTGAACACCTGATGGATTTTTTTTTATTTCTTTCAAATTTGGCACAAATGGCACTTGGAATCAGGGATGAACTGATTTGATTTTGGTTGTCAAGGGTCAAAGCTCAAGGTCGCTGTGACCTTGTGTCCATCTCATTCTTGTGAAAGCAATATCTTAAGAACAGCTTGATGGAATTTCTTCAGATTTGGCACAAACGTCCACTTGGACTGACGAAAAAAGTGATTAGAAATTTCAAAGGTCAAAGGTCAGTGTGACATTACAAAACATGTTTTTGTCCTCAACGGAAGAATTTATACTCTAATTCTGACAAACATGACAAATGTCTAACAGGATAAAATAATAGAGGTCAAAAGGTCAAAGGTCAGCTTGACTGTGACATTATGTCTATAATTAATATTATAATAATTGTAGTGTGTGTGTGTGTGTGTGTGTGTGTGTGTGTGTGTGCGTGTGTGTAGTTGTGTGTTTGTGTGGAGGTTGGACTCTCAGATGACCAGCACCATGAGGAAGAGGCGGGGCCTCAGACTGACCACCGCACCTGAAACCTGCAGCCTCAGACCGCAGAACATCAGGTGAGTGCGAGGAGGAGGAGGAGGAGGAGCTGGAGGAGGAGGAGCTGGAGGAGGAGCTGATGTGTCTGTTGTTTCAGGAGGGAGACCTTCATCACTGGACCTTTGTCTCAGCTGCCTGAGGAGGAGGAGGAGGGGGCCCAGGGGAGTCCAGACAGACTGGACTCTGCTCTATGTGAGGAGGAGGAGGAGGAGGGGGCCCAGGGGAGTCCAGACAGACTGGACTCTGCTCTATGTGAGGAGGAGGAGGGGGCCCAGGGGAGTCCAGACAGACTGGACTCTGCTCTATGTGAGGAGGAGGAGGAGGAGGAGGAGGTCTTGGGTCAGATTACATGTCTGTGATGTTCTTGTGGTTGAGTCCTGTTGTTGTTGTTGTTGTTGTTGTTGTTGTTGTTGTTTCAGATGCTCCGCCTCTTCAGAGCAACGGGAAACTTCCCATGTGGTTCAGAAAGCTGGTCAGTTCCATCTGATCGTTCCTGATCAATATTCAGATAATCAATCAGCCTACACATTGATTTTAATGTAGTGTGTGTGTGTGTGTGTGTGTGTGTGTTCAGCAGGGTCAGGGCGGAGCCTCTTCTGCCATCCAATCAGGAACTGAGCCTCGCCAGGTGCGGAGTCGGTGGGCGGAGCACCCAAGCCCCCTGATCATCTGCTCCAACTTCTCCCCAAGTCCCACCAAGAGTCAGGAGGAAGAGGAGGAGGAGGAGCAGAGGGAGGAGGAGGAAGACTTCCACCCTCAGAGGCTGGAGAATCTGCTGGGAGAGGAGGAGCAGGTACAAAGCTAGTGGGCGGAGCAGCCGAACCCTCTGACCATCTGCTCCTAGAGTCCTACTAAGAGTCAGGAGGAGGAAGATGAGGAGGAGCAGAGAGAGGAGGAAGATGAGGAGGAGGAGGAGGAGGAAGAAGTGATGTTTGGGATTATAAAGAGATTGAACAAATTAGAGGAAGCTGCTTCCGGGAAGTTCAGCTCAGTTATTTTGATGACGGTCGCTGCCTGGAAAATTGTTCCAGGTTTCCAGGCTGTGGTTATGTTCTTGCTGACTCTTGCTGTCCGCCTCCAGTGGTCATTAGAGGAAGTGCAATTTTTGGCAGGTTGCTGATTGGCTGTGATCAGACACCTGATGTCTCTCTGACTGTGTGTGATGTTCAGGTGCTGCAGAATCCAGGTGAGAACAGGAGCAGCTACATCATCTACCCCAGCACCACCGACACCACTGACACCAACAGCACCACCGACACCTCGGCTGACAGGTGAGCGTCACACTGAGGAAGCTCAAACAAACAAACAAACATCTTCGTCATGGACTCTGTGTGTTTTCAGGGAGTTTGATGTGGAGCTCGTGGCCGAGCGCTCTCTGACCCAGCTGGAGGTCAAAGGTCAGAGGGTGGAGCCAGTGTGGAGCACTCAGCTGTGTCCAGACTCCGCCTGCTCTGAAGACTCAGCAGGAAGTCTGGAGCAGCAGCACGACACCGGTGAGAGCCGTAGCGTGAAACTGGACGTACGCTATTTTCACGCCTCTATGACAGCAACAGCTGAGGATGGAGGAGATAGGTTTCAGGTTGTCCATCTGTCCGTCCGTCTGTTTCTCATGAAAGTGATATCTCAAGAACATCTTGAGGGAATTTTTGGCACAAATGTCCACTTGGACTCAAGAATGAACTCATTAGATTTTCGTGATTAAAAGTCAAGGTAACTGTGACCTTGGTTCTGTCATATTCATGTGAATTTGATTCCGTCAAAAACACCTTGAAGGAATTTCTTCAAATTTGGCACAAATGTCCACTTGAATCACTGATTAGAGTGTGGTGGTCAAAGGTCAACACTCACTGTGACCTTGTGTCCATCTCTTTTTCATGAACACAATATTGAAAAGACACTTTGAGTAATTTTTTTTTTTCAAATTTGGCACAAACACTCACCCGGAATAACGGATGAGATGATAAGATTTTGGTTGTCAATGTTTGTGACCTTGCGTCTCATCCTAGTGAACTTCGCATTTTAGGAGTATTTCCTAAAATTTGGTGCAAACATCCACTTTGACCAGCAAAAACAATTTATCATGGAGTCCAAGGTCACTGTGACCTCACAAAACGTGTTTTTTACTATACCTAACATCATTACTGTGGGACAGAGGGGTCAGATGGTGAACTGGTGACACTAATCTTTGGTGCCGACCTTGACGCCATGCTGAGTTCGGTTTTGGTGATGTCACTGTTGTGAAATCAGACTTGTGATGCTCGTCTTTCCTGTCAGACACAGACTCTCTGAGTCAGGCCAGCTCTGTGGGCAGTTTGGGTCTGGAGGACGACGAGGACAGAAACTCTGTGAAGAACCACTTTGACACTCTGGCGTCCAGTCTGACTGACGGTACCAAACACTCTCCATCATCATCATCGCCATCATCAGTGTGTTCCGGTGCTGTCTCCTCACACTGTGGCGTTTGTGACCTTTCAGAGAAGTTCGACGCCGACCTGAGGACGCTGCAGCCGTCAGAGGACAAACACTACCTGAACCCTCGACTCAGCATCTCCACCCGCTTCCTGTCTCGCTTCCAGGACAGAATCAGGCCAGTCTACCCACAATCCTCAGGGACTCTGACAGACAGGTATGACACAGCTGTTTTTCTCGAGAGGCCCTGCCCACACACATGCGTACAGGTGCACGATCACATTCCAACACTCCCAGTATCTGTCACTTCATTCTCCACTCAAACAACTCCTCCAATAAATCCTGAGGAACCGCCAAAAAACTCGCCTTCGTACATCAACAACTGCAGACTGTGTCTTACCTTTGTTGTTTATGTGGTTGCGAAAAGCCGCCTGAAATTATTCATCCAAAGCGACCGCCTCTTCGAGTCTGATCCATCGGTAAACGCTGTCTCTGAGGTGCAGCGGGATACCTCTATAAATGTGTTCCTCACACTCCACCATCCTGCTTCATATGAGCAGAGGAAATCTCCGCTCATTGCTAGGCTAATGTATACAATGTAAAATGCCATGAGCTGGCGCTAACAACGTTAGCATGTTGTATTTGCTTGGAAAACGTGTTTAGTATCAGACAGTTGTTTTGTCAGTGAACCTTGTGAGTTGTAATGGAGCCAAATTATGTGCCGTTACCTTTGTTACATGTTGCTGTTGTCCCTGGTTTTATATGAGAAGAGGAAAAGATNTTGTCTGTGAATGCTGCGAGTTATAGTGAAGCTGATTTGTGTTTGAGACTGTCTCTATTAAGCCATGTTTAATGTGTGTTTAATGTGCGTTTAATGTGTGTTAAATGTGCGTTTACTGTGTGTTTAATGTGTGTTTAATGTGTGTTTTGAATCAACTATATAAATAAAGTTTGATTTGAACTGAACTTCACAGCGCTTAACACAGTCTTCCACCGCCGACTAGTGTTTTGGAGGTGTAACTGCAGAGTGACACAGACACACCACCGCACAAGTAAAAATAACGTGCAGATTTTTTTTTCCCCCACGACTAATCGATTAGTTGAAGATTATGTGCGACTTTAGTCGACCAAGATTTTTTTTGGTTGACTAAAGTCCTAATCGAATTGTGACCAGAGTATCATGATAATATTGTATCGTGAAAAAATCACATTGTGACCCAAGCATCTTTTTCTTTTTTCTTTTCCCAAGACATTTTTGGGGCATTTTTAGCCTTTAATGGATAGGACAGACAAGTGTGAATGGGGGAGAGAGAGAGAGGGAGTGACATGCAGCAAAGGGCCACAAGCTGGAGTCGAACCCGGGCGCTGCGGCAACAGCCTCGTACATGGGGCGCCTGCTCTACCACTAAGCCACCGACACCCAACGACCAAAGTATCTTGATATCGAATTGTGACCAGAATATCGTGATAATATCGTACCGTCATATCTCATCCTGACCCGAGTATTGTTATAATATCGTATCTTGACATTATCGCATCGTGACCCGAGTATCATATCGTATTGTGACCAGAGTATCATATCGTATTGTGACCCGAGTATCATATCGTATTGTGACCCGAGTATCATATCGTATTGAGTATCATATCGTATTGTGACCCGAGTATCATATCGTATTGTGACCAGAGTATCGTGATAATATCATATCATCATATCATATCGTCATACCGTAACGTGATATCGTATCGTGATATCGAATTGTGACCTAAGTATCACAAACGAACATTCCCTCAGAAAGTAAAAACATTTTGTCAGGCGGAGATGAAATCTTTCATATATTCTGTTTTATTCTTAATGTATCTGACACAGCGCTGAAGCTTCCACCTCCTCAGTGTCACCTTTTATCTGAGACCAGATTGTCCACACAGACCTCGTTGCTGCAGATAAATACTCCTTTAATTTTTTGGACATAATTTCGGAGCAGAGACCTGAATCAGAAGCCTGGTGAAGACGAGGTTTGAACTGTTGGTCGTCACAGTGATAACACTCTGTTCCTGCTTCGATTTCAGGGCGTGGCCCAGCCAGGCTCTGCCTCCTGTGTCAATCCCAGCGAGCATCTCAGAGGAGAGTAACGTCAGCAGCACGTCGGTACAAACACACCTGACTCTGAACGCATCACCTGACAGCCTGACACGTTATACACAACAACATGGTGACTGTTAGTGAAGTGTGGTGACGGAAAGTCTCTGACTAAACGTTTGTTTCCAGGTGAGCTCTGAGTTGAGTTGTGACGTCACCTCGTCCCAGGATGAAAACAGCAGTGGTGGTGAGTCATGTTTCAAATTTTAACACACACGTGGTTACATTTAGCCAACACACACATGTGGTTACATTTAGCCGACACACCCACGTGGTTACATTTAGCCGACACACCCACGTGGTTACATTTAGCCGACACACACACGTGGTTACATTTAGCCGACACACACACGTGGTTACATTTAGCCGACACACCCACGTGGTTACATTTAGCCGACACAC
>NC_065507.1:56555-65500 GCF_006386435.1 Epinephelus moara | reverse complement strand
ACACACACACGTGGTTACGTTTAGCTAACACACACACACGTGGTTACGTTTAGCCGACACACACACGTGGTTACGTTTAGCCAACACACACACGTGGTAACGTTTAGCCAACACACACGCAGACGTGGTTACGTTTAGCCAACACACACACACAGACGTGGTTACGTTTAGCCAACACACACACAGATGTGGTTATGTTTAGCCGACACACACACACAGATGTGGTAACGTTTAGCCGACACACACATGTGGTTACGTTTAGCCAATATACGGTACAAGGTAGCTCCGCCCTCCTCAGACAAGTAACTTCCTGTAACGTCCTCACAGGAACATCCGTCTGTTAAACACCGACATCTTGACATCTACTGACCTGCTCCTGCTGATCATCACTCCTGCTCCTCAGAGGATAAACTCTGCTCTTGTTTACAATCCGTCCTGCAGCGCCACCCGCAGGTGTTCAGACTCTAACAGGAGATAAATGATCAGGATGTTTTGTTGTTGCAGGTTCAGGTGATGGGAAAGAGACGCTCAGTCTGCAGCAGTGTCAGCAGGTCGCCAACGAGCTGAGAGAGGCGGCGAGACGAGCCGTAGACCTCTACCAACAGGTGAACTTCCTGTCTGTCTGAACGAGGGTCTGCTGTTGATCTCGGGTGGTGTTTCAGAGCGGCCTCAGAGTTTGAATTAAGACTTGAATTGTGATATTTCAAAGATTTTGTAAATTTGAAGATATTTATCGCTTCGAAGGCTTTTCAAGTAAAAAAAACCTCATTATTTACGAAAACAAAATGTTTCCAGGAAAATCTTTAACAAGGTAAAAAAAATTAAGTTACACTAAGTAACACTGATGAAGAAAAGTTGGTGTTGAGAGACGATTAAAAGAAAGTTTCAACGTTTTGAGATAAATTTGTAAATTCTAGAAACCTGTGATGTTATAAAAAAAAAAAAAGAGCGAATGTTTTGGGATTTTTTATTTTTGATATTTTGAGGAAAAAGTTTTAGAATTTCAAGATGAGATGTCATAGGAATAATTTCCTAAATTTCCTAGAATTTTTTTTAACAGTTTGATGAAAAATTTTGAAAGATTTCGAGAGTTTGTTTAAAAAAAATGTGTGCGGGGAAATTCAAGCGTCAACAAAATAATTAAAACCGATGCATCGACAAGTGACTTTCAAAAACTAAAATATAAACGATAAACTTAAATGAAAGGTCCTGAATAAGAGATAAACCAACACAAATAATAATGCTTTTTTTAAAAAAATTACGTTTGATTCAAATTAAATAATTAAATAGGACGTAAACGCGGTTGTAATTTCAGCTTTTTAAATCTAAATATGATTCTGTGTCCCTCCCGCAGCTCAGCGTGTCGGCCGGTGCTTCGGAGCAGCATCTTCAGATGTCGTCCATCCTGCAGGGAGCGTTTGATGTTGTTCACTCCGAGCTGCAGGCGGTGCTGCCGGGAGGAGACGGGTGGGGCAGCAGCGCCCCCTCTGGTTGACTGGAGGACGAGGTGTCTGCTGACGGAATCACTGATCTGCCGGTCCAGTTTACCTAGAACAAACTGAACCGGATCTGAACCAGGACCAGTCACGTCGCTGCTGTCGGTACGGAGGCTGAAAGGGGACAAATTTCACTTCACCATCAGCCCCAGTGACTTTATCAACATCAGTATTAAATTTAATGCACCTTATGTTTGTTTATGTGGCAGCAAAATGTGTTTTTGACCACGATCACTGTTTGTACATAAAGTGTAATTTTATGTTTCTATATAATAAATGTTTGTGTTTTACAGAGCTTTTTATTTCTATTTCTTTTTTCAGCTGAAAATAGAACAGTGATTTAATTCCACTCAAAAACAACCTAAATTTAACACTGTCAAGAAGTCAAATATCTCAAGTACAGAACGTGATGAGAAAAGCTGGAATATTACTAGAAATAAAAGAATAAAACAATCTTTTTCAGGAAAAAAGTTGGTATATCCCACAAAACACAAGGAATAAACGAGGGAATATTACAAGAAAAAAAGTCAAAATATTTTGAGAAAAATAGTCTGAACGTTATCAGGATAAAAGCTGAAGAAATGTCAAAAAGTCCAAATATTTTTAAGGAAGTCAGAATGTTATGAAGATAAAGAGTTAACACTTTGAGATTTAAAAAAATCAGATTCAGTTAACAGACAATTCATTTTTTCTGAGGAGACGAATACTAAAGAGAAAATATTCACCTCCTGATTTTGACTCTAAACATTTATATTTGAGTTCAGAGCTTCTTGTTTCTGCGACACGCTGAGTTGTAACGAGACATTTTGTGTTTCTGAGATGTTTTTAAATGACGGCAGCACGGACTGTAAAAATCAGTTATGTTTGTTTTATTAATAATAAGAAAATATGTCACAACAACAGTCTTTACAAAGTGACGTCATGTTTCAGGACTCCTCCTGTCCAACATCACATAAAGATAGAAACATTTTAACAGGTGAGTCCTGGTGGGGGCGTGCCCTGGTGGGGGCGTGTCTTGTAGGGGGCGTTTGTTCTTTGTGTCTCGAGTCAAAACAGGAAGAGCAGAGGGCGGGCGGTGATTGGCTGAGAGGACCGGCAGCAGGCTCCTCGGCCCCGCCCCCTTCACGGTGACGAATCTTTTGAGGAAAAAAGTTCAAAACAACGGAACAAACAAGAACACCACAGAAGAAGAACCGACAACATCCGGAGCTTCATCACGGAGCCTCTGTGACTCCGGGCCGGCCTGGGAGCGTCTGTCCGCGGGGACACAGCGTGAGGCAGCCCGGGTTGTGAGCAGCATCATGGCCGCTGTCACCGTCATCACGGATCCAGCCGCGGTGTCGCAGCGCGGCGGCCGGGTCGCGGCTCCGGGACACAGCGGCAGATCGGCGGAGACCTGGAAGAGACACATCATGGGTCAGCTGAAGAGCCGAGACCTGAGCCAGCACGACAAGTTCCAGGACCTGATCCGCTTCTGTACGACCGACAAGTACCGATTTATGTGTCTTTGAAGCGGCTGCAGAGGAGTTAGTGTTGCTCACTGTGTCTCAAAGCTGCACCAGACTCCATTTAGGAATCTGTCGACTTAAGAGCTGTGCAGCCTCAGTGCTGACGAAGGCTCAAACCATCCAACTAAAATCTGAGTCAGAGCTGGTAAACAGACCGACATGTCCCAGAGTTGCTTCAGGGAACTAAAGACAGGAATTAAATCGGTTCATTTAATCAAACTCGCGAGGTTGAAGTGTTTAAAAGTCCCCTCTGACGTCACAGCTGTAAGAGACACACTCAGATGATGAGACAGAGTCTGTCCCGAGCTGAGACACAGCTGACAAGTATCTTGTTCCTTTATTGTGTCGGACAGGAAGGTGTCAAAGTAACTGAACCACATGTTGTTCCACTTCCTCCGCTCACTGACTCATCTGTGACAGGTCGTCATGCTCACAGTGTTCATGATGAACACATTAGATTCATTCTGTTGTTGTCAGTGTGGAAAATAACAAAGTGTCCCTGATGTTCGCACAGACGCAGGACACAGAAATAAAATCCACAAAGAAGCTAAAATAATCTTTCTCACTTTGGTTTTATTTTCTGTCTGTGTGACAAAACTGTGGACAGAAAGAATTACAGCTCTGTATTTTCTGTTTTATTATTTAAAACATGTTTCCAAATGTCACCATATTTCTCGGAAACAATCGGAATACTTTGAGAAAAGAACGGGAATAACGTGAGGAAAAAAGTTTGAATATCACATGAAAAATAGAAAAGTTTTGGGAAAAGGAATTTAAATGAATATTTTAAGAAGAAAGAAGGAATATACGGCAGAAGTCAAATATCAGCAGGAAAAAGTCGGAATACTTTGAGAAAAGAACGGGAATATCACGAGGAGTGAGTTTTTGTATTTGAGGTTTCTTTCATTAGCGCTGTAGCTAAGCTGACATGTACAATAAGGACCCTGCTGGTTGTTTAGCTCCTCCCCTCTCCAGGTGTTTAGCTCCTCCCCTCTCCAGGTGTTTAGCTCCCCCCCTCTCCAGGTGTTTAGCCCCTCCCCTCTCCAGGTGTTGTTACCTGTGACTGTTTCCTCCTGACTCTTTCAGACACGCAGCTGTTGGAGAAAACCAGTCTGGCCAAAGGAATGCTGAGCTGCTCCGTCAGGTAACTCACCTGCTGTCACACCTGGAGACACCTGACCTCTGACACAGACAGATGATGATGATGATGATGATGATGATGATGAGGGTGTGTTTGTTTTGTGCACCCAGACGTCCCTCCCCTGGTAGCAGCTCCATCTCCGCTCTGCTTCACCAGAACAACCAGCTGAAGAAGACGACAGGAGAGGTAACACACACACACACACACACACACACACACACACACACACAGAGTCGTATCAGAGTCACGTGGACATGTTTCTACTTCCTGTTTCAGCTGGCCTATCAGGTGGTGGAGCTGCAGCAGCAGATTAAAATCAAAGAATGTGTTCTGGAGCAGCAACATGCCAGGTGAGTCACCGTGGATCCTCGCAGCTGATTGGTCCAAACTCAGCAGGTGAACGTGTGAAGTGTTCCTTTTACTCTGCTCCACATCAGACTCTGACGGAACAGATTTCATTCATGGAAAATTACCCTAAAATATTCCAGCTCTTCTCAGTGACAGTCGCACACAGAGTTTGAAGCCAAAGTTCACAGCAGCATCCCAAATATTCCCAAATATTCCCAAATATTCCTAAATATTCCTAAATATTCCCAAATATTCCCAAATATTCCCAAATATTCCCAAATATTCCCAAATATTCCTAAATATTCCTAAATATTCCTAAATATTCCCAGATTGTTTTACACATAATTTTCTTTTGTTTCTCAAAAAGTTACAACCTCCTTTTCTCACATAATTCCTCAGTATTCCAACTTTAAAAAAAACAACAACAATATTCTGATGATTCTAAGTATCCGTTTATATTCCCAAATATTCCAACCACTTTTTCTGTCAAAATGTTTTCTTTCTTCTCTAAATATTCCAAGTTTTTAATTAAAAGACTTTTTTTCCCTGAAATATTCCAGACGTTTTTGTGAAAATGTTTCAGCTTTTTGTTATTTTTCTAAAACATATGTTGGGGGTTTATTTCTGAAATATTCAGACTGTTCCTTCTGGAAATATTTCAGTTTTTTTATGACTATTTTTTTTTTTAAATATTTCAACTGTTGTTTCAAATTATTCCCAAATATTCCAACCCAATTTTTCGGAATACCTCTTTATTTAAATGTTCTGACCTTTTTTTCTGAAAACATTCCAAACTTTTGTTCTTAAAATGTTCGTACTTTTCATTTTACACTTTACATTCATTCCAGTCTCTTTGCCAAATATTCCAACTTCTTTTTGAAAAATATAATTTTTTTTACCCCCAAAAAAGAAAGACTTTGTTTCCCGAAATATTCTATGTTTTCTGGAAATATTCAGTATTATTAATTACTTTTTATTAAAATATTTCAATTCTTGTTTCAAAGTATTCCTAAATATTCCAACATTTTTGTTTATAATATTCCATATCTTCTCTTCAAATCTTTTCTGTCAAAATAGTCCCAAATATTCCGACCCTCTCTCAAGGTATTGTCTTATTTCCACAGTACAATCCTAAATATTAAGACTTTTTTTTCTCAATAATTTTTCTGACTTTCTTCCTCCAGATTTTGCATCCTCAGAATATTTTCAAATATTTTGACCTTTTCTTTTTCTTCTTTTTTTCCACCAAATATTTCAATCTTTTCTCAAACTATTCCCACTTTTTGAAATTAAGATACTGTAATAAGACTTTTGTTTCCCTGAAATATTCCAGCCATTTTTCTTTTTTCTAAAGATATTTAGACCTTTTATTCCAGAAATATTCCGACTGTTTTTTTATAAAAAAATTTTTAAGCTCTTTTCTGTCTATTTCTACTTTTGTTTCAAAGTATTCCCACATATTCCAATCTGTTTCTGGAAATATTCCAACTTTTTAAGACGATTTCATCAAATATTCAGATGATTATCGTTACAAAATATTTCAATGTGGTCCTCAGAATATTCCGACTTGTTTTTGTAGAAACAACTGTTTAATCGGAATATTGGGAGCGTTCTCTCTGACGCTCAGACGGAGTCTTTTCTTCACGTTCCTGATTTTTTCCCTGTGACAGATTCTGAAACATGTTTTAAACGTTGTGTTTCATGAGCAGAGACAGTGTGAGTGTCATTAATGTGAACTGGCCCTTTAACACTGTTGATGATGACATCACTGTAATCAGACTGTTGGCGGAGGAGCGTCGGCTGGCGGGTGCGTTGGATGCCCGTCATGAGCTGCAGGTGCGGGTGGAGCAGGTTCAGGAGGAGAACGGGGCGTTGAAGATGGCGTACGACGCCCTGCTGCAGCGTCAGAGAGGGGCGGAGCAGAGACTCCGAGAGGAGAAGGTCAGAGGGGGACACCTGCTGGAGGACATGATCCACCTGAAACAACAAGCCGCTGCCCGCATGAACAGCCGCAACGAACGCAGGTCCAGGTACCTGAACGCACCTCACACACCTGAACGCACCTCACACACCTGAGAGCACCTCACACACCTGAAGGCACCTCACACACCTGAACGTACCTCACACACCTGAGAACACCTCACACACATTAACGCACCTCACACACCTGAGAACACCTCACACACCTGAAGGCACCTCACACACCTGAACGTACCTCACACACCTGAGAACACCTCACACACATGAACGCACCTCACACACCTCAGAACACCTCAGAACACCTCACACACCTGAACGCACCTGAACGCACCTCACACACCTGAGAACACCTCACACACCTGAACGCACCACGTCATTCTTTTAAAGTGTAACATGATGTTTATGTTTGTTTGTTTACTGTTTGTCTGTTTTTCATGTGTTTGATGAGACGAGGACAAACTTGCACTCTGACAGTTAAGTTCTGTTCTTTTCTGTTTCAGAGCACGAGAAGCGAACCTGCAGAAGGAGCTGCAGAATGCTGCGAGGTCAAAGGTCACGGTGGACAGGTCAGACTCACCTCTACCTGCCCAAAATCTCAAACATCTGCTGTTTACAAAAAACTGAAAAAATGTTTTTGAAAATAGAATTTTTTATTTCTTTTATTGAATATTAGACGGAGAAAAATCTGAAAAAAAGACAGGTGGAATATTTTTAGGAAAAAGTTGAAATCTTTCGACGGGAAAACTTCTGAATATTTCAAAAGAAAAAGGTCAGGATATCTCAAAGTAAATAAACAAATAATGTATAAATAATAATAGAAGTTAAGAGAAGAGGCAGGATGAGAATTTTTCACAATATTTCAGCAGCTTCACTGAATTGAAATGTAAAGTTTTTTTATCACAGATTTTTCTGACCCGTGTGTGTCGCCTCGTACTCGAGTCGTTTGTCAGCCGAAAGACTTTTGTTTTGTGTTTCAGTTGTTCGAGCGCTCCGACCTCCAGATCCACGTCTCCAAAGACCGAAAACCACCACGAGTCCACAGACAGAGGACACACCCGACTCTTCAGGTTCGTCAGGCCTCACACACCTTTTCTTTTTATCAAATGTTACAACAGAATTATTTATTAATTAATTATTGTTATTATTGGTTTTTGATTGCGTCTGAGAATCAGCTCGCCGCCTTTCTCTGTCTCAGGTCGGCATCGGCGACGTCTCCGAGGATCCTGACCTCCATCAGAGAGCTGTTTGAGTGAGTCTCAGTTTCTGTTGGTCGTCCTGTCGCCAACTATCTGTTTATTTTACAGTGTGTGAAAGTCATGTGACATGTGTGATGTCAGCAGGAAGAGGCGGGGCCACTCTGTTTGCAGTCTGGAGGAGGATCTGATGTGTCCCGTGGGAATCTGTCTGTCGGCCAGAGTCCCCGCCAGAGCGCTGCAAGTACTGGTAATACACACCAAGTACACACCCTGTACACACCAAGTACACACTCTGTACACACCCTGTACACACCAAGTACACACCCTGTACACACCAAGTACACACCCTGTACACACCAAGTACACACTCTGTACACACCCAGTACACACCCTGTACACACCAAGTACACACCAAGTACACACCCTGTACACACCAAGTACACACCAAGTACACACCCTGTACACACCCTGTATACACCAAGTACACACTCTGTACACACCAAGTACACACCAAGTACACACCAAGTACACACCCAATACACACCCCGTACACACCAAGTACACACCCAGTACACACCCAGTACACACCTACTACACACCTAGTACACACCTAGTACACACCCTGTACACACCAAGTACACACCAAGTACACACCCTGTACACACCAAGTACACACCAAGTACACACCCAATACACACCCCGTACACACCAAGTACACACCAAGTACACACCCAGTACACACCTAGTACACACCTACTACACACCTAGTACACACCTAGTACACACCTAGTACACATGTAGTACACACCCTGTACACACCCAGTACACACCCAGTACACACCCCGTACACACCAAGTACACACCCAGTACACACCCAGTACACACCCTGTACACACCAAGTACACACCCAGTACACACCAAGTACACACCAAGTACACACCAAGTACACACCCAGCACACACCCAGTACACACCCAGCACACACCTAGTACACATGTAGTACACACCCAGTATACACCCAGTATACACCCAGTACACACCCAGTACACACCTAGTACACACCCAGTACACACCCAGTACACACCCAGTACACATGTAGTACACACCTAGTACACACCCAGTACACACCCAGCACACACCTAGTACACACCCAGTACACACCTAGTACACATGTAGTACACAGCTAGTACACACCCAGTATACACCCAGTACACACCCAGTATACACCCAGTATACACCCAGTATACACCTAGTACACATGTAGTACACACCTAGTA
>NC_065507.1:27503-54021 GCF_006386435.1 Epinephelus moara | reverse complement strand
GTACACACCCAGTACACACCTAGTACACACCCAGTACACACCCAGTATACATCCTGTACACACCCAGTACACACCTAGTACACACCCAGTACACACCCAGCATACACCTAGTACACACCCAGTATACACCCAGTACACACCCAGTACACACCCAGTACACACCCAGTACACACCCAGTACACACCTAGTACACACCCAGTACACACCCAGCATACACCTAGTACACACCCAGTATACACCCAGTACACACCCAGTACACACCTGCTCTGATTGTTTGAACTACAGTTCCCATCATGCTTTGGGGATCAACATTATATTTACACCTCTCCTTTTTTTTTTTCCGAGTGTAAACTTTTCTCCCATAATAGTCCCAGTTTTTCTGATCTTGTCTCGAAGTATTCACAGTACAAATATTCATTTTTCCTCAGAATATTCTCAAAGATTTCTCCCTAAAATATTCCAAAATCTTTTCATTCATAATGTTCTGGATTTTGTCTTTAATTTTTCTGGCCTTTTCTGCAGAATGTTTTCTAGAATATTTCTCTGAAATATTCTAGCCTCTATTTTATAAGGGGCGGCAGTAGCTCAGTCCATAGGGACTTGGGTTGGGAACCGGAGGGTCGCCTGTTTAAGTCCCCGTCCGGACCAAAAATATGGAGCGTGGACTGGTAGCTGGAGAGGTGCCAGTTCACCTCCTGGGCACTGCCAAGGTGCCCCTGAGCAAGGCACCGAACCCCCCAACCGCTCAGAGCGCCTGTCATGGGCAGCCCACTCTGACATCTCTCCACTTAGTGCATGTATAGGTCCTGTTTGTGCATGTGTGTGTTTGGACCTGTGTGTAATTGACAACAGAGTGAAAAATTGAATTTCCCCTCAGGGATTAATAAAGTATATAAAATTAAATAAAAAATAACTTCCTGTGAGGAACGTCGTGTAAAACAAACAAATAATATTTTTCATCCATTAGTTTTTTTAGTTTGTGTCTTTTTGATCTCAGACTGAATTAACTGAAACAAAACCGTTGATAATGTAAAATAAAGATGAGTTTACAGCTGCTGACCTGAGTTATTGTCCTCATGTAGACTCAACAGTCTCTGACACTCTGTCGCCCCCCTGTGGACAAAAGGCAAACTGCACCAACACACACACACACACACACACACACACACACACACACACACACACATAGAGAGTTCCTGTGTGTTTGACAAAGACTTCCTCTGTGTGCGTCTCATTACCCATCATGCCTCAGTGTCTCTCTGTCGACCTTCAGTCACATTTTATTTTTAAAGGAGAAGCAGCAGGTCGACCTGGTTTGTCTCCGTCAGCATCACTGAGTCCTGGTTCTGCTCAGAACCTCTTTTGTTTTCTGACGGACTCCAGGTTCTGCTTTTATCAGAACTCACTGTGTCTCTGCTGAAATGAAACTGCACAGAAAATGTCCACACGTGTGTTATTTAGTGTCACACTGAGACTGATCAGTCAGCTGTGTGAGACTGACACTGTGTTTTAAAGTGTTCATACAGGAGAAGCTGTCATTAGACCTCAGACAGGCCTCCAACAGGGCTCATTAAATATGGAGAAAATACAAAATCATGCAAATAAATAAAATAGATTCTACGACATAAAATGATGCAGAAGTTAAAATAAAGCATATTAAATATGAAATACAGTAATAAATGTTTGTGGTCGACAGTAATTGGAAAAAGGAATGAAGTCAATGTATCTGGAATGATTTTCTTTTTCTTAAAATATTTCATCTTTGAGATATTCTATTTTTTCTGAAAACTTCTTCATTAAAATAATATTCAAAACATTATTTTTCCTTGAAATATTTTGACTATTTTTTTTGTACTGTCTCTATATATTAATTATTGTGTGTGTGTGTGTGTGTGTGTGTGTGTGTGTGTGTATTAATAATGAGAATGAACAAACCTTTTTAATGACCATAGTAAAATATTTGGAGGGATGAAGGTATGACGTGTAAAATGGAAACCCTCAGGTAACGCAGTCAGAGTCGTACTGACGTACAGGAAGCTAAATTAAACGCCCTCGTGTTGGTTCTGACGGTTTCCTGTCGTCTCTGTCAGGACGCTCATGAGCAAGGCATCAACGCTGTGAGGTTCAGCTGCAGCTCTGACCTGCTGGCCACCGGAGGAACTGACCGGGTCATCAAACTGTGGGAGGTCCGAGCAGGTACGCACTTCCTGTTATTATTATCATTATTATTATTATTATTATGTTTTCCATGTTCATGACCTCACTGATGATGTCACCAGGTTCACTGACTCACAGAGCGACCCTTGACGGCAGCACCGAGGGAATCACCTGCGTGGAGTTCGACCCCACGGTGAGTACATGACTCACCTGACGGAGTTAAAGGAGCCGTTCGCTGTTTTTCACTCTCACCTGTGCACTCGTCAGGGTCAGAGGATCCTCGCCGCCTCGTATGACAAGTCGGCCCTGCTGTGGCGCCTGGACGACTCCGTTCCCAAGGTAACCAACGTTTACCCGTTCACAGCGCCTCCTGCTGGTCAGGCTGAGAGCTGAAGATCCTCTGTTGTCGAGACTCTGAAGAGACCTGTCTCACCAGTCTGTCTCACCTGTCTCACCTGTCTCAGCTGACTCTAACAGGTCACAGCAGGAAGGTGACGGCGGCGAGGTTCAGTGGGTGTCTCCATCAGGTGGTGACGGGCAGCGCAGACAGAACCATCAGACTGTGGGACCTGCAGAGAGCAGCCTGTGAGTCTGATCAATAACTGATCACTGATCAGTGCCTAGTGAACGATTGATGACTGATGAAGGTGTGGTGATGAAGGTGTGGTGATGAAGGTGTAGTGATGAAGGTGTAGTGATGAAGGTGTGGTGATGAAGGTGTGGTGATGAAGGTGTAGTGATGAAGGTGTGGTGATGAAGGTGTAGTGATGAAGGTGGGTTCGTCTCTGCAGGTGTGCAGGAAATTGAAGTGGCGTCGTACTGCAGCGACCTCGTCTGTTCAGAGAACTTTATCATCAGTGGACACTACGACTCCAAGATCAGAGTCTGGGACACGAGGTGACACCTCACTCATACCTTCACTTATTCACACATTTCACTGATTCATTCCCTCATTCATTCATTCCCCTGATGCATTTCACTCATTCATCGCTTCACTTATTTATTGCTTTACTTTTTCAAACACTTCATGAACTCATACTTTCACTTATTCACCACCTCACCCTTTCATACCTTCATACCTTCACTTATTCACCACTTCACTCCTACTCAGTATCAGTTCTGTTAGAGGAAACAATAGAATCTCGTCTCTGACTGACGGCTCTGATTTTAAACCCTGTGACACCTCTCATCAACCTCTCCGGCTGTCGCCATGGCGACTCCCCGTCTCTCTCCGTTACCTAGCAACAGCTCAGCCCACAGAGAGCCCCACCCCCACCCCCTCCTCCTGCAGAGTCTGAACCAGCTGATGATTGACAGCTCTGTCCTCCAATCACACGCCAGCATCAACCCTCACTGCACCTGATTAGATGATGACATCATTCACTGAGCTCTCATTGGTCAGGATTTATGATCATCATCTTTTTATGTGTTTTGCGGCCTGATGACAGAGGATGTTATGAAATCTGGATGATTTAAGTGATGTCGTTGTTTTTGAAAACTAGAATAAAAAACTAAAGTGAAAAAAAAAACATCAATAACAAAAAACTAAAATAGAGTTTAACCCTGATCCACTCACACCGAGCACACAGGAAATAAAATCATAAATATTAGTGTCATAAAACCAGAGAAAAAATATAAAACTGCTCAACAGAAAAACAAAAACTTAATTAAATGAAACCATTTTCTGCAACATTTTAAAATAATAAACATTTTCTCTGAAACTCCACCGAGGCTTCATTTTATGTTTTTGATCCGACTGTACTGAGGTTTCATCTTTTGTTTCAGAGCTGTTAATCAGTCACACAGCTGAGCTCTTCAGCTTTATAGCTTTTCATACAGACTGAAAGGAGATGAAGTGGTTAACTGTCAGTGAGACAGAATTCATGTTCACGAGAACATTTCACCGCATTGACCTGACAGTGAAACTACAAGTGATCGGGATCAATGATGACATAACACTTTCAACTCTTCACTCTTTCACTACGTCACCGCATCACAGTTTCACTCATTCACCACACCACCGCATCACCATTTCACTCCGTCACCATGTCACTGCATCACCATTTCACTTTTCACCACATCACTGCATCACTGCTTCATTTCTTCACCACGTCACTGCATCACCATTTCACTCCTACATGTCTTCACCACTGCACCTCCTCACCACCTCGCTCCTTCACTCTCAGGACGATCACCTGCGTCCAGGAGCTTCCCGCTCAGGGGAAAGTCACCTCGCTGGACATCAGCTCTGACCATCGTCAGCTGCTCAGCTGTTGCCGTGACGACTGCCTCCAGCTGGCCGACCTGAGGAGGCGGAGCAATGACCGCATGTGTTTCAGGTAGAAACAAACAAGGCCCTGTGATGGAGTCGAAGTGTTTGTTTGTTTGTTTCACTGACGCTGTTTGTTTGTTTGTGTGTGTGTCAGAGCGGAGGGGTTTAAATGTGGCAGTGACAGCACCAAGGCTGTGATCAGGTGAGTTGACCTGCTCGTCCGTCACCAGGTGAGAAACAAAATCATCACAGTGACAAGTCATCCTGTCACAATCAGCTCAGGTCAGATCCTGAACTGGCAGACGAAGGGTGTCACCGCCGCATCTGGGACACCTCGAGACTTCCTGCCAGAGAGATGAGCATATTAGAATCTTTCAGCCGTCCTCGGCGCGACTCCCTGACGACTGCAACTCCCTGACGACTGCAACTCCCTGACGACTGCAACTCCCTGACGACTGCAACTCCCTGACAGCTTTGAACTACTAGATTTCTATAAAACTTAAAACTACTGAATAAATAATAATAATAATAACTTTATTTATATAGCACCTTTAAAAACAAAAGTTTACAAAGTGATTTGACAAACAAAGCAAACGCAGGATATCTATAGCAAGAGAGTCAAAACACTGAGGGCAAATATGGAGTTTAAATTTTCAGTTTTGTTGCTGGTTGATTAAAACACGATCAAAAACAGCTGACGGAAAAAATCCAGCTGCAGCAGATATAAACACTTGATTACTGACGCAACCTGGTTTCTTGTGTTTATGTAAATGTTGTCAGTGAGTGGTGAACCAATGAGAGCAGGGTGCTGTTATTTATCAGCACTGTCAGTGCATCATTTATTCATCATCAGGTTTATTGTATTCAGTGATGATCTGATGGAGATCAACGGGTTTCTGATCCAACATTCCAGCAGGAGATGAAAACAGACAGAGAGAGGAACGAGGTGCTGCGTAGCTTATTTTCTGCAGTTTCCATGGCAACAACAGGACCAGGATGCTTCGTGTCTGTTCAGCTCTCTGACAGAAACACTAAATATATAAATGTGACTCTACACACAGTCAGACAGTCAGGGCTCCCTGCTGGCTTCTCTCTGAGGCTCCTCACAGAAGCCTGTCATCATCAATCTGCTCAGTCAGATCCAAGAGGTGAAACATCATGCGTTAAAATCACAGGACACAAACCTAATTCAGTTTAAGTTTCAGGTTACACCAACATATGTCCTGCAGAGAACCTCATGAGAAAACAAAGAAGATGTTCTGAGACAGTTTGTCCTCTTATCAGTCTTTCAGGCTGCGTTCACACCTGCCCTGTTTGGTTCGGTTCAGTCTAACTCCAGTGTGTTTGCCCCCTCAGTGCGGTTCGTTGTGCAGGTGTGAACACAGCAAAACAACCGGACTGAGACCTTCTTGAAGAGGTGGTCTCAGTCCGGTTACAAAGGAACTCTGGTGCGGTTGGTTTGTGGTGAGAAGGTGTTCCGCCTGGATGTGAAGCAACTGCAGTCACATGACACATTGTTTGGGTTAAACATGAGCATGTTACAGTCCTGGAGGATTATTAATGTGCACCTCCTCCTGTACTGCCTTAATATGCACATTCAGCACATCCAATGCATCAAAACATTGTTTTCTAGTTGGAGCCGCGCCTCGTTTTCAAACTGTATGGTTTGACTAAAATGAACAATGACAGCAATATAGTCCACGATGAGCAGCGCTAAAATCAACCTGCGTAGTTGTCCCTCCATTGTGACATTAGAAAGTGTCACATTTATCTTGCAAGTGTACTCTTCTTCAACGTTTGCTTTACTTCCTGGATTTTTCCCACATGGAAATTCTGACCAATCAAGAGCAGCTTTCTCACACAAGGCATTTGATCTGGTCCTCTTGTAAATGCTGCCGTGAGAACACGAACCAACTCTAGGCAATTATACAACTTTGGAACAACATGAGTCCCTGATTCAGACCAGAGGAGACCACTCTAGGTCTGACAGCAGCCTCAGAAAGATCCTGTGATTAAACAGCAGCTCCATGGTTATGTTGTACAAATGTGTAAATGTAGTTGTAAAAATGTATTTTCCCTTCAGTCCAGACGGTTGCTTCCTCGCCGCCGGATCAGCTGACGGTGCCGTTTACATCTGGAATGTCTCCACCGGCAACCTGGAGACCCGCCTACCTGACAAACACAGGTAACCAACCAGAGGTATTGATCAGCTGAACAAAAAACAAATCAGTGAAGACAGATTTTATTCAGTTTTCTTAATCTCTGTAAGGTTAAATAGGACGCTTCCCTGAGGAGCTCATCGTTATTTAAGACGGAGAACAAAATTTACTAAATGTTTTACTGAATGTATGAATGTGAAAGAGTGTCTGTAAATCTGTAAAAGGTTTAATGGGAAAACTTAAAGGTCTGAGGATGATTCCCTGAGGGACTCCCCATGTTATTGAAGACAGACAAAAAGACGATTTACTACATATTTATCTAATTTAACCCTGTAGAGTCCAAGTAATTTTGGTTATTTCTTCAACTTTCAATGCTTAAATCTCCGTCTGTTTAACACCCTGTAAACTAGTTTTTCCAAACCGGTGGGTCATGGCCACAAAGTGGGTCGCAGGTCCACTCTGAATTACCACAAGTGACTTGCGAGTGTGTCAAGCTTGTAAAAAACAAAAAGGACTATTTTGAAGTACAGTGAATATTTGGCACAGAGCTTTTATTTTGTAGTGCTGTTTCCTGTTGTAGAGTGAGTGACTAACAAACAGCTTCTTAACATAGACAGAAAACCAGCTCGATGACGTGGCCAAACACAAGTATTACGCCAGATATTTTTGACTTTGAGGACCTTGAACTAGACTAAGGACAAATCTGGACCCTGTGGCTGGACCAGTTGGGAACCACTGCTCTGACTTGTTGTTACTCCACAGACATGGTTTACTTTTTTCAGCACCAACTGAGCTACAAGTCTTTTTTCACATTTTGTAAAATGAATAAACTGCAAAGCTGTCAGGAACCCAAAATACAAGAGAAGGAGGCGGCTTAACAAATGTACAAATCTAGTACATAAACAGGGCTCTCATTTTAGTGTAGAGCGTCAGACTGAATTTACCAACGCACCATGTCAGGTCACTCACTCTCCGGGACCGCCAGTGTTACTTGAATAAGTAAATACTGACCAACGGGACCAGACTGGCCGACCCGTATGCTCTCACTCAGTGGATGGATGATGTCACAGGAAGCCAATCTTACAAAGGAGGACCACACTTGTTTGTTTTGCTATGGAAGCTAACGTTAGCTAATGTGCTAAAAAGTTAGCGTTCCAGAGAAATCCAATATTCCTCTTAATCCCTCCCCAGTTTCTGATGAGGTGGACATGATAACCCTTAATACACATAACCTTATTCATCCCTACAACAGGAAATACTTTTTCCCTAACCTGATATGAAGTGTGCGCTGCACATGTGAGCATTTTTGATGATGGCCTCCGTCCAGTCCTTTGGTCTTATCACATTTAACCATAGTTGTCTTTGTTTTTGTTGACGGGCAGTGGCGGCTGGTTTTGAGCCATGACTCCTTCTATTCTGGCTCCCAATAACACAACAAGACAAACACATTTTAACACTCCTATGAAGCCTACAGCCCTGTGGGGGAGAGGCAGCTGCACCTCCAGCTGATAACATGATGTCATGGTGACGTTGGCTCCTCTGTTAGGTTTCATAGAAAATAAAGGGGGCCCCAGGATGCTTCCCTGAGGGACTCCACATGTTGGAGATTTACCCATGGTAAATGTTGTACTGTTCCCTTAAAGCTGCAGTAGGGTTGTTTAGCCGTGTAGGCAGTTGTAGCCAATGCTGGAATAGCTATTTTACGTGGTGCACTGTTCATCATTGCCGCTTGCTCTCCCCTTCTGCCGGCGGCACGGGAACGCGCATATGCAGTAGAACAGCCAATAGGAACGCAGTGGTCTGAGCTGACCTTTGATTGGTTGATGCACATCGGCACAATACTGATTCTTTAGAGGCTGAACACAGAGCCATGGTGAGGTGCAGAAATCTATTGTTTGTCTCAGACCACTTGATTCACATTATGCTGAGAGGATATTATAAAATCTTTACTCAATTTTACTAAAACAATGTTGCCTACTGGAGCTTTAATGTCCCCTCTCCTTCTTTTTTTTAGTTCGTCCATTAGTGCTGTGTCCTGGTCTCTGTCTGGTGAATACGTCATCAGTGTGGACAAGAGTAGACGGGCCGTCCTCTGGAGTGACATCTGAAACAGCCAATCCACAGAGAGGTCTCGTTGTCACAGCATCGCCCTACACAACACGCCTCACCTTAAAGAACAAACTGATCTGGGAGCTGTTAAAGGGAACATCTGTGCCTTTATTTTTTGTTTTATTTTTTATTAAGCTGTTTGTTGATTGGGCAAAAGGGATGTGAAACTTTTTCGATGCCTTTTTTGCATTTTCTTACGTAACGGGAGCAACAGTTTAACATGAAGCTTTTTTTAACCGTAAAAACTGAACAAAGGGAAACTTGCAACCAAAACACAATAATATTTCTGTAATGTTTGAAGCAGCAGACACACTGTGCAGAAATTTGTAGACCTTCATTTGAGGAGTTCAGGTTCATCAGGTCGTACTGCAGTAAATAAGCCTGGTTCTCTGGATGCAGTGCAGCCAAAGTGCTCTCACTCGGAAGTCGTCGAATACCGGCGCTTGGGCAGTGACAAAAAAAGCTATTGGCATGATATTCAGCCGGACAGTGCTCCACGGTGTCAAGGGAATTGTGGCGGGACAAAAACAAAAGTTAAGGCGGCAAAAGTCCCAGTAGGGTGGGAGGGGTGGCGGATGGGTCCAACAACCACAGACTTTCACCCAGGAGGCCGGTGTTCACTTCCTGTAAGATTGTAAATCCAGACCTTGTTCTTTTTTCCTAAACCCAACCACGTGTGTGTGTGACGGCTAAACGTAACCACGTGTGTGTGTTGTTGAAGGAAGAAAAAGGCAATCTGCGATGTTGCACCAACGTAGTGCTTTTATTTTGAAAGAGACTGTATGCAAACTGTACATTTCCTGTGAAAACAGAAGTGTATTTTGAAAACAGACAATGCATGTAACAGGCTGAAGTTGACACGGCGTCCCAGAACGTCAACAACCAACACACCCAGGGTACCTTGGACGTCATATGTGGACGTGGAAAGTCCATGACCAAACGTGGACATGTGACGAGGTCACAGTGAGGATGAGTCGGTGCAGCAGATTTTACTGCCCTGGTTCCTTCGTTCCTGGATCAAAGTTCCTAAAAGGCTTCGGAGTCGTAGCATCAATCCGCCGGCTGTTTTCTGACGTTTTTTATCAGTTTATCTCACCATGATGATGAACTCTTTGATCAGCTGGTGATGTCTGAACAGCAGCTTCACAGTTTCCAAATCAAACCTTTTTGTTTTTTCTTGTCCAATGCTGAATAGATTTCAGTCTGGTTCTGGTCCTGAAGCCTGACTGCTCAGCAGCTCAGCAGCTCGGCAGCTCTTGGTGGTGGATTTACATATTAAAGGCGTCTGCAGTAATCCTCTGTTTGGCCTCTCGGCTTTGAAGAGTGGAGTCAGCAGCTTCAGAGGGAGAAGTCGATGTCCGCGGGCTGTGGTGGAGTCTGAACACATCCACATGAAATAGAGTGATTTACATCTCGTCTGATCTGTGTCACTGTTCATGTTCAACTGCCTCAGTGAGTCAAAGGCCTCCAACCAGAACACAGACTGTACATTGGTCGGTTTTAATTCAGCTGATCCATTATATGGTGGATCGTATGAACGCTTTTCCAAAGGATACTTTCTCACGTTTTTGTATTTAAAACAGCTAATAAGCTTCGATAGCTTCTTCCACTTCAGACCCTCCACCTCTGTCCAATCAGAAATCAGCTCCGTCAGATAATTCATGTGTTCATGAGCTCAGACGCTGATTGATGAATTAATGCCAAACCTGAATGTCACCGTTTCTAAGTGCTGGTCTGGATGAATCTCAGGTGGAGTCAGATCTGCTCCTGGTCCCTGCTGACAGGTCAGTGCAGGTCCTGGTTGAGTCTAGTTCCTGGTTCAGTCCAGGTCCTGGTTCACAGCTTAGACTGGAGTCACTGATGTTTTTTGTCATAACTAAAAGTCTGCTGCCTGTTCAGACCAACGAGGGAAAATAAAAACAAACTTTGTGTCTTTTTTGATCCGAACCAGAAAATCTTTGTCCTGATTTGTTATAAAAATCTTTTTTCAGCAGCTTTTATTTGTTTCCTCGTAACAAACTGATTGATTGATCGGCTCCTGACGGTAAAAACAAGTTTTAACACCAACTTCCTGTTCATGTTCTTTTTGATAGCATTTAGTTTTCTGTTATTTATTCGATGACTTTTATTTTGAACCTTCAGGGTTTTTTTTAAAGGGATTTATTTTTTTGTTTTAAATGAGGGGATGTTTGTGTCTTTGCCCTGAGCTTAGACACAAACTGCTGATTGACATTCTCAGTCTACCTGCTGCTGCGCTCAAATCAGCCTGTCAGTCCAAACTGAGGGCATCATGACACAATAGAGACAGATCAGGCTGTCCAGTGAACATTATGGGATGTAACACAGTCATGTTGCTGTGACACAGATGTGTTAAAACTGTCCTTATGTTTTATAATGATTTTATTGTATTTATTAGAGATTTTTAAAGCTAATAAGCTGCGCTAACTTTCCTCCGTGTTGGACCGTCCATTTAGAGTTTAAATGTCAGGTATCTTCACAGTTTATCTTTTTACTGATGTTTTAATGTCTAAATTGAAAGAATTCAAATGCTGAGGTGGTAAGAAGGTCCCACTTTTATTGTGGCGATCTGCGATCTATGACGTGATTTCATAGCCTCTCCAGGAGAAACAAAACCAAACAGAGAACTCGACGATGATGAAGGTTCATGAAAAACAGCTCAGATTCAGTCGGCTCAGTGTGAACTCCCTGCTGGAGCTGCAAACTTTCTTTTGCTGCTGTTACACTGATTAGGCTCCGCCCCCGGCACCTCATCACCTACGTCCTGCTGTCCTATCCTATGTTCTGTTCTCATGTCCTGCATTCTGCTGTCATCTCCTACGTCCTGTCATCTCCTACATCTTGTCGTCATTGCCTATGTCCTGTTCTTGTCGCCCACGTCCTGTCACCTCCTGTGTCACGCTGTCATCGCCTACATCCCAGCGTCATCTCCTACGTTTTGTCATTGTCACCTACGTCCTGTTGTCCTCTCCCACGTCCTTTTGTTATCTCCCATGCCGTTGTTGCCTACGTCCTGTTGTTGTTTCTTGTGTCCAGTTGTTGTCACCCATGCCCTTTTGTCATCTCCTGCGTCTTGTCGTCATTGCCTGTCCTCTTGTCGTCGCCTAAATCCCGTGTTTTCTACGTCCTGTTATCATCACCTACATCCTGTCATCTCCTACATCATGCTGTCATTGCTTACATCCTGTCATCCTCATCTACAGTACATCCTGTCGTCTGCATCTACACGAGTTGCATCTCGCAACACCTGACACCGACAGGTTTGTAGATGCTTTCCTGTCCCTCTTTTTTTCCAGCCGACTGTTTGTAGAGCCCTCGGAACAAATGTCAGTTTTGGTCTTCCTGTCAATGATCCGACAGTCTGAACCTTAAAAAAAACATTGCCACACTCCGATCGAACCAACCAACCAACCGTTCAGTCTGATCCCGACCTCCTGTCTGTGTCCTCTCACTGTGATTTTGGTTCCGGTCAAACTGAACAATGCGTTCCTTCGTCTGCACAGTGACCAGCTGCTGCTGCCGTCGACATGAAAACACAGAACATCAAATGTTCCTCTCAAATATTTATAATGTGTGAATTAAATTATAAGGGAGAATCAGCAGTTTGTGTCTGAACAGCTTGGCTGTAATGTGATGTAATAATGACTTCATATTAACCCTGTGACGTGTGGGCGGTGATGAAACGTGTATTAACGTGATGTTTACATTCTGCTGCTGTCGAAAGACCGACAAACTTTATCTCTAATAAACTCTGGTGTCTGACCTTCATCCTGTCGGCTCCTCTTCTTCATTTGTTTCTGTCGATGTCTCGTCACAGAGTTTTAAAAATACGATGAGACGCCGATGATGATGATGATGATGATGATGATGATGATGACGGAGCTTCAGGCAGTTTCACACTGAGGTTGTTAATGAGGAAACAGGAAACAGCTGCTGCCTCCGACCCGACTGACCTGACTGACCTCCCGCTGATCTGGACTGAATAATTACTGCAAAAGTAATAATAATTTGTCTGATCCTAACGACACTGTGAGTCCTGAGAGGAGAGGGTTTTTATTTTGTCGCTGCAGCGCCACCATGAGGACGTTTGTTCTGTTCTTCATGCTGTATGATTTCAGAGGATCGACCTTCATCGTGAAGAACATTTATTTGGGTTATTTAGTCAAGTCAGACCGAGGAGCGACCGTCGTCGTTATGTCGTATTCACACCAAACACGATGCAAATTTTCACGTCACGTTACTCGCGCAAGATTGGACGCTAGAATATTTTGTGTTGACTCGCTTCCCTTCGAATAACTCACGTCATACATGCCTGAAGTCACTGAACCGATGAATGAACTTCTGCTGCAGATCTCAGTGCTGATTGGCTATCACGTGAATCAATTGATGAAGTTCAGATTTTTCAACTCATGAATAAGCGCACAACGCAAAATCATGGCACTCAGTTTATTTGCGTCACTTAATTCAAGTATTTGTATTTGAAGTCATTGTTGTCATGTCCATCACAGCACCAGCGTCTAATCACGTCTTTCTTGTGCGAATTGGGTTTTTTTTCATACCCAGTGTGAACACATTAGAATATGTTTTCATGGACTTTTTCAGCTCCTTTTTTTTTTTACCCAACCTCCTCATGATGGCGCCATTTTTCTCTATATTTTCTTTTTTTTTTATTCTTTCGCTTTTTTTATTTAAGTGTAGCTCAGAGTCAGCAGATAATTATCACATACAACACAATCGATACACAAACAAACAGCATCACTCCATCATCACAACAACAGAAACAAACAAAAACAAAACAAAAATGCAGACAAAAAAAACGAAACAATGTACCTCACACAACACAACAAACAATAGAAATTTCATATTGGCATAATGCTATTTAAAACAGGCACAGCGGTGTAGTGGTTAGCACTGTCGCCTCACAATAAGAGGGTTCGAACCCCGGGGTGGGGGGGGGGGGGCCTTCTGTGCGGAGTTTGCATGTTCTCCCTGTGTCAGTGTGGGTTTCCTCCAGGTTTTTTACATGTTCTCCCTGTGTCAGCGTGGGTTTCCTCCTGATGAGGACTGCTGGTCCACTGATGGACCCTGATGAAGGACAGTCTCAGTCGGAGGTGCTAATGTAAACGGCTCTTTATTTTCAGCTTATTAAAGGAAACAATGATTATATTCATGTTAAATGCGACACACTGGAGCTTTAACATCTCCTCTCTTGGACAGATGACTTTTTGTTGTGATGCCTGAATAAATAAAGCTTTAATTAAAGACAGAAACTTTGGCACATTTGAGCCTCCGTACAGACGCTGTGTTTGTCTCTGTGACGCAGTTTGACTCTGTGAAGTTCACAGCTGTGATGTGACTGAATGTTTCTGTGTGACTGAAGGATGGAGGAGGTCACAGTCCGGCTGGTGTTAATGTCACCGACAGAAATAAAATCTGTCCTCCAGCTGTTTTTATGTTTTAACACATTTCACTGTCCATGAGTCTGACAGAGAGGGAGGAGCAGGAGGAGGAGCAGAGTAGTGAATTCAGTCAGAGCTCAGACGGTGTTTTTTCCTCCCGCTGAGGAGAATGTGACGGCATGACGACGACTTCCTGAGAGACAGAGAGAGAGAGAGAGAGAGAGACATCCTACCCTCAGTTTCCACGGTGACGGCATCCCTCCACCCTCCTCCTCCTCCTCCTCCTCGTCCTCGTCCTCCTCCTCCTCCTCCTCCATCATCATCTCTCCGTCCGGCTGCTGTCGGCTCGTCGGCGTCGTCAGGATGGGAGATAAAGGAACCAGGTAAGATTTAATGTTTGTGGCTCCTTCACATCCTCACAGAACCTTTAGATACAGAGTGTGTGTGTGTGTGTGTGTGTGTGTGTGTGTGTGTGTGTGTGTGTGTGTGTGTGTGTGTCCTGGCAGGAGAACCACACACTGTGTTGTTGTAACATTACATAACGTTCTGTCAGAACCTCCAGCGCTGTGATGTCTGTGTGAGCCGAGGCTCTTCTCTTTCTAAAGGTTATTCCGTTTTTTCTGGGCCTTTATTTTGACAGGACAGATGGACAGGAAATACAGAGACACAGAAGTGTAATCAGTTACTCTTTAGGGAAAGTAATCACATTACTAATCATTCACTAGCAGAAGCAGTGACTTGCTTTACTTTGGACTGTGTGTTTAGTTTTTGTATGGAAGTTTAATAATGACACAAAGATCCAGATCAGTCCTGGTCCTGGTCTCCACGGAGACCCTGCAGAGTTCAGAGTCAGTAAAGCGTCTCTGAGTTTACGGAAACACAAAGGGGACAAAACTGTCTTTATTTTGAAATCTAATTTTTTATTTACCCTGTGTAATGGACCTACAGCAGATGGCAGTTGGAGATTGGTGTTTTCGTGATCCTGTTTTTATCGATCTAAAATAAAAACCATAAGAGCTCCAGCGTTCGTTCTTCTTTCAGCAGAAAGTTAAAGCTTCTGTCTTCACTGTCATCACATCATGACCTCACGTTACCTCGCCATACGCGTGGTGCAAATGTGGTATTTCCCCCATAACTGCCTCAAGAGATTGTTTGCAAAATCCTATGCATGTTGAGTTAATATAAAACCATAATAAATAGAGTTCAGTTCAGTTTATTTGCAAATGCATGTGCAGAAAATACAGGAAAAAGAAATTAAAAGTTAAAATATGTCTCATGAAGATTCCTCCTCTGTTAAATAATTACAATCATTGATAAAGAGAAGAAAATAAAAATGAAGATTGCAGAATTGAAATAAAGTTCCAGACTAAGATGTTACACAAAATTATTAGAGATGTACAATTTACAACAATGATGTGTTAAGAGTCTTAATAATGTTGATGTTGATTGTAGAGATGGAAGCAAGTTGTTCCACAGAGATGCTCCGCTGTATGTCAGTGAATATTGATTAATGCTGAAGATAAAAGCCCTCAGAGCGTCTTGTGGAAGATGAGTGAATTTCTGAGGAAGACTTTAGTTCTGGAAAACTGAGATGAACATAGTTACACATGAACAGATCCTTCTAGGGCCGACACCACCGTGATGTCATGATGACATCATGTTATCAGCTGGAGGTGCAGCTGCCTCTCCCCCACAGGGCTGTAGGCTCCATAGGAGTGTTAAAATGTGTTTGTCTTGTTGTGTTATTGGAGCCAGAATAGAAGGAGTCATGGCTCAAAACCAGCCGCCACTGCCCGTCAACAAAAACAAAGACAACTATGGTTAAATGTGATAAGACCAAAGGACTGGACGGAGGCCATCATCAAAAATGCTCACATGTGCAGCGCACACTTCATATCAGGTTAGGGAAAAAGTATTTCCTGTTGTAGGGATGAATAAGGTTATGTGTATTAAGGGTTATCATGTCCACCTCATCAGAAACTGGGGAGGGATTAAGAGGAATATTGGATTTCTCTGGAACGCTAACTTTTTAGCACATTAGCTAACGTTAGCTTCCATAGCAAAACAAACAAGTGTGGTCCTCCTTTGTAAGATTGGCTTCCTGTGACATCATCCATCCACTGAGTGAGAGCATACGGGTCGGCCAGTCTGGTCCCGTTGGTCAGTGTTTACTTATTCAAGTAACACTGGCGGTCCCGGAGAGTGAGTGACCTGACATGGTGCGTTGGTAAATTCAGTCTGACGCTCTACACTAAAATGAGAGCCCTGTTGGTGGAAGAAACGGAGCGTTATATTTCTACATGAATGAACCAACGGTTAAGTTAATCACACATTCACTCCGCTCGGCGCTCTGCTGCTCCGTCTCCACAGACAGAGTGTCCAGAGTGCGCTCTGCCACTCTGAGAGTGCGCTGCTCTGGATAACCCAACGCTACATTCAGACAGCGCTCCCAATTTATCAACGCTCCAGTTTGTGTCAGAGTGCGCTCCCACACTCACAATGAGTGTTTCTGAACGCACCACTCACATCATCTTCCTCCATCGTCTAAAACAAGACAACACAACTTGTTAGCTAGCGCTAGCTAATGTCTGTGGAGAACTGTTTTGCCTTCAGCTAAGCCCCGCCCACCAACAAACATCACACTGTTTACTAACAGTTAAAGAGTGTATACAGTCTGGTTTGTCTTCACATCAAACATTTAAAAAAGTTGATATTCTCTAAAGACAGAAGCAGATGATGCTTCTTTCTTTTTTTTTGCAAAGCTAAAGTTTACACTGTAGTGATGCACAGTGTAGTGTACACTGTCGTGTAGCAGCAGTAACACCAGCTGTATGTAACCGGCATCAGTGTGATGATGATGATGATGATGACGACTCTGTGTAGTTGTAGTTCCCAGTCTGACCTTATGAAACTGAGGACGGAGCTGCAGTGTGTCTTTAAGAGAAGTGTGAATGTTGTGAGGTTGTTGTGCTCTGCTCTGTGTGTATGTGTGTGTTTGCAGGCTGAATGATCCCAGTGTGTGTCGTCAGGAGAATATTAATGAGCAGAGTGCGATCTGTCAGACATACAGAGCAGCTCCTGACAGTCTGATGTCCTCACAACACACACCGTCCAACAACTTCACTCACACTGACAACACGTCACTGCAGCTCATTTATACAAACCTCAGTTTGTTCCTTTCTACTGTGAAGAGCCTCCGTCTTCAGATGATCTCAAATATTCCCTCGAACAGAAAAATAGACTTTTAAAATGCAGCTGGAAAAACAAACAGTGATGTCACATGAACGACCCTCAGGTTTCATTTCTGTGTTTGTGCTCAGAAACGTCACTTCCTCTTTGGTTTGAATGACATTTAACAAAAGTTCAGTCAACACTTTCAGGTGTGACGTGATGATGTCGTGGTGTTCAGGTGTGACGTGATGATGTCGTGGTGTTCAGGTGTGACGTGATGATGTCGTGGTGTTTAGGTGTGACGTGATGATGTCGTGGTGTTCAGGTGTGACGTGATGATGTCGTGGTGTTCAGGTGTGATGTGATGATGTCGTGGTGTTTAGGTGTGACGTGATGATGTCGTGGTGTTCAGGTGTGACGTGATGATGTCATGGTGTTCAGGTGTGAGCTCTTGGTGTCGGGGGAGTCTTCAGGCGGCGCTGACACAATCGTCAGGTATTGATCAGTCAGTTAGTGTTTCCTGTCTGTGAGCGTCCTGATCGATCAGACACTTCATTCAGTGAGAGAAGAAGAAGAGGTCGAGGAGCTGCAGTCTGTTTGTGTCATTAAAGAGCTCGTCAGCGATCAGAGAGGAAACCTCGTTAATCCTCGTGTTTGACATGCTGATACATGGAGTGACAGGAAGTCGTCACGTTTCAACACTGAACCTCATCAGTCGTGACTTTTCTTCGAGTTTTCCGTCTCTCATCTTCCTGTCATTTCTCTACACACTTTTGTCCTCTGAACCTTCAGCCGACATTTTTATTGGAGTCCATCTTTAATCGTGTCGTTTTCTTCTTCTCTTCCTCTGTGTGTTGTTGGCGTCGGGCCGATCGCACTAAGTGCCAGACGGAGAAGCTTTCAGAAACTTTACTATCATTTCTGACTGAATGTTTTCAGGGCAGAGCTTCTCAAAGACGTTTCAACACTAAACAACAACAGGTTTGTAATGTAGGGGACGGCAGAGGAAGACGCCCGTTTGAAGGACAACGTCACTTTACTGTAAAACTACAAAGTATGTGGACATGACTTCAGGAGGTGCAGGACGATGATGATTCATGAACCAACACACGGGTGGGAGAGAGAAGTTGGCAGAGAAGCCAAATTTGTTGTTACAGCGCAAAAAATAAAATCTTTTAAGAGACAAGAAGCTTTTAAAGCTCCAGATGAGCTCACTGATTAAATAACACTACAATCCAAACTTGAACCCGTTCATGGCTTCCAACCACTCAAACCACTATGAGTCACATTCACCCGTTCACACACCGGTGGTCGAGGCTGCCATACTTGGAGCCACCTGCTCCTCAGTTTAACACACACTGATGAGCAGCTGTCAGGAGCACTTTGGGGTTCAGGATCTTGCTCATTATTAATGTAATGAAGTGTTTATCAAAGCTAAAAGAATTCATTCAACTCCTGTCAGTGACTTCACCACGAATCTTTACTTTTGTATTTATTTAAACATCACCAGTAGATCTGTTTTTTAAATATGGCTTCATCACACCGTGACCTCCAGCATAACCTGGGGCGTGTGCAGAGTCAGCTCCTCCCAGTCTGAGGTCACGGTTCTCTGCTGGAGAACGGTGGATTGATCCCTCTGGGTTGGGAGAGAGTTACTGCCCCAAGAGAGGGAGTTCAAGTCTCTCAGGGTCTTGTTCACAGTGAGGGCAGAATGGAGCGTGAGATGAATCGGTGGTTTGTCGGTCCGTTGTAGTCAAGAGGGAGCTGAGCCAGAAAGGGAAGCTTTTGATTTCCTGGTCCATCTGCGTCCCAACCCTCACCTATGGTCATGAGCTCTGGGTAGTGACTGAAAGAATGAGGTCACAGATACAAGCGTCTGAAATGAGTTTCCTCTGTAGGGTGTCTGGGCTCAGCCTTAGAGATAGGGGGAGGAGTCAGACATCTGGAGGGAGCTCAGAGTAGAGCCGCTGCTCCTTCATGTTGAGGTGGTTCAGCATCTGATCAGGATCCTCCTGGTCCAGCTGGTAGGAGGCCCCGGGGCAGACCCAGAACACACTGGAGGGATTATAGATCTCATCTGGTCTGGGAACACCTCGGGGTCCTCCAGGAGGAGCTGGAGGAAGGAGCTGAGGAGAGAGACGTCTGGGGTGTTTTGCTCAGTCTGCTGCTCCTGAGACCTGACCCTGGATAACAGGATGAAAATGGATGGAAGGATTTCTAAATACTTTAATCGCCTTTCAATTTCACGGATACAATAATAAAATCTTTATCTGCTTAATATTTTAAATATTTAAAATAAATTGTTGTTTCTAAAAGATGTCATTCAATTTATTGTTATTGTTTGTGATGCAGAGCTCCAACTTTTAAATGATCAATAAATGTAGTGATTATTGTTTCCGTTAATAATTGATCAATTGTTTTTGTCATGACGTCTCAGACGTCCACAGAGATTTGGTTCGTTGTGACAGGATAACATCTGCTGGAGGTTCTGATCAATAAATGTATTGATTGAGTGATAAACGTCTTAAAGTGATGGAATAACTCTGCAGCGCTCACACTGAAGTCGAGGTTAGATCTGGGACGCGAGACTCTAAAGCCCCCCCTCCAGTAAAGTTTGAGACAAGGTTGCAGAGACGATGGCAAGCAGGTAATCGCATGCTGAGCGAGCTCCCAGGAGTCCTGGTGGTTTCCGGTAAAGCGCCGCTGTGATGCTGCTGATTGAAGAAGGTCCACTCAGGAGGAAGCTGATAGCTAATGGAGCCGCAGCAGCTAATTTATGACAACATTAACACGGGGGGGGGGGGGGGGGGGGGCATTGCGTCTGACAGCATTAGAGACAGGAAGCTGGTGCTGATGGTGCTGAGGATGAGGATGTTTGACAGCAGCACTCCCAGCAGAGAACAAACTGATCTGAGAGTGGCTGTTCTTTGTTTCTCTGTATTTGTCAGAAAAATGAGGACATTTCTTAAAAGCTTGGACATTCTGAGAAAGACAAGTGGGGACATTTTGAAAAGTGGAGACACTTACTGTGAAAACTGAGGACATTTTTTGTAAGTCAGGACATTTATCAGATGAGACTGTGGACCTTTATTGGTGAAGACATTTTCGAATTTGAGGAGATTTTTGACAATAACAATATTATTTAAAATTATGAACATTTATGGAACATGCAACATTTTTTAAGTAAAGACATTTTTCCAAATTTGAGGACATTTTGAGGAAATCTCACATTTTTGGAAAGGGTGTATTTTTTTGGTTTTAAACAGAGAAACTTACTGAAAAAATGTTGGACAATTTTGGGAAGTTAAGACATTTGTCAAATAAGAGGAGTTTAAAAAAATGTTGACATTTGGGAAAAGTGAGGACAGTGAGAAAGTGAGACAAAATGAGGGCCTTTATTGGTAAAGACATTTTGCAACTTGAGGACAATAACAATTTTTTATCAAAAATTATGAACAATTTTTCCAGATATGAGGACATGGCACATTTTTGGGAATTCTCAGTGTTTTGTGGAAAATGAGGCCTTTTTAAAGTTCCGTATTTTTTTTCTGAAAAGTGGAGACATACGATGACAATTGAGAACATTTTTGTAAAATGATATTTTTGGAAAGTTAGAGGACATTTGTCAAATAAGAGGACATTATTAAAAATTTTGGACATTTAGGAAAAGTGAGGACTTTTTAGGTGGACACATTTTAGGAGCAACTACACTCTTGAGAAAATGTGGACATTTGTTGCTTCAGACTTTTTGTAATTTGGGGACATTTGCAAAATGTCTTTTAAATTACAAATGTTTACGTAAAATTAAAATGTTACTCTAAAGTGAGGACATTTTGAATGTTGTGGACTTTTCTGAAAAGAGAAGAAACTTAAAGTGAAAATTGTGGACATTTGTTGGTAAAACATTTTGGAATTTGAGGACATTTTTGACAATTATATAAAAAAGTATGAACATTTTTGGAAAATTGAAACTTTTTTTTTCAAAGTAAAGACATTTTTCTGAACATGGGGTTTTTATTTCTTTAAACATAACATATATAAACAGACAGTATTACTTTTAGTTACATGACATCCAAAGGCCCGTGATAAATACTTCAGCCAAAACAGACAGTCAACCATTATACTGATATCAGTGCAGCCAGTTAGATCATCACAGTGTCACAGCAGTGTTACAAGCAAACAAAAGCAGTCCCATGACCTCTTAAAGTTCTCAGTATCATCATTGATCTTAGCCAACATGTGTTCATATGACACGACCTCTAGCATTGATTCCATCCATTTTTTAATATCTGGAGAGGATGTACTTTTCCACAATCTGAGGATCATTCGGGCAGCTGTGACCACCCCTACCTTTATCACTGCAAGGTCGTATTTTGATATATTGGGTAGCTCTGTTTGGTCCCCCAGTAGGCATAATTTTGGCGATATGGGTATCGTTGAACCCACCCACTCCCCTATGTATTTTAGTACCTTTCCCCAGAATGGGTTAACAAGTTTACATTCCCACATTGCATGTAAAAATGTTCCTGTTTCTGTCTGGCATTTCCAACATAGGTTATTAACCATTAAACCCATTCTGTGGAGCTTAGAAGGGGTAAAATAAAACCTATGTATTAAAACCTATGTATTATCCTATACTGAGTAAATTTCCCCCTAGCCTCCTTTATATATTTCCCAGTATTTGATAATATTTTTAGCCAGACCTCATCACTCAGGTCACACCCAAGGTCCTTCTGCCAGATGGTCCTAAGATTTTTACAAATATCTTTTTGTAATCCACCAAAGATTTTGTAAAACACAGCTGCCCTGTGTGCTATACAAGGCAGTTCCAGAAATTCCATCACTGGACTCTTGTCCTGAATAAATTGGCCCTTAGTTATACAGTCTCTAATCTGTAAATACTTCCAAAAATTATCTTTACTTTCCAAATTATATTTTTGCTTAAGTTCAGAAAAAGAAATAAACACTCCGTCCAAATATAGGTCACCTATCTTGTGTATCCCTTTTATAAGCCATTCATTCCAATAGACAGTCCTTTTCCCGATCCGTATGGCAGGGTTGTGTCATATAGAGGCATATGATTGTCTTAAGTGCGACACACCACACATCCTGTGTACTTCTCTCCAGACTGTCTTAGAATGAGCCAGTACTGGGTTTGAACAGCAATCCTGTACATTAGTAGTTGAACCATGTGAAAGAATTTCACTGCTTCCTCATCCCCTATTACATGCGTCTCCTGAATAAATGCTATATCTGTATTTTGGCTTTCAAATATGCCAAAACCTTCCTCCTTTTAATTTGGTTTCCACATCCATTTATATTCCATATTATATTAATGTACCTGTTAGCCATACTTTTCAAGCTTGTAAGAGTACTGTGGTTGTGACTGCCATTTACTCATCATAGCGTTAATTTTATTAACAAAACAAATATTCTTCAAGTTATCCAAAACATTATCAGGCCTACTCAGATATACTGTCTTAGTGTAAAAATCAAACATAAACAAAAAACACAAAACACAAAAACCCTCAAGCAAAGCAACACAGAACATGGTGCTGCTAAGCCATCCCCTCCCGTCCTGACTGAACATGGACTAAACTAAACAAACTTCACTCGGTCCGTGAGGTGCATTGGTGGTTACCTAGGCAACACAACCCTCTCGGCCCCCAACAAACCCATCAAAAAAGTTACCTTACTTCCAAAGATTCACATACACCTCGCCATTTTTCAGTATCGAGTCCCATGGTCCTCTATTTAGCATCCTGCATGAACCTCTCCGCCTCCTTGCTGTCTCGGAATGTTTTCTTTTGTCCTTTCCATGTAAAGATTAGTGTTGCAGGGTACACCAGCCAGTGCCTCACGTTAAGCTCATGCAAACGTCTCTTCATGGGAATAAATGCCTTTCTTTTCTCCGCCAGCTCTCTCGTCAGATCCTCAAAGAAAGACAGCTTACAGCCCTCCCACTCGATTCCGCGTTTCTCCTTAGCCACCTGTAGCACCTTGTCTCGGGCTGATGAACGTATGAAGTGCATCATTATGGTCCTCAGCGGTTGATCTGGGTTTGGCATGGGGGCGAGAGAGAGCGATGGGCACGTTCAATCTCAAATTCATTACCGGTGAGACGGAGCACCTCAGAAATAATCCTCTCCACATACTGTATCACTTTGCCCGTCTCCTCTTTGCCTTCTTTCAGTCCCACCATCCTGACATTATTCCTCCTGCTCCGGTTTTCAAGGTCCTCCACCCGTGCCCACAGCGTTTCCAGTCTCTTGTCACATTTATCCACATTTTTCTCCATCTCTGCATTTGTGTCCTCTATGTCCGATATCCGTTGTTCTACCTCTCCAAGTCTTATCTGGATGTTCTCCACCGAGTCTTTGAGCTCCTTCATTGTCTCCTTAATTGAGACCACATCCACTGCCACCACCTGTAGAGTGGTGTTCATCTTTCGTATTTCCTCAAACATGTTTCCATCGTCATTCTTCCTTCCAGCGGTAGTATCGTCGGTTTTGGATTTTCTTGGCGGAGGGCTTCTTTCTGACGTCTTTTGAAAAAGTTTGCTCCGCTATTGTTTGCCATTTCTCCATGAGGCTGCAAGTTGTCGGTCGGATACTGATACTAACACCACTTTAGTAGAGGACACTGATATTCTGCCAAAAAGCGAAGTGTATGTTTCCAAATTTATGTAATTAACTGATGGTTGTCAGAAGCTCTCCTAGTGTGCTGTCATCTTTCCTGGTGGTCCCACGTCACTCCGAAAATATGACATTTTTGAAAATTATGACGCCTCTGTTGAAAAGCAAAAAATAAAACAAATATCAGCAACATGTGATGAAGACCAAACCCAGAAACAGTTTCATTGACCTGCTTTTTTCTGTCTGTTTTTATTTGCAGAGTTTTTAAGAAAGCCAGTCCCAATGGAAAGGTGAGTTCTCTTCTTGTGTGTGTTCCACCTCTTCAAAAATCTGAAGGGAAACCATTGAATTTAAATTCTTATAAAAGTATCTGAACACCCAAAAAAGATTAACAGACACCCCAAAAATATATGTGAACATATGTGAATATGTGTGAAAGAGTCTGGACCTTAAAGTTGCTTTGAGCAGATTGACTGTTGTTTCTGATTGGCTGTTGGATGTACTGATAGTTGATTCTGATTGGCTGATCTGACCGCTGCGGTCCTCCCTCAGCTCACCGTCTATCTGGGAAAGAGAGACTTTGTGGACCACGTGGACCTGGTGGAGCCTGTCGGTGAGATCAGTTCTTTACTCAGATTTATTTATTTTTTTGTTTTTATCAAACTGTCAGAGTAAATTCCCTGAGCTGAGGTGTCCCTCTGCTGTTGGCTACTCTTTGATATCAGCTGATCTGAGTTCATGGTTACGTCGTCCGTCCTCTTGCTGCTTGTTGACTTTGTTTTTTTCCTGCAGACGGTGTTGTCCTGATCGACCCGGAGTACCTGAAGGAGAGGAAAGGTGAGACAACCTCCAGGAGGTTAAATATTCTCAGTTGATGCACTTTAAAACATGTCATGTGCAGTGACTTGTGGCGTCAGACAACAAACACACTGTCACCACGGAGGCTGGTGTTCACTTCCTGTAGGATTGTAAAGCCAAACCCTGTTCTTTTTCCCTAAACCCAACCACGTGTGTGAGTTGGCTAAACGTAACCATGTGTGTGTGTTGTTGAAGGAAAACATGTAACACATGATGTAGTGCTTTTATTTTGAAAGAGACTGTATCAAACTGTACATTTCCTGTGAAAACAGAAGTGTATTTTGAAAACAGACAATGCATGTAACAGGCTGAAGTTGACATGGCGTCCCAGAACGTCAACAACCAACACACCCAGGGTACCTTGGACGTCATATGTGGACGTGGAAAGTCCATGACCAAACGTGGACATGTGACGAGGTCACAGTGAGGATGAGTTGTAATATTTTACCAACAGATTCTTCAGCTGGGGAATATATGTCACTTTTTGTTTGCCTAAAAGTTGCCAGATTTAAGTATGGAGTCTGTAAATACTCTCCAAGTTTTTAATCCTAGAGAATGACTCTTGTGCAGTTTTGCTAAAACAGATAAATTCCTGGCAAAAACACAGAGGACATGACCTCTGTGTTTTTGTTTCCTCAATGGTAGCTGGAGCCAAGACTCCATCTCCTGTGGCGTCCCTTTAGGGCTCTTTACTCAGTCCAATCATTTTCTCTATTTATATGCTCCATAAGGTCACATTATCCAAAAACATAATTTCTCTTTTCACCGTTATGCTGATGACACCCCGATCTATCTATAATTACCCTTACAGCATCATAGTTACAACAAATTTACTATAACTGCAAATTAACAAGGAGAGCTGCATGAGGAAGGTATTTGAGATCGCACCGGGTTGATTCAAAGCAATGAAAAAACCTCACTGGTTGCATATGTCTACAGAGCCACTTCTCCCAAGCAGTAATTTCTCCACCTCAGACTGTTTCATTTAAATACTTTTTAAAGTCTGAAGATGTAAAATGATCTATTAATTCTATTATTCTATTTATTTATTTCTATTTATATTATTCTATTAAAAAATTTTGGGGCGGCAGTAGCTCAGTCCATAGGGACTTGGGTTGGGAACCGGAGGGTAGCCTGTTCAAGTCCCTGTCCGGACCAAAAATATGGAGCGTGGACTGGTAGCTGGAGAGGTGCCAGTTCACCTCCTGGGCACTGCCGAGGTGCCCCTGAGCAAGGCACCGAACCCCCCAACCGCTCAGAGCGCCTGTCATGGGCAGCCCACTCTGACATCTCTCCACTTAGTGCATGTATAGGTCCAGTTTATGCATGTGTGTGTGTTCGGACCTGTGTGTAATTGACAAACATAGTGAAAAATTGAATTTCCCCTCAGGGATTAATAAAGTATATAAAATTAAAAAAATTAAAAATTAAAAATTAAAATTAACCCTATGGGCCCGAACGACGCATAGTGCGTCCAAATTCACACCTGTTCTTCTCTATTGATTTTCTCTGTGACCGTGCGTCATAGCGAGAAGCCACGCATATCACATGAAAGCGCAGGAGCAGAGCTTTCCAATGATACCACACATCATTGTGCTGTCATCCCATCACGCTATAAATACAGATTAATTGTCTACAAAACAAAAACCTGACGAATTTCTTTACAATCCATTATACAGATCTTGTTATCAGTCACTTCATATAGTGAGGAATATCGTATCTTACCACGTCTTAGGCTTG
>NC_065507.1:15991-27314 GCF_006386435.1 Epinephelus moara | reverse complement strand
CCAGATTCCAGAGAGTCTCCCCTCTTCATATATGGCAGAATATGTCAACTTCCAACTTGCTATGGTGAGATACATGTAAAAATGTAAGAAATTAGTCATATGGATTTGTTTTTTCATTGATATAAAAATTAATATAAAATACAGGCACATAGAAGGACATGTAATGATGACAAATCTGGTTAGCCCAGATTGTCCTGAAAAAAACAAGATTATAATGACTGTGATATGAGCTTAAAAGTAAAGGCAGTAAAAATACCCCAAAAACGCCTAGGGCCCATAGGGTTAATTCACAACCAAAAGCAAACATTACACAGTTAAATGTTTTGAAGCACAATCATGTGTTTATCTTTTTCCTCATCCAGTTAAACGCCTCAAATTTATCTTCTGACAGTTCAGAGGATCCAAAACCCCTGCTCAGAGAATTATTTGGTTAAAGGAATGGTCCAACATTTAATCCTCTTTAAAAATCCTTGTCTTCTCCGTCTTTAATGAGTCATGGAGTTCCTCGGAACCGTCCTGGAGCCTCTGTTCTTTCCGTTAAAACATAGATTTAACGGAACATTTTAACATTAATAAATCTTGTTTTCTGTTTCATTCCTGTGTGTCCACTACAGAGAAAGATCCAGGATGTGTTAGCCTAGCTTAGCACAAAAGAAACTCTCAGCCTAGCCCATTTATTTTTTAATTTAAATAATATTTGGTATTGTTTGTAAATCTGGATGTGATTTTGTGTTTCTTGTTCCCATCAGTGTTCGTGACTCTGACCTGTGCGTTCCGTTATGGTCGTGAGGACCTGGATGTCCTTGGGTTGACATTTCGGAAAGACTTGTTTGTGGCGAACGTCCAGGCGTTTCCTCCACTGCCCGAAGAGAAGAAGAGCCTGACTCGTCTTCAGGAGCGCCTGATTAAAAAACTGGGAGAACACGCCCACCCGTTCACCTTTGAGGTACCGAGACATGTTGACCTGCTGAGCTATGTGTTTATTCATGAGTCATCTTCTTCATTAAGCTTCATGAGAGACATGTTGCCCTGAATTTATCCTGTCAGGCAGCGGTTGTCTCAGTGACCAGGTCAGTTTCAGGTCGGTAAAAATAGTTTCTGAGATTTCTTATTTTTTTATAATTCAAGTTTTTATTGGTTTGGCATACATATAGAAACAGCAAGAAGCTCTCAGACTTTTCATGCCTGTGCGCTGGCCACAGCCGACTGGTCCGTCAATCCATCTCATGAACATACAACCACAGGGTGGACTGGTGGGTGGAGTCATACAACCACAGGGTGGACTGGTGGGTGGAGTCATACAACCACAGGGTGGTGTTTCAAGTTTTCCTTCCTGTGTTTTCAGATTCCTCTGAACCTGCCATGCTCTGTCACCCTGCAGCCGGGCCCCGAGGACACTGGGAAGGTAAAGATGTGTTTGTTCATACAGTCTGCAGCTCCTGGCAAACACCTCATCCAACCTTCATGTCTGAAAATCAAATGAAAGAAATCAACTTCATTATTCCTCCTGCCATTCTGTGTCTTCAGGCCTGTGGAGTCGACTTCGAGGTGAAAGCTTTTTGCGCAGAAAATGTTGAAGAAAAGATCCACAAAAGGTAAAAGTGAGTGCTGACAGAAGAAAGAAATGAATTATGAATGAAAGTGAAATCGGTGCATCAGCAGCTTCCTGCAGAGAGAGGAGCGCTGCTCACAGGGGATAAAACCACAACCATCCAGAGTCACATCCACACTGAGTCCACATACCTTTCACTGAGTCAGTAAACACCCACAGTCACTATGAATTCATAGTTGTAGCATCAGTGTTGTGTTGCTGTTGCAGGAACTCGGTGCGTCTGGTCATCCGTAAGGTTCAGTACGCTCCAGAGAAACCTGGTCCTCAGCCGACTGCAGAGACCACCAGACAGTTCCTGATGTCAGACAAACCTCTGCACCTGGAGGCCTCTCTGGACAAAGAGGTAACACACACACACACACACACACACACACACACACACACACACACACACACACACAGTGCAGAAGTGGGAAACAGAAGCTACAAAGGTTTTTTTTTTTTTTTTTACAGGAAAGATAAAACATCCAATCCGTTTCCCCGAAACTGTGGGCCGGTGGCATAATGTCACCAAGTAATGATACTATGTTACAGTACTTAAGTATTTTTGGGGGTATCTCTCTATTCAGATGAATGAAAGAATGGGAGGGAAGAAAAATTGGATTTTGTTCTTTAAGTCCTTTAAATAAATATAAATAAAGGGTCACACAGACCTCCATGTCATAGCCAACGGTATCCTGACTGCTGTCAGGTACTGGGCTGGGATGAAATCCTCAGAGCGACTGTCAGACCTTACACTGGTGCAGAGGGCCCTGGGTTCCTCCTGGTGCAGAGGGCCCTGGGTTCCTCCTGGTGCAGTGGGCCCTGGGTTCCTCCTGGTGCAGAGGGCCCTGGGTTCCTCCTGGTGCAGAGGGCCCTGGGTTCCTCCTGGTGCAGGACCTGGCCTCATGTGTCCAGAGTGTGTAGGCAGTTCCTGAATGATGAAGGCAGTGATGTCATTGACTGGCCCTCTCGTTCCCCTGACCTAATTCCAGTTGAGCACCTATGGGACATCTGGGAGGATGATTTTGGTTTCCACCGACCGTTGTTACGTCATTTTGTTCTCAACTAATTATACAACATACATCAGCAAAGATTTTTCACTGGAATCATTCGTTCATAAAGATCTGACATGTTCACTTCATTGTTTGAGCAGTGTACGTCATCTCTCATTCATATTCGTTACCATTAAGCTGTTACACTTGATACTGTGTGCATATGTTGTTTTGCACCTCACTTACTGATATTCTGTTTTCATTTTCACTGTTTCCTGCTTTGCTCATCATCTTATCTGAGCTGAGACGGTGCAGAGGGAGATCAGTGTGGAATGCACTTGAAAACACAATTAGTGACGATATCAAATGTCTCATATTGATTCTTGTATTTAATCGAATTTCGCAGCACTCAGCGGGCACACACTTTACATCCACTATTGTCCCTCTGTGGTACTAAGGCACTAATGAGCTGTCGAGATAAATGCCAGAACTTGATTTTTACAGCGCCACCATGAGGTCAGTGACAGTAAATAATGTGCCTGTGTCATGAGGGGAATTTGAAACACATCTGCTGGTTTTGGTGCCTTCTGGTCTGACAGATTTAACAAAGAAAAACCAAGAAGATGAAAAAGAACGAGAACATTTAGATTTCAGATCTGCTGCTTAGTGATGATTATGATAATTCTAATAATATGTTTCTCTGTCAGATTTATTACCACGGCGAACCGATCAGCGTCAACGTCCACGTCACCAACAACACCAACAAGACTGTGAAGAAGATGAAGATCTCAGGTACCCAAACGCACCTGTACTCTCTGTCTCTGTTGATCTGGGTATCAGTTTGTGTTATTGATCGATCGATTGGTTTGTGTTTCCACAGTGCGACAGTACGCTGACATCTGCCTGTTCAACACGGCTCAGTACAAATGTCCGGTGGCCACCGAGGAGTCAGAGTCAGTTTCATTTCTCTCTGCTGTGATTTAAAGTTCAGTCAGAAACCTCCCTTCAGGTCCAATCAGCAGCTGCTCTGGAGCTTTCTGCTGGTTTTCTTCAGTGGATTCAGTTTACCCAGCTGTCATGATAGATCTTTAAACCTTTAAAAACAGACGTCCCACAGATGGCCAAAGCATGTCATTGTTTTTTATGATTCTGTTTAAATCGATTTAAACGTAAGAACCAGAACATCAACAGGGTTCATTATTTTAGCAGCAGGAAGCTAAAGTCGTGTTCACACCAAACACGTTGCCAATTTTCACATTGCCCTTATTGTGAACACGTGATAGTTCTTGCAACCACCAATTTTCCAAAATAAAACTTTTAATACATGTCCATGAGTTATCTGAACAGTATACATAATTCAGTTTTTGAGATCTGGTTATATTTATGAGCAGAGAGTTAAAAAGAGACAATGTGTAAGGTAAGGCAAGGCAAGGCAATGACTTGTAAGGTAAATTGAGGTATGATAATGTTAGGTAATGTAAGGTCATGTGATGTAAGGTAATGTATGGTAAAGTAAGGTATGGTATGGCATAGTGAGGTTAGGTAAGGTAAGGTAGAGAATGGTAAGGGAAGGTAAGGTACAGTAAGGTATGGTAAAGTAAGATAAGGAAAGGTAAGGTATGGTAAGGTAAGATTAGGTAAAGTATGGTAAGGTAAGATTAGGTAAAGTATGGTAAGGTAAGATTAGGTAAAGTATGGTAAGGTAAGGCAAGGTAATGAATGGTAAGGTAAGGAAAGGTAAGAAAAAGTAAGGTAAGGAAAGGAAAGGTAGGAAAAGGTAAGGTAAGGTAAGTTAAGGTAAGGTCATGATATGATGACTGGGACCACCAACCTGCACCAAAAGTTTGGTGGTTGCTGGAACGCCAGTTTGAACGCCAGAATATTTTGTATTGACTCCCTTTATATGAACGAATAAGTCGCATCATAGGTGCATGAAACCGCTGAATTGATTAATGAACTTCCGCCAGTATATCCTCTGTGTCATATGTCCCCGGAGGATCTCAATGCTGATTGGCTTTCGTGGCGCAAATTAGTTGCTTAAGTTCAGATTTTTAACTCTCTCAAACAAGAGTATGATGCAAAATTGTGCTGCTTGTTTCATTCACAGTGCTTAATTTGAATATTTCGAATTCATCTGACCTTACCTTACTTTACCTTACCTTACCTTACTTTACCTTACCTTACCTTACCATACCTTACTTTACCTTACCTTACCTTACTTTACCTTACCTAACCTTACTTTACCTTACCTTACCTTACTTTACCTTACCTAACCTTACCTTACCTTACCTTACCTTACCTTACTTTACCTTACCTTACCGTACCTTACTTTACCTTACCTAACCTTACTTTACCTTATCTTACCTTACCTTACCTTACCTTACTTTACCTTACCTTACCTTACTTTACCTTACCTTACTTTACCTTACTTTACCTTACCTTACCTTACCATACCTTACTTTACCTTACCTTGCCTTACCATACCTTACTTTACCTTACCTTACCTTACCTTACTTTACCTTACCTAACCTTACCTTACCTTACCTTACCTTACTTTACCTTACCTTACCTTACCTTACCTTACTTTACCTTACCTTACTTTACCTTACCATACCTTACTTTACCTTACCTTACCTTACCTTACTTTACCTTACCTAACCTTACCTTACCTTACCTTACCTAACCTTACCTTACCTTACCTTACCTTACTTTACCTTACCATACTTACCTTACCTTACCTTACCTTACTTTACCTTACCATACCTTACTTTACCTTACCTTACCTTACCTTACTTTACTTTACCTTACCTTACCTTACTTTACCTTACCTTACCTTACCTTACCTTACCTTACCTTACCTAACCTTACCTTACCTTACCTTACCTTACCTTACCTTACCTTACCTTACCTTACCTTACCTTACCTGCCGTGCTAATGTGATAATTCACATGCCAGTATTTCCCGGTAATGGTGGGAGAGTGTTGTTTGCATAATCAGATCTGAAATAAACAGAACATCACAGGAACATTCGTTCTTCTTGCAGCAGGAAGTTCAGGCTTCTGTCGTCCATGTTGTACTCATGTAATGACAGTTTTGTATTTTCTATGACATAATTTCAAAAAAATTATTCTGGTTTATTAACTCACATAATCTTTTAGCTCGTGCTGTACAACTTTTAGGGGGCTGAAGCATTTGAAGATAGTCCAGGAAGTGACATCACCATAACCAAACATATGACTGTAGTCTCTGTTGGAGTACTTTGTGAGTCAGTGAATCAAGTCAGAAGGTGATATCTGGGTTCATATTTCTGTCTTCAGTGACGTCGTTGCTCCCAGTTCGACTTTCTGCAAAGTTTTCACTCTCACGCCGTTTCTAGCCAACAACCGCGAGAAACGAGGCCTCGCTCTGGACGGGAAACTGAAGCACGAGGACACGAACCTGGCCTCCAGCACACTGTGAGTCCAACAGCACTCGTGATGCCTTCCAGGCCTGTAGGACAGAGGAGAATTCTCATCTGATGTTTTTAACCTTCGTTCTGACGGCTCGTTATTTTGAAACACCAACAGTCCGGAAAATGTCAGTTTGACAGCTCGGCTCATACTCTCTGCCTTCATTGGTTGTGTTTAATTATGAAGAGAGACACTGGTTAGAATATTAGGATAAGCCAATCAGAGTCAGAGTTAGGCGGGTCACGCCACCGTAAGACATCATAGAGTCAGATATTTAATCGAACAAAACGTCCCCCCTGGTTGGGGTTAGGTAGTGTTTCATGCAGCAGTGATTTTACAGTGGCAGTGAAGACGTTATAAAGCTACCCATGTTTTCTCCACGGACACACGGCTGTTAGTGAGGTCGGAGTTCTGATGTTTGGACCAGCAGGGTGGTGTCGCTGGGAGGTTATCGGACGTCAGTAATGAGGTATATACAGAGATGCTCCCAGTCAGTCCGGGTCGGTCATGAATCTTTCTATCTGCAGGGAGAGTCTGAGTTTTGTGCCTTTTTCCAGACTGTTGGGGTTTCGGAATAATCGACAACATCACAGCATTGACAGAGCTGAATGTCTGAGGAGAGTTCAAGGGACTGACTGGTTTATTGCAGATCTTTGGTAAAACTTTGGAAATGAAGAACTCAGGCTGGTTGATAACGTCATCTTCGCCTTCAATCATAAACCAAAAGTTTTACTCAGTTTCCTCCTCACCTCTTTCCTAACGACTACTCTCCTGGTTTTATGCATCCATATAATTAATCCCAGACTCCAGTTCTCCCTGTGAAAACTCTCAGTAAGGTGCCATGTGCCATCACCACACGAGGAAGACGAGTGAATCAACCTGAGTCCTGTATGTTTCCTGTGTCTATCAGGTTAAGAGAAGGAGCCAATAAGGAGATCCTCGGCATCATCGTGTCGTACAAAGTCAAAGTGAAGCTGGTGGTGTCTCGAGGCGGGTCAGTGCACTTTTTCTTTAGCTTATTGCCACATATAATCAGCTGAGAGGAGCTTTAAGGTCAAACTGAAATCTATAATTAGCCGAAAATTATTATGAGTATATCTGCTGGTTTTATATTAAACTGGAACTGAGGGTCTCTTTGTCTTTGTATCGATGCACTGAGTCATTATAACAACAAAAAAAAAAACTTTGTACGTTATTCTGTCGCCACACGTTACTCTCTGACTTTATCATTCTGACTTGACGTTTATACTTTGTTTATCTCTGACTCTGTACGTTTTTCCATGACGTCAGACGTTACTCTGTGAGAAACAATACAGTAATGTGATCATAGTTTATATTTTCTTACACAAAAGGACAAGAAGTTGAATTTCGTTTTGAAGCTCAGTTTCAGTGTGAATCTGTAGTTCTGTTCCATCCTTCCCATCGTCCGTCATAGTCCGCAGACAGTTTCTGTTTTTACTGTTGTTTCTGGAGATAAAGTTCAGGAACAAAACCACGTCTCAATACGATGATTTCCTTCCTGTCCTAATGAAGTCTACAGAAAAGTAATGTAGCATATTTCTTGCTGTAGTTTTTTGTTTTCACTGTTTCAAAATGAAGTGGTGAAATTCACCCAGAGACTTGTGGATTCACTGATGATAATGTCAGTAAGAGCAGATGGTGCTTAGAGGGTGAACAGAAGGACGCTCAGATCACACAGCTGGTCTTTAACAGCTCCGTGACACAGAATGAAACACTGTGCTGCTGCTTTGAAGCTGACGGTATTAAATGTTTATCGATTTCAGGCTCCTGGGAGATCTGGCGGCGAGGTAACCTTTCATGTTTTGTCACGTCACTGAGATCATGGATGAACACACTGATACAAACCACACTGAGATTTACAAAGGTCACCTGAACGTCTCACTGATGATGCTCACATAGATAAATGTCTTTAATAAAGCTGCTGTGTGTTTTCTGTTTTACATCTGATGATTTGTTTTTCAGCGACGTCTCTGTCGAGCTGCCTTTCACATTAATGCACCCGAAGCCGCTGGAAGAATCCATCTACAGAGACGGTGAGCCGTTTTTACAACCCACTCGTTTCTCTGCAGCCTCTGATCTTCTGTCTCTGAATGATAAAGTTCACAGAATTATTGTCATTTTTTAAATTTAAGATCTTTTTCACAGTAAATGATGTCATCAGCCCAGTCACAGGGACAAATGTTGGCATCGTACGGTTTTACAAACCAGCAACACCCATACATTTGCACATCATGTAGCGGATATGTTGAAGCTTAACTTTTCAACAATGCTGTGATTAACGTCTGGTGAGGTTTAGGTACAAACCACTTGGTTATGGTCAGAAAAGATCATGTTTTGGCTTTAGATACCACTTTGGGTGGCACTGGCCAGTCATGTTGTTGGTGTTAAACAGTGTCTGCAGCTCGGCAGGCGTCTCTCCGAGGTGTCACACCATCCACCTTCCCTCCACCTGCTGATGATATGATGCGTATGTAACATGCAAATCTAATGTATGTGTGCTTTGCAGAAACCTACCAACATTTTTACCATGACTGGGCGGAGCTTTTGTTTCAGTGAACCCTGATATGTGACAAGGGAAACATGTTTTAGATCCATCAGTCTCCTCTCAGATATAAAAGCATCCTTTGCACTTGGGAAGATCCGACATGTTTGATGCTGTACGTTCAGCTTTGATGCAACATATCTCATAACAGTGTTCCAGATATTTTGGCCTTTGGATGGCGCCGGCGCTGCGTGCACACATGTTGTAGAAAGCATGACTTTTAAAACGGTTAATTGCTTTTGCAGGATGGATCAATATCAACTTCCTGTCTGGTGATAGGATCAGATGAGATGGATTGTGTGTCTGCCCGTTTGTTTCCACAGAAATGAAGTGAAAGTGGTCGCTGCTGCAGGAAAATAAAAACAGTTTGGGAAATAATCAGCAGTTTGTAGAGGATGTAACACACATTCATTAGAGGTGAAACAGACTTATTTATTTCTCTTGTTTTGGTGCAACAACAATTCCTGTGAGAGGAAAAGTCAAAATAAAAGCAAATACGACAAAAGTCAAGAAACATAAATGACTTAAAGGGAAAGTGATAAGAAGAAAACAAGAACAAATATCATTCATAACTACTTCATGTCTGAAAGGGAGTCGGAAGAAGTGAGTAGCCTTTATTAATATTTGATCAATAAACTCAACACTAGACGTGAATATTCCAACTTTATGTCCAACCAAACGATAATATGAAAACATGTATGTGGGCGGAGATGACAGAGCCGTACACATCGGTATAAAGAATATTTGTTATGATAATCTGAAACCTGAGCAGTAATGTAACGTGTCTGTTTCTCTGTCTCTGCAGCTCCTGATGAAGCTCCAATCGACACAAACCTGATTGAGTTTGACACAAAGTAAGCAGCTGTCTCTGTCCGTCTGTCCGTCCGTCTCTCCCTCCTCCTCAGCCCTGTGATGTGATTGGCTCTGCTGTGGTTTACGGCCTGGTCGATAACCCTGACAGCAGAGAGGGTTTTCCTCTCGGCCTGCTGAAGCATTAACTGTGATGGACTCGTCTCCGGAGTCTCAGCCTTAATGCGTCTTAATGTGAGCTGCTGCAGGAAATGGGCTGTAAACTGGAAACTCATCCTGCCGTCAGCAGAGCCTCCGAAAAACGACAGACAGTAACTCTGCGTTTACAGCTCATTATTTCACACTCACACAACCACAGGGAAACAACAGAGAGGAGTTTATTATTACTGCACAGATCATCTCCCCGTCGGCTCATTATCTGTTTCATATGAAAAAGATTGTACAGCTCAAATAAAGACTGAAGGAGTCCTGTTTGTCCCATTCAACACAACTTTATTTATTTCAGTGCATCATGTGAACACAGTATCAGGACAGGATGATACCCGACAGGCTGCACGTTATGGAAGGCAATTTAAGGCAATATTAAAAAAGATAATTACACGAATAGATAAATAAATACGTGGCGATATAAATGTAGAATTATAAAAGACTTTTTTTATGTTTCTTTGTATTGTTATAAATGAACTTCCACCTCTCCTCTCCTCCCCTCCTTCCCTTCCTCCTTCACTCCCTCCTCCCTTCTTTTCCTCAGCGATGACGACATCATCTTCGAAGACTTTGCCCGCCAGCGGCTGATTGGGGCGAAGGATGACAAAGAGGAAGAGGAGGAGCCGGTGGACTCGCCCAAACTGGATGACAGATAAAGACTCGGAGTGCCGCCGCCACCACCGCTGCTGTTGTTGTCTCGCTGCTGTTCGTAGTGTGGAGCTGACGGAGGTCACCTTTAGGTCAAACCACAGTCTGGACACCTTCAAACACTCGGTGGTGCCGTGTTTGTGTTCTCGTTCATGTTCGTCCTCTCTGCGTCCTGCTGGGGTGTAAAAAGCTAGAATACCGCAGCCTAGACGTCGGTCGTGTTTTCAGACGGAGCAGCTCTCCACTCCTTCGCCAGCTGGCCGGAGACCTGGACGGCGGCGTTGTATCGACGGCTGGTAGCATGCCTCTAATGTCACTTAGTTGTACGTGTTTCCATTAGGGACGAACAGGAATACCGTTGTGTTGAGATTAGTTTCGATGTGTCGTATCAGAGGGTCTTCATAAACAACAACAACACTGCCAACTCGGGTCGATCCGGACACTTCACCGCTCGGCGTGGACATCAGCTGACGGAGGTCTTTGTTCACAGGCGGTCTGCGCGCAGACGAAGCTGCAGGACGTCCTGACAGAGAGCGCCACCAATCAGCTGAGAGGAACCGGTGGCCTCGTTTGCATGAAATACATCAGTACTTTATATGATTTATTAACATCATGAATAATCAACCTTTGTAGAGGACGGCCCGGATTTTAACCTGTTTGTTTACATGTTGATGTTTTTTTTAAATCTTCATCAGTGTTTATTGTTTTTCCTTCACCTGCTGGTTCCACCTCATCTCACATAAAATCAACTTTCAGAGACGACAAACTTTTCTAACAGTCACCAGATAAATCATCTGACCCGTTCTCATCCCAACTCTTCAAATATGGCCGCTTTGTCAGTGGAGCTAAATGTCAATATACAACACTCTGGGTCCCTCCTGCGTCGTGTTCACATGTTCATATACAGTCAGGTTCAGAAAAAAACATCATGGTTTGGCTTCAAATACATCAATCAATCAATTTTATTTATAAAGCCCAATATCACAAATCACAATTTGCCTCACAGGGCTTTACAGCATACGACATCCCTCTGTCTTTATGACCCTCGCAGCGGATAAGG
>NC_065507.1:8412-8556 GCF_006386435.1 Epinephelus moara | reverse complement strand
ATCCTAACGATATGAGGCGGTCTTTGTGGAAAAAAAGCTTGTTTAGTGGACTAACTTTGCACTTGAAGGTTGCCCGTTCACTTACGTTTTAACAGGTCTGACGCTACTATGCGCCCCGGCTGTATCTAGGCTAACGGCTAACAT
>NC_065507.1:0-8397 GCF_006386435.1 Epinephelus moara | reverse complement strand
GGACTAACTTTGCACTTGAAGGTTGCCCGTTCACTTACGTTTTAACAGGTCTGACGCTACTATGCGCCCCGGCTGTATCTAGGCTAACGGCTAACATGCTAACTATTATTTTAATGTCACTAGTCACTTGAAACAAATTTAGGACGATAGGAGACAGGTTGAAATAAACCGAAATTTCCCTTTAATACAGTCATTCCTGAGCTTTTATTTTGAAAAACACATTTTTAATTTAAACATTTTAAGTAAAACAGTCACTGAAACGTGTGTGTGTGTGTGTGTGTGTGTGTGTGTGTGTGTGTGTGAGAGACTGAACCATGACATCATCACAGGCAAAGATCAAAAACACCCAAAACATCTTTATTATTTCTAACATGATTTGATTTGACTTTTATTTTGACAGGGCCTGGAGGAAACCTGTATATTCTGATGCATCTTTAATAAAAGGACGTTTGTGGCCTGTGTGTGTTCGAGCGTTGTCATGTGTGTGTGACGGGTGTGACGATAAACTCATTGCTGGATTCTTAGGTAATTTGACATCAGATGATATCAGTCTTTGATATTAATGAACATAAAGTATTTTAAAGAACTGGTTCGGGACAGTTTACATGTCTGTTGGCGCCCTCTGGTGGACAGACCCTGTAAATGACTTCAGACACACCTCTGATAATGTCTGGATGATGATAATCTGAACTTCACTTCTGCAGCTCAGAGTTTAAACTCAGTGACGGTTGCTGACGTCATCATCATCATCATCATCATTTTTCTGTGTCAGAGGAACTTTTTGTCCACACGGTGGCGCTGTAGTTAAACTCAGAGTCTCCATCAGTCAGCTCCACCTGCAGGACTCATCATCAGGGTACAAGGTCAATCAGGTTTAATTATAGAGCACGGTTAAAAACTAATGTTGTGTCTGAATGAATGAATACAATATGTATTTATGTATGTACAGACCCTTTCCAAAAAATTAGAATATCATGGAAAAGTTGTTTCATTTCCATAATTCCATTCAAAAAGTTAAACTTTCATAGATTATAGATTCAGGGCCCACAATTNTTGGAAAGGGTCTGTATGTATGTATCAATGAATGAATGTATTTATGTATGTGTGGATGAATGAATCAGTGAATGAAGAAAATGTATGTATGAATGTATGAAATTGATTTGTTTATGTATGAATGTATGTTTGTATCTATTTATGAATGAATTAATGAGTTTGAATGAATGTGTGACTGCATGAATGGATGAATGTATTTATTGAGTTTCAAACACAGTGTGTGTCAGTGGGCAGAGTACATACAAGAAATACAAGAAATTTTACATCGGTCAAAATACAAAGAAAGCTGAACATATATGACACATGTATGAAACATGAACAGAAAATGGGTCTGAGCGATCTAACTCTAACCTGACTGTAAACTTAAACTTCAAATTATTACAATAAAAAACTCACCACAAAATAGTTTTAAGTTCTGAGGCAACGAAGAACTGAAATGTTTTTAAATTCAGCGACTAAACGTGTTAATTTAGATTTAGTCAGTTATTTATTTTCTTTCATGAAATGGACAAAAATCTCTGAAACAAGGAGACGTTCAGGTGAACGTTAGAGAATCTGTGACTCAGAGACACAAACAGTCGACTGGAGAATTGGGGAAGTTTTTTTGAAGCAGAAGAACTTTGTCACGTTTGTCTTTTTCCAGCCGGAGAAACTTTCACCATCAAAACTTTTTCCACTCGCACTTTAAAAATCCGTAAAAAGCCATTTCGGATTTCTTTAGTCCGAACACCGTAGATGATGGGGTTAACTGTCGCCGGGAACAGAATGTACATGAGTCCCATGAAGGTGTTGACGTCCGTTGGGATGGGGATGTTCAGGTTGTGAGAGAGGAACGTGACGCTGCCCACCAGGTAGAAACACATCATGACGATCAGGTGAGTGCCACAGGTGTGAAACGCCTTCCAGCGGTCCTCACCAGCTGCCGCCGCTCGCAAGACAACGCTCAAGATCTTCATGTAGGAGAAGAAGATGAGCGGTATGTCCACGCCCACAAAACAGACAATCACAGCGAGGCCTGCTGTGCTGTTTTTCTCCGTGTTGCCACATGCCAGGCTGACCAGCGCCATGTGGTCACAGTAGCAGTGTTGGATCGTGTTCGAGCCACAAAAGTGCAGCGAACTCGCCAAACCGACCAGCGTCGCCATGATGGAGCCGCTGCGGATCAGAGTGAAGAGCAGCAGCTTCACGAACATGGAGGAGTTGATGATTTTGGCATAGCGCAGCGGCTGGCAGATGGCGACATAGCGGTCCAGCGCCATCGCCAGCAGCAATGTTGACTCCAACGAGGACAGGAAGTGAGTGAAGAACATCTGAGTCAAGCAGCCACCCAGTGAGATCTCGTCCCAGTCGAAGAGGAGGCCGAGGAGCATGTTGGGGATGATGGCAGTCACCACAAGGATGTCAACGACACAGAGCGTGTAGATGAGGAGGTACATGGGGCTGTGCAGACTCTCCACGCTTTGGATCACGTACACCAGCAGAGAGTTTCCCAGCAGCGCCGTCAGGTAGGACGTGGAGAACGGCAGCGCCAGCAGCCGTCGGTGTTTGTGCAGCTCAGGAAAACCTCTGAACAAGAAGGTGCTGTGGGAGAAGTTCCTGTCCAGTGATGCCTCCAACATGGCCCCGGCTTCACCTGAGCAGAGACAGTCAGACACCAACAAGGAGGATTATTAAAGCTACAAGCAGCGACCTCAGGTTCAAACTAGCATCGATCTTAAAAGTTGAGCGCTGTGATCAGTCCCTTTGACAGTTTACATTTGCATTGAAAATAACCAACAGGTTTTATGACGATCGAACAGATGCTCGTTCGTCATTCATTTACTGGGCCACACCCTTCTATGGAAGCACCGTCACTTCCTATTAGTAGGGCTGCCCCCCCGACTAAGAATATTCCTAGTGGACCAGCAGTCCTCATCAGGGTCCATCAGTGGACCAGCAGTCCCCATCAGGGTCCATCAGTGGACCAACAGTCCTCATCAGGGTCCATCAGTGGACCAACAGTCCCCATCAGGGTCCATCAGTGGACCAACAGTCCTCATCAGGGTCCATCAGTGGACTAGTCTCCTGCATGTTTCTGATATGAATGTAATGATTAAATGATATATTTTGGTGGTTTGAGTTGAAGGTGTGAGAAAGAATAGTATCAGTAACATTGTTAACACTGTGCTACATTACAGAGAAATACAAACCGTACTAATGAACCTTCATTAATATAGGCCTATATTTTATCTCCAAGTGCACGTCACACACTGAGCGAGCCGCCTGTTAATGACGCTGTGGGCTAATGGGCATGTAGCTACTTCCATGTTTCAGATGATACGTCATGTTTGTAGTCGACCAATGAAGATGAGTTTACATATCACCTTGGGTTCGTCCTTCACCTTCTCAAAATGATCCCACACTTTGGATTTCCTGCCCGACATGTTATTAACTAGCCTGTGGAATAACCGCAGGTACCAGCCCTGGAAATTAACCTGACTCCTGTCTGACTGCTGAGCGTGGACATTTCCTGTGTCTGTCCTTTCAAAGTAAACTCACACATGCTCCAGTCATATAGGTTTGGATTTATTCTGACAAGGCGCAACTCCTGATAGAGTTTCACGTTTTTTTTTGTTATTTTTCATTCCTGTGACTAAGCTACCAATGAAATCTTGCCGACTAATGACCTTTCTGGTCGACTAAAATCGGTGGACCTTTAGGGGGCAGTCCTATTTATTGGTCAGTTGAAAACATTTTGGTGACATGCTTTAATGGCTTATAGGTTGAAAATATCCATCGAGTTTAGTGATGTTTGATCAAACTCATTTATGGCCAAAATTTTGTGGAGGGCGAATGCAGTTGTTTGGTGGTGCCACGTACTAACTAATTTCAAAATCATTTTACACACGTTTTGTCATGATTGGACATAGAATTTCTGATTTATAGTCTGATTTGTGTATTAACACACATTTTTTGCATTTGTAGCGCCTTGTGTGGTTGATTTGTGTGAAACTTTTCAGATACGTTGAAGGTACTTTATGGACACATTAACAAGCTTTTAATAATGAATTTCCCCTCGGGGATTAATAAAGTATATAAAATTCAAAAAATTAAAATTTAAAAAAAAAATAACGTTTGATAAGTTTTCTCCAAAGATGATGCAGCTACAAATCAGTCCTATGGTTATGGAGAAGTTTTTTTAAAAAAATATAAATGCGCCCCCTTTTGACTGATTTCTAAATAATTTCACACACATGGTTTAACAATTTTTAAAAAACATATCCTACAAGTTTTCTCAAGATTGAATAAACAATTTCTGATTTATAATCTGATTAGTGTCGTGCCACGTCCCCTCTTTTTGAACTTTTGGCACCCCGAGTTGTCGATTGGCTATTCAGGGTATGTTGCTGGTACCTCTTTAGACATTTCCTGCAAGTTTCGTGATGATTATGAAGTTAGGTCTATCTATGTTCTGAGCCACAACTCCTTTAAAGTTCATTGGTCAATATCTTCAAAACCCAATCAGATATCAACAAGCTTTTGATATCCTTTCATAAGCTTGGTCCAGGGATGCTCAAGATATTAATCAGACCTTCAGTTCAGGAGATGTCAAAAATGTGTTTTTCATAAAAATCAAAATGGGGTTGCAGCGCCCCCTATTGACAGATTTCAAAATAATCTGACACACGTGATTCAGCATTAAAATTTGATATAACCTGCAAGTCTTGTGATGATTGGACAAATAATTTCTGATTTATAGTCTGATTTGTGTTGTGACACGCCTTTTTTTTTTTTTTTTTGCAGTTGTAGCGCCCCGAGTGGTCGATTTGAATAAAACATTCAGGATATGTTTAAGGTACTTAATGAACACATCAACAAGCTTTTGATAACTTTTGATAAGTCTGGTCCAATAATGATCCAGATACAGATCAGACCTACAGTTCAGGAGAAAATGTGTTTTTCATAAAAATTAAAACAGCGTTCCAGCGCCCCCTTTTGACTGATTTCAAAATAATTTTATGCATGTGGTTGAACATTATGATTTAACACATCCTGCAAGTGTTGTGATGATTGAACAAACAATTTCTGATTTAACGTCTGTTTCTGTCCACTTTTTTTTACACCTTTGGCGTCCCCTAGTGGAAGATTTGAATGAAACTTTCAGGGTGTGTTGCTGTTACCTTTTTAGACATTCCCTGCAAGTTTTGTGATGATTGGCCCAAAGATTATGGAGTTGGGTCTATTTATGTCTGAGCCACGCCTCCTTTAAAGCTTATTGGTTAATATCTTTAAAATTCAACGAGATATCAACAAGATTTTTATAACGGTCAATAAGCTTGGTCCAATGATGATCTATATTAAATTTGGTACAAATTGGACATATGATTTAGGAGACAGACTCAAAAATGTGTTTTTCAAAAAATTCAAAATGGAGGAAAATTTTGCTAGTCAACCGTATTGGTTCTTGTGTGTTTTTCATTGAGCACATTGAGCTGTGTGCGAAATTTCAAGTCAATCAGACTTTATGAATTTAATTTTTAAATTTTTGGACTTTGATTATAGCGCCCCCATCTGGTCAATTGGTGTAATATTTTTTGAGCAGCATTTAAACACAAAATGTTATGTGTATACGATGATCTATCTCAGGGGAATTTGTAAAAGAATTTCTCAAGAAAAAAGAAAACAAGTGTTTCAGCCCTTTGAACGTCTGAACCTGTCTGTGATGAAACATGTTCTGTTCATTTATCAGGCAGTTTATAAAATGTTGGGGCGTCGGTGGCTTAGTGGTAGAGCAGGCGCCCCATGTACAAGGCTGTTGCCGCAGTGGCCTGGGTTCGAATCCAGCCTGTGGCCCTTTGCTGCATGTCACTCCCTCTCTCTCTCTCTCCCCCTTTCACACTCACCTGTCCTGTCCATTAAAGGCTAAAATGTCCTTAAAAAATATATTTAAAAAAAAAAAAAAAACAGTTTATAAAATGTTCAAAATCAATGAGCTGTTGTTGAAAAACATTTAAAAGACAACTTTGGTACATTTTAGTCTTAGTGCTAATGAGACGATGCGTACATCGAATCATACCAATTTCTTTGCAGACAGCTGCAGACAGTATTGATACTTGCTGATAATTACACACCCATCAGCTGTGAACGAAGTCATTACAATTACATTTATATTATTGAGTCATTCTGTGTTTTTCATAAAAGTCTATGGAGGGTTGTTCAGTAACATCATATTTGCTTTAAAGTCTCGATTCTCTCCATCTGTAACTCTAACAGCCCATCACACAGCAGAAATAAATGTAGTTGCCATGTGCTTTTGTTGACAGCGTTGGTTGCAGCATCCTGGAATGTCAACAGCAGTTAGAGGAGGATACCTAGCACATAATATGTAGACGTAAAAGTCCACTGACAGAGTGCCGATATGTGACGAGTATACAATAATAAAAGCCGTAGTCATCAACGCTACATCACTGCTTATTGGGGAGAACTTATTCGACCTGTGACCTCGTCACATGTCCACGTTTGGTCATGGACTTTCCACGTCCACATATGGCGTCCAAGGTACCCTGGGTGTGTTGGTTGTTGACGTTCTGGGACGCCGTGTCAACTTCAGCCTGTTACATGCATTGTCTGTTTTCAAAATACACTTCTGTTTTCACAGGAAATGTACAGTTTGATACAGTCTCTTTCAAAATAAAAGCACTACGTCGGTACAACACCACCAACTAATGTTTTTGTCTTCAACAACACACATGGTTAGAGTTAGGCAACAAACACACAAACCCCGCTCTCCCGGGTGAAAGTCGGAGGTTGTTGGACCTGCGGCTCCAACTAGAAAACAATGTTTTGATGCATTGGATGTGCTGAATGTGCATATTAAGGCAGTACAGGAGGAGGTGCACATTAATAATCCTCCAGGACTGTAACATGCTCATGTTTAACCCAAACAATGTGTCATGTGACTGCAGTTGCTTCACATCCAGGTCGGAACACCTTCTCACCACAAACCAACCGGACTGAGACCACCTCTTCAAGAAGGTCTTGGTCCACCATAAGGTGACTGTTGGTGGATAAGTTAATGAATTATGATAACTGAAATTATCATTTCACCCAAATTACAAACAAAAGATATTTTGTCACTTACCTCAGCGGGCCATGCAGACCCCCGTATGTGTCTGAGAAAACAGGAGAAGTTGTGGTATTGTAATTTATATAATGTTTTTTATTTATATATATATATCTATGTATATACATATAAACACACAAACGCAAACAAGGCAGAAGTAAATCAAAATAGCATAAAAAGAAAGAGATATTTTTAAATCATATTAATCAAAAACAAACAAACATGTATATCTACTCTTTAACAGATACAAACCTGCAGGGATCCAGTAACACAGATAATATTTCAGTGTGTATTTACATACATATAAATATACTCTCCATCTACCATCCTGGAGCAGTGACTGCACAGTTTGTCTTTACGCTAAAAACACAAATCAATATAATGTTTTGTTGTATATTGGAAACATAGCGATGGGAAACAACTGAGAAACTGCAGATAAAATAATAACTCACTGTACAGGTGATATTTTTAAATAATGATACAGGACAGACTCTAACAACTGCTCATCAAACACAACGTTTGTGTCAGTTTAATGTTAATTACACAGAAATAATTCCATCAGATTTTCTGTTAATATAAAAACTGTTCTTGCTTCTGAGTTTCAGTCATTTGTCGTTCTTTCTTTTTTCAGCTACACTTTGTTAAGCTAATGCTGAAGGAATTGAATTGAATTTTAAGCATGACAGGAAAGGCAGGGATGATACCCTCAGGCATGATGGCAGTGTCACTGAAAGGAAAGTATCACTGAGAGAAAAGTCAGAGCAAACATAAGAACAACAACACAGAACAAATTGAACATCATATAATTGTTAAACAGAGTGATGAACATGCCCTGACCGCTGCACTGATGGAATAAAAAATGAAACTAAAACATGATAAAAAATACAGGTATAAAACAGGGAAGAGAAAAGAAACAAAGGGTCATCTCTGATGATAAACAGTGGTGGAAGAAGAATTTACATTTTACAGAAGTAAAACTAAAAATACAACAGTGTTAAAATACTCCAGTTCAGAGTGCAGCAATATCATCAGTAAAATGCACTCTTAGTTTTGAAGGTTTGATGATCACAGTTACTACAGCTGTAAAAGAAATATGTTTGAGTACAATAATTCTCTCTAAAATAAAATACAGGTGAAAGTTGAAGCAGAATAAAATGGAAATACTTCAGGAAACTAAGCATGTAAATGACTCTCTGCAGTGGAGTAAATGATTTAATGTTTATAATAAATATAATTTCCAT